>NC_090444.1:921094456-921396161 GCF_031143425.1 Pleurodeles waltl
GCTACTTCCAGAGCTGCATTGCCTTTCTCTTGCACTAGCAATGGTGAAGGCATATTCCACACTGTAGTTCCTTACTGTCATCTTGCTCTGTGCCTTATCCTCGAATCTTGCAGAGGTGTTTGGAAGCATGGTCATTGGTGGCACTTTACTGGTGTACCCTACTCCAGGCCTTGTCTGGCTCATTGAAGACGTTAGCACGTTATTCTGTGATATTCTTAAAATGTAGCCAGAAAATTAATAGTTTGATTCCCAGTTTCGTCAATTTCCAATTGACAATTGTGAATAAATCTTGCAATGGTGCACTGTTAGGGTATAACCAGTAAATATAATCACCCTCAATACACCAGGTCATGGAATCCTTTCATCCTGGTAACTTGTAAGATGCTGTATTCGTGATGATAATTCAAAACGTTTGCCACAATGGATCTAGGTGGTGTTCCAGGCAAGGGCATTACATGGAAGCTCTGTAGTCATTTTCCACTGATAAGATGGGCGATAGCATCTAAGGTGGAACTTTTTTTTGCAGCTATGCATTCTGCCCTTTACTGTTTCAGGCATTCCTACTGTTCACAGATTTTTGTGCCTTGCCCATTGTTTTACGCCCTCAGTTTGCCCTTCATGGAATCTCAGCCTCTTGGTTAAATCCTGGACTTGTTTAGCCAGATCAGTTTTTAAGGGCAGAAGCTCCTGCAGTGTGGTTTTGTTGTGGTATACCTTCTCTTTAAGCTTAACACTGGTCATCCATGAGAAGTCTGAAATCTAGAGCCACTACATTGATATTTCCCTCCAATTATGTTTTTTTGTCCATTAATAGATGAAGAATTGTATCAAACTTATTGGAGTTTGTGGAGAGCGTGTGAGGGACCTATGTACTGCTCACTCTTGGATACCTCACCAGTGTCAACACTCTCAAATGTAATCTTCCTTTTCTGCGAGGCTTTCCTTCAACCTCTGAATTTATACTTCTGGGATGCTTGGGTGAGGCGAGTACCAAAATAGTGTGGACGTCAGTTAAAGAACACCCATCATATTTAAGTAGTGCATACTTTAAATTTTGGCTCGTCTTGCCCTTTCCTTTGTTTATTCTACCAACATGCTGAATGACGGATGCTTGAAAGGCAGACATAAGAAGCAAAAAGCAGGTGTGGTACTTGAGTTGTTGCTTGTGCGACCAATGTTATATAGCTGAGATAAATGTGTGTATGTGCTGTGTCAATGCCCTTTTGTTCTCACCCGCCCCGTTTATGCAATTGTTTCTCTGATATTCCACTGGCCGGCCAAGTGTTGGCATGCCAGCTACCTGTGGGCAAGAGGGTAGGCTACATGTGGGCAAGAGGGCTCCAATTGGACTCCAGGGTATTTTTGCTCAGACTAGCCCTCCCATTAGTGAAGGTGTGTTAAATCCATTGACCAAGCAATGGAGGGAAGGATTTTAAGTTACATGGCTCTGGTGCATGTTGGGCTCCATTTGTACATCATACCCACCTGTGTTTGTGGGCCAGTTTCCGAAGAACAGTAGCTACCAAGCCCTGATGATATGTTCAGAAGAGGAGACCTGAATGGAAAACCAGTGTGCCCTAGGGCACGGCTACAGAGAAGATAATGTTAGGCTGATCCCATCCACTGAGCCAGATAATGCTCTCCTCCATGACACTCTGGTCACCACCAGCATTCTGTGCAGACCTGTGGGAGTTTTGTGTCTGCTCACATTAGACTAATTTCTCTGGGACTCATCTTCACAGGCCACAAAAGTCCTTGGAAGCTCATTTCTTAGCAGGCCTCCAATATCCAGACACTTTGTTTAGCCACAGCGTAGGGATGATGAGGGACCAGGCGGGAGAGATGTTTACCACAGTTGTATGTACTGGTTCAATACTAGCCCGATTGTCTGAATTTGTGTCCCTCTATGGGTCACTGCTTGGAGGTATTTTTTGGTATGCATAGAGTTAGGTTTAGCTCAGGGCAAGCAAAGGGATTCTAGCTCTAGAGGTTCAGCTGCTGAACCTCAACTTGTACAGCAAAGCTGGCCTAACAATACAAGGGCTACAGGTTCAGCTGTTGAACCTCAACCTGTACAGCAAAGCTGGCCTAACAATACAAGGGCTACCTCTCGGAACTTGCTACACCCCCAGCAGCTCTGACCATTATTTTGGCTGTGCCACCAGCAGGGAGGTATGTCCTGTGTTTTCCATTCTTGAGAACGCTTTCTAGAGCTTATTGCAGCTGATGCAGTTGGATAGTAGGTCCAGGGGACGTGAGCAAAAAAAATGCATGTCTACCATCATGGACTTTCAGTTATGCACAATTTGTATTTCAGATGATATTATGAACAAAATCTCAACATTAGTGCGCGCTGTACGGGTGACGTAAATGCAAAAACCCAGTATTATTCAAGGGCATATTTCAGCATTGTGTTTCTATGCAGTATGTTAACCTTTTGCATTGCAGAGCTTTTACCTTGAAAAGTCATTAATGCTGTTTGTAATACATTGTTCATTTGCAATGCTTGTTTGCCGGATTTCAGGGTGTGGTCCTTATTCTAAGACATTCTAGAAGCCTTTCCTAGCTGCATGGTTGGGTGTGGCTAGTGGGCGGGGTTTGGCCTATATAAGGGAGCCAGCCCAGCTCCACGTGCTCACTATTGAGAGGTCCCGGTGCAGAGCAGCAGCATTTTCCAGAGTTCCTGTCTCGGAGGCCTATCAAGTAATTTCCAGGCCTGCCCTCATTTATTTGGTGATCTTCAAGCAGGGCGGTAAGGCGGAGGTCAGGTTAGGCCCCTGACTCAGTTTCCAGTGACGTTCGAGTTTTGGGCCTAAATATAAAATGACTTGTGCGATTGTTTACCTGGCATTTGGCTCTTGGCATTCAGGTCGTCAGTGTGCGCAATTCTTTCATGGCAATTGCGTCGTGATGTTTGAATCGGCAACAGTGTGCGTGATCCATTACTGGCATTTGGCTCTTGGCATTCAGGTCGGCAGTGTGCGCTATCATTTCATGGCAACTGCATCATGATGTTCGAATCGGCAACAGTGTGCGCAATTCATTCCTGGCATTTAATTCTTGGCATTCAGATCGGTAGTGTGCGCGATCATTTCATGGCCTTTGATTCTTGATGTTCGAATCGGAAACAGTGTGCGCGATTCATACCTGCCATTTAATTCTTGGCATTCAGATCGGCAGTGTGCGCAATCATTTCATGGCATTTGCATCGTGAAGTTCGAATCGGCAACAGTGTTTGCGATTCATTCCTGGCATTTAACTCTTGGCATTCAGATCGGCAGTGTGCAGGATCATTTCATGGCCTTTGATTCTTGATGTTCGAATCGGCAACAGTGTGCACAATTCATTTCTGGCATTTAACTCTTGAAGTATAGATCAGCAGTGTGCGCGATCATTTTCATGGCATTTGGTTCTTGATGTTCGAATCGGCAACAGTGTGCGTGATTCATTCCAGGCATTTAACTCTTGAATTACAGATCGGCAGTGCGCGCGATCATTTCATTGCATTTGAATCTAGATGTGCGAATCAGCAACAGTGTGCGCGATTCATTCCTGGCGCTTTAACTTTTGAAATACAGATCGGCAGAGTTTGCGATCATTTCTAGACATTGAAATCTTGATGTGCAGTTTGATTAAGGTGCATAATAATTCCTGAATATTTGAATCTTGGAACTCTTAATCAGTGTGACGTAGCAGTGTTATTCATGATTCTAGTACAGTTCATTCATGCAGAGAAAACCAGGTGCTCTTTGATTTTTGTTGTAATGCAGTGATTATTCTAAGAACTATTTGGAGAGCGTTCATTGTTCAAAATATGATATGTTAATTCTGGAATGTTCATACGAAACCTTGCATAACCTTTCTTGATTTCCAGGTACCTAGATTCCTGAGGCCTAGTTATAGTGAAGCCTTAGGCCATTCATATTTTCAGTATAAGTGTTATTTGAAACAAAGCTTATTGAAAGTCATTGTGATTAATCTTGCAATTGTGTTGTTTAACTCTTGCTTCCACAGGTCTCCTTCCCCGCTGTTCCCAACCCAAAACCCATTCCCCCACTTGGCCATTCTTTAACTCTGTGTTATGATAACTAGTGGAGTTTGGAGCTACCAAGAGGTGGACATGTTGGGAACACGCGCAAGCCCCGAGGATCTGGTCTCCTTGACACAAAACCTGAACAAACCAAAGAGAGCGATGAGATATTCATTAATGTAAGAAATTGGGTGATAGGTTAGGGGGTGGAAGTCCCACTTAGGCAACGACCACAGTCCTTGTCAGAGAGAACAACAAAAGTCACTAAATTAAACTGTGCTTATCCCTCTGATAGTTGGAACAAAGCAGTCAGACTTAACTGAAAAGTAGTGTGAAAAGTATTTATGCAGCACACAAAAAGTAACAAAATGAAAACACAACATGAGAAAAATCCCAGAACAATTAGGAGAAATAATATAAATGTTACCAAATGAAATCAGACCAAAATGATATAAATCTAACCAGTAGAACCAGAGATATGCAATTTAAAATGTTTAGGTAGGTATAGCACCTCAAAGCACAAGCGTCACTCGCAGTTATCTGGTCGTGTTAGACTGGGGCAAAGTCACAAGTTCAGGCCGACTGTAATGGTCTGTGGGTCAGATTCAAGGACCAAGGTTAGTCCTGCTGAAAATGTTACCTTCTCAAAGACCAGCACAGAGAGGCCAGAATGTCAGGATTTCTCCTTTTCTTGTAGAGAAGTGCACTCTGATGCTAGCCAAGGGGACAGACCCTGGAGAGACACCTCTTGGGGATCAAGAACTCACTGTAGCAGAGGCCAGTAGAATTCAGACAGGTCCATTTGCAGGTCTGGGCAGCTACAATTACAGCATGTCAAGTTGGCAGATGCAGGGAGGCCTCTGGAGCTTGTTGTGTCCCTGTAGCTCAGAACAGGATGTCAGCCGACTGACCCTGAGAGTCACTCGGGTAGCCTCTGCTGAAGGGAGGAGGTGCAGTGTTTGTTCTCACAGAGCACAACAGGCCTCACGCAGCAGGCAGTCCTTTTAGTAACATGGCAGACCTCAAGCAACAGGGCAGTTTTAGGGGGAACAAAACAAGCCTCAAGCAGCAGTAAAGTCTTCTGGTAGCAGCAGGGCAGTCCCCTAGGGAACAAGGTAGGCCCCAAACAGCAAGGCAGCACTCTGGAAAACAAGACAGTTATTCTTCTGTAATGTCCACAGATCCAGGATGTCCAATATTTATACCTGATGCCATCCTTTGAATTGAGGGAATTTTCTTGGCTACTCTGACATCTAGTTCTGGAAAGTTCTTCCCTTCCCCTACTAAGGCTCACTGAATCCTAGGTTCACAAAAGACTTGTGTTAGGTTTCCTTGTGTGTGCTGGAAGCAAGCCCTTTGAAATGTAAGTGGGGCAGAGAACAACTCCACCCCCAACCATCCTAGCAGGATGGCCTATCCTGCCCATACCCAGTCCCCTATTGTTCACTGCCTGGGCCCAATAGCCATTCTTGATGGGGGAACCATTAAAAGAGCCAGGCAGCTGGAAGCTCCTAGAAGGCCTTAGAAGCTTTGGGCAGGAAAATGCCAACTTTCTAAAAGTGCCATTTACAAAATTGTAATCTAGACTTTACCATTAAAGAGGATTTTAAATTACAATTATGTTGAGTCCAAAACATGGCATTTCAACCTGCTCCCAATGAACGTTAGCACCTATTGAATATAATATGTCATGCTGTAGGAGAGATTGGCCTTACCATTCTGAAAAAAGAATATAGGATTTGTTTACCACAAGGGCTTGTGAAATTTTAAAACCCATGTCCTACTTTTTGAATCCAAAGAACCCTACCCTGTGTGCAGTTTAGGGCTTACCTTAGGGGTATCATATATATTAAAAAGAAGGGTTTAGGCCTGGCAAAATGTTTATTTTGCCAAGTCAAATAGGCAGTTTAAAACTGCACTACAGGTTGCAGTAGCGGGCCTGAGACATGTTTTAAAAGGCCAGTTAAGTGGATGGCACACTGAGTGCTGCAGGCCCACTAGTAGCATTTAATTTACATTCCCTTTTTACATGTATTACCATATACTACAGATTTATAAGAACATTAAATATACCAATTAAGTGTATGCAAATTATACCATGTTTTAAGGATAACATAAACACTTTATCACTGGTTAGCAGTGGTAAAGTGCACAGAGTTCCCATGCCAACAAAAACAAAATTCAGAAAACAGGAGTGGTGAAGTCAAAAAGATTTAAAGGAAGACCACACAAAGGATGACAGGTCTAACAATGATGATGCAGATAAAGGAGAGGAAGGGGAATTTATTCTCTCTTTTGGATTCTCTTTTTTTTCAGACCTCTTTGTTGCCTCCCTCAGGGACTAATAAGGGCCTGCATCTAATGCTCAGGTTCCAGGGTACAGTAATTTGCATTTTCTTCCTGGTTTTCTTCTTCACTCCTTGACATCTGCTAGAGAGAGTAGTGAGAAATAATGGTTCGTGATTCTCTACCGGTCACAGAAGTACTGGAATATTTCAAGAGTTTCTCTTCAAAACTGGCCATAAAACTTATGGCTTAATGGCCAATAAATGTATAATCCTGTGCTGTAAGATAAATTGATGGCACATGACTGGGGAGGTGATGCAGGTGATACTGGCACATTTGGGCCACAACTTTTTTTTCCCCACCAGACTTTGATTAAGAGCAAAAGAGAGAGAGGCAGAAAAGTGAGAAAGAGAGCAATAGAAAACAGTGGCAAGGGAGAAGGAGCCGGATGTAGGAAATTCCAGCTTTGCGACTCGCAAATTGCGAGTCTGAGCGACTCGCAATTTGCGAGTCACAAAGCCGGATGCAGGATGGTGTCCCTGACACAATCTGCGAGTCGCAAGGGGGTCGCAAAGGCCCACCTCATTAATATTAATGAGGTGGGTTGCAATTTGAGACCCCCTTGCGAGTCGCAGCACTCACAGGGATGGTGGCCTGCTAGAGACAGCAGACCACCATGTCTGTGACTGCTTTTAAATAAAGCAGTTTTTTTTGTAATACAGCCTGTTTTCCTTAAAGGAAAACGAGATGCATTACAAACAAAAAACTGAAACGTGTCAGTTTCATTTTTTCAGAGCAGGCAGTGGTCCATAGGACCACTGCCTGCTCTGTAAAAATGTTTTCAGGGCCGTTCACAAAGGGGAAAGGGTCCCATGGTGACCCCTTCCCTTTTGCGAATGGGTTACCACCAGTGTGACACTGGTGGTAACTGCGAATTGCTTTGCGACCACGTTCGCGGTCACAAAGCAATTCTGCTTAGGGATGCGACTCGCAAATAGGAAGGGGAACACCCCTTCCTATTTGTGACTCGCATTCCCATTTTTCGAGTCAGGATGGGCATCGCGATGTGGCTTTTGCACCTCGCAAATAGCGATTTTCGCTGTTTGCGGGGCGCAAGAGCCTTGCTGCATCTGGCCTAAGGTCTGGGACGAAGAAGAGACTGCAAGGGTGATAAAAAGACATTAAGGCCCTCATTACAATGCTGGCGGTCGGTGTTAAAGCGGCGGTAATAACGCCAACAGGCCGGCGGTAAAAAAAATTGAATCACGACCATGGCGGAAACTGCCAACATAGACAGCCACTTTAACACTCTGACCCCCACGACGGTTGAAACAAACACTGCGGCGGTAACCGCCAACAGACAGGCGTCAGTATATACAAATATGTACAACAACTACACAAGTCTGGATACTGTTCCAATGACTGTCCTTGGACCAGTGGTCCCAAAATGCATGGGCGAAGACCACACATGACACCTGACTCAAAACAGAGAGAACACTGCTGGGGCATCAGATCGAACATAAACAGGCACCTCAGGGGGAGGGGGCACCTCAGCCGGATGAACGGACGACGCCACTGCTCCACGAGGGGGATCCATGCCCACTGATTGGTCCTGGGGAGTGCAAAGCCACAGTCTCTCAAGTGGGTGGTTTGCCCACTGATTGGTCCTGGGGAGTGCAAAGCCACAGTCTCTCAAGTCTCTCAAGTGGGTGCACTGCCCACTGATTGGTCCTGGGGTGTGCAAAGCCACAGTCTCTCAAGTCTCTCAAGTGGGTGAGTTGCCCACTGATTGGTCCTGGGGAGTACAAAGCCACAGTCTCTTCAGTGGGTGGGCTGCCCACTGATTGGTCCTGGGGAGTGCACAGCCACAGTCTCTCAAGTGGGTGGGTTGCCCACTGATTGGTCCTGGGGAGTGCAAAGCCACAGTCTCTCAAGTGGGTGGGTTGCCCACTGATTGGTCCTGGGAAGTGCAAAGCCACAGTCTTTCAAGTCTCTCATGTGGGGGGGTTGCCCACTGATTGGTCCTGGGGAGTGCAAAGCCACAGTCTTTCAAGTGGATGCTGTTCTCCACTGGTTCTGGAGGGAGCTTGGTGCCCAGAGTGCTTCATCCTGCCAAGGGCTGGGGTAGTGGATGCTTTTCTCCACTGGTTCTGGAGGGAGCTTTGTGTCCTGAGTGCTTCATCCTGCCAAGGATAGGGTGAGTGGATGTATCTCTCCACTGGTTCTGGAGGGGGCTTGGTGCCCAGAGTGCTTTATCCTTCCAAGGACTGGGGTAGTGGATGTATCTCTCCACTGGTTCTGGAGGGTGCTTGGTGCCCAGAGTGCTTCATCCTGCCAAGGACTGTGTGAGTGGATGTTTTTCTCCACTGGTTCTGGAGGGGGCTTGGTGCCCAGAGTGCTTCATCCTGCCAAGGACTGGGGTAGTGGATGCTTTTCTCCACTAGTGCTGGAGGGGGCTTGGTGCCCAGAGTGCTGCACATGCAGTGTGGCAGGTCCCATTCCCTCACCTGGGTGTGTGTGCCACAAGATTGCCTGTGAACAGGTACCATAACACTCCATGGAGTCAGAGACACACTCCACCCTGCTGCGACTTTGCCTGCCACCTGCTGGTACTAACAGTGCTGGGTGTCGTGCCTCATGTACGCTATGCAGGGTCCAGGCCATCTCCGGCAGCCTCGGACGGCTGTCCACTGGGAGTGTTTGCCATGTCGGCTGTGGTGGCACTGTCTGAGCACGTCGCGGGGCTGGTGGCGGTGGTTGCGGCGGTGTCTGTGGCGGAGATGCTGCCGGTGGTGAATGTGTCAGCACCTGTGGAGGGAGACAGCAGGACGTCTCCTGCAGCCTCGGACGGCTACCCACTGGGGATGATGCTGGGGACTGTAGCTGTGGCAGCAGATGTGCAGGTGGCGGTGTCCACCGCCGTACAGGTTGCTGTTCTGGTTGCCAGAAGGGATGACTCTAGTCCCTCAGCCGGAGGGTCTGTGCCCTGTCCTGACTTCCCCTTAGGCTTGTGTCCCTTCCCCACCTTGGATGTCGCCGCAGGTCCCTTGGCACTGTCCTCTCTTGGCTTGGAGGAGGCCTTGCTGGGTGGTTGGTGCAGCTTTTCCCTACGGCATGTGGGCACCTTCTTCACCTTGGCAGGTGGCGGAATGGGCTGATCCTTGGCCTTGCTAGGTGGCACACTGGCAGCCCTGATGCATTCCGCCCGCGATGTGACAGGACTTGCTGGGACCACAGTGCTGTAGGATTTGGTGACTGAGGTGCAGGGCTGGGACCTGGACATCCTGGCCCTAGGGGAAGGACGGGGGGGAGGTGTAGGGAAGAGGTCAATGTTAGCCAGGAAAGGTTTTGTAGACACACTGGGACGGGAAAATGGAGGGGGTTTGGGAGTGGAGGAAGAGGTAGTGGTTGTAGGAGGTGTACGTCTGCTGAATTTGGATTGGTGTGCCTGCGTTTGTGTACTTTGGGAGGAGGGCCCACAGACACACTGGGAGAGGACACAGGGGACTTGTGCATAGTTGTGGGGGTGGTGACTGCCAGTGAGGGGCGTGTAGTGATAGGCGTGCTGGAGGTGGAGGTAGTGGATGAGGATGTAGTGCATGCAGGTGTGAGTGGAGACGCTACTAGAAGGGATGTGGACGAGGAGGAGGAGGAGGACACAGTGGAGGAAGTGGATGTTGGAGTGTCTGCTTCTGGATGGTGCTTGTGTGAGTGCCTGTGGGATGTGTGGTGCTTATGTTTGCCATGTCCACTCTTGTGTGTTGATGAGTGTGCATGCTGGTCTGATGGTGTGCTTGGGATAGGGTGAGGTACAGGGGATTGGGTCTGGAGAGTGGAGGTTGAGGGGGGGGAGGCTGGACACAGGGACAATGGCTGCCATCAGTGCTGAGGCGAGAGCGTGAAATGCTCTCTGTTGGGCTGCCACGCCAGAATGATTGCCCTCCAGGTATGCATTTGTTTATTGCAAATGCCTCTCGACACCCTTGATGGCATTCAAAATGGTTGATTGCCCAACAGTTAGGGATTTCAGGAGGTCAATAGCCTCCTCACTGAGGGCAGCTGGACTGACTGGGGCAGGGCCTGAGGTGCCTGGGGCAAAGTAGATGCCCACCCTCCTGGGTGAGCGGCCACGGGAAACTCGATTAGGGGCTGCTGGGAGGGTGGTGCTGGTAGGCGGGGTGGTGGCTGTACCTGTTGTTGTGGTGGGCACAGATGTGCCTGCCACCGCAAGGGAGCTCTCATCAGAGGAGGAGTTGCTGTCGCTGGTGTCTGCTCCTGTCCCCGTCGTGGAGCTCCCCTCGCCCTCCGTCCCACTGGTGCCTTCAGACTCCGTAAATTCACCCTCCAGGGCCATATGGGTTGCAGCTCCCTCCTGCTCTGGTGCCACAATACACAGAAGTACTAAAAATAAAGGTACTTTATTTTTATGACAATATGCCAAAAGTATCTCAGTGAGTACCATTAGTATGAGGATAAGATAAATACACAAGATATATGTACACAAACCAAAATTATGCAGATAATAGCAAAAGGAAATAATGCAAGCAATGTAAAATTACAGTAGATTGCAATAGGTGCACATAGGTATAAGGGGAACACAAACCATATACTCCAAAAGTGGAATGCGAACCACAAATGGACCCCAAACCTATGTGAGCTTGTAGCGGGTCACTGGGACTGTAAGAAAACAGTGAGGGTTAGAAAAATAGCCCACCCAAGACCCTGAAAGGTAGGTGTAAAGTGCACCTACTACCCCCAGAGAGCACAGGAGTCGTGATAGGGGGTTTCTGCAGGAAGAACAAACACCAGCAATGCAACAACAGTGGATTTCCGGACCTGAGTACCTGTAAGACAAAGGGACCAAGTCTAATAGTCATGACAGTGTCGAGAGTGGGCAGGAGCCCAGGAAATGCCAGCTGAGGGTGCAAGGAAGCTGCCACCGGTTGGAAGAAGCTTGGAGTTCTGCAAGAAAGAAGAGGACTAGGAACTTTCCCTTTGGAGGATTGATGTCCCATGTCATGAAGAAGCTTGCAGAGGTGTTCCCACGCAGAAAGACCACAAACAAGCCTTGCTAGCTGCAAGGGTCGCAGTTAGGGTTTTTGGGTGCTGCTGTTGCCCAGGAGGGACCAGGATGTCGCCACTTGGACGAGGAGACAGAGGGGGCACCCAGCAAGTCAGGGAGCCCTCACAGAAGCAGGAAGCACCCGCAGAAGTACCTGAACAGGCACTTAGAAGAAAAGTGAACCAGAGTCCACCCGAAGTCACAAAAGGGAGTCCCACGACGCCAGAGGACAACTCAGAAGGTTGTGCACTGCAGGTTACAGTGTCGGGGACCCAGGCCTGGCTGTGCATGAAGGAAATCTTGGAAGAGTGCACAGGAGCCAGAGCAGCTGTAAATCACATGGTACCCAGCAATGCAGTCTAGCGTTGGGAGGCAAGGACTTACCTCCACCAAACTTGGACTGAAGAGTCACTGGACTGTGGGAGTCACTTGGACAGAGTTGCTGAGTTCCAGGGACCACGCTCGTCGTGCTGAGAGGGGACCCAGAGGACCGGTGATGCAGTCTTTTGTTGCTTGCGGTTGCAGGGGGAAGATTCTGTCATCCCACAGGAGATTTCTTCAGAGCTCCTGGTGCAGAGAGGAGGCAGGCTACCCCCAGAGCATGCACCACCTGGAAACAGTCGAGAAAGCCGGCAGGATGAAGCGATGCAAGGTTGCTAGTAGTCGTCTTGCTACTTTGTTGCGGTTTTGCAGGCGTCCTGAGCAGTCAGCGGTCGTTCCTTTGGCAGAAGGTGAAGAGGGAGATGCAGAGGAACTCTGATGAGCTCTTGCATTCGTTATCTGGTGAGATCCCCAAAGCAGAGACCCTAAATAGCTAGAAAAGGAGGTTTGGCTACCTAGGAAGGAGGATTGGCTACCAAGAGAGGTAAGAGCCTATCAGAAGGAGCCTCTGACGTCACCTGCTGGCACTGGCCACTCAGAGCAGTCCAGTGTGCCACAGACACCTCTGTTTCTAAGATGGCAGAGGTCTGGGACACACTGGAGGAGCTCTGGGCACCTCCCCTGGGAAGTGCAGGTCAGGGGAGTGGTCACTCCCCTTTCCTTTGTCCAGTTTCGTGCCAGAGCAGGGCTGGGGGATCCCTGAACCGGTGTAGACTGGCTTATGCAGAGATGGGCACCATCTGTGCCCGTCAAAGCATTTCCAGAGGCTGTGGGAGGCTACTCCTCCCCAGCCTTCACACCTATTTCAAAAGGGAGAGGGTGTTGCACCCTCTCTCAAAGGAAGTCCTTTGGTGTGCCTTCCTGGGCCAGGGCTGGCTGTACCCCAGGAGGGCAGAAACTTGTCTGAGGGGTTGGCAGCAGCAGCAGCTGCAGTGGAGACCCCGGAAAGGCAGTTTGGCAGTACCCGGGTTCTGTGCTAGAGACCCGGGGGATCATGGAATTGTCCCCCCAATGCCAGAATGGCATTGGGGTGACAATTCCATGATCTTAGACATGTTACATGCCCATGTTTGGAGTTACCATTGTGACGCTATACATAGGTAGTGACCTATGTACAGTGCACGCGTGTAATGGTGTCCCCGCACTCACAAAGTCCGGGAATTTGCCCTGAACGATTTGGGGGCACCTTGGCTAGTGCCAGGGTGCCCACACACTAAGTAACTTAGCACCCAACATTCACTAGGTGAAGGTTAGACATATAGGTGACTTATAAGTTACTTAAGTGCAGTTGTAAATGGTTGTGATTTAACGTGGACGTTATTTCACTCAGGCTGCACTGGCAGGCCTGTGTAAGAATTGTCAGAGCTCCCTATGGGTGGCAAAGGAAATGCTGCAGCCCATAGGGATCTCCTGGAACCCTAATACCCTGGGTACCTCAGTACCATATACTAGGGAATTATATGGGTGTACCAGTATGCCAATGTGAATTGGTAAATTTAGTCACTAGCCTGTTAGTGACAAATTTGGAAAGCAGAGAGAGCATAACCACTGAGGTTCTGGTTAGCAGAGCCTCAGTGAGACAGTTAGGCATCACACAGGGAACACATACAGAGCACATACTTATGAGCACTGGGGCCCTGCCTGGCAGGGTCCCAGTGACACATAGACTAAAACAATATATATATACTGTGAAATATGCCGGTAACATGCCAGGCAAGATGGTACTTTCCTACACAACCCCCCCCCCCCAAACGAAGGACAATAAGACTAGCCATGACCTGATGAGTCTTCATTGTCTAAGTGGAAATATCTGGAAAGTCCATGTGCATTGGAGTGGGTACTCCCAGGTCTATGTTCCACTGTATAGTCCATTCCCTGTAGGGATTTGGACCTCCTCAACAATTTAGGGTTTTCACCTTTCATTTGTTTTAGCCAAAGCAGAGGTTTGTGGTCTGTCTGAACAATAAAGTGAGTGCCAAACAGGTATGGCCTCAACTTCTTCAGTGCCCAGACCACAGCAAAGGCCTCCCTCTCTATGGCAGACCAACGCTTTTCTCTAGGGGTCAACCTTCTGCTGATAAAAGCAACTGGTTGATCCTGGCCCTTAGAATTCAGTTGTGAGAAGACTGCCCCTTCCCCTAATTCAGATGCATCAGTTTGAACAATTAATTTCTTGGAGTAACATGGGCTTTTCAGGACAGGTGCAGTGCACATGGCCTGTTTGAGCTCCTCAAAAACTTTCTGACAGCTAGCTGTCCACAATACCTTTTTAGGCATCTTTTTACTGGTGAAATCATTAAGTGGGGCTGCTATGGAGCCATAGTTTTTAATGAATCTCCTGTAATACCCAGTGAGGCCTAGGAAGGCTCTCACCTGGGTCTGTGTTGTAGGGGGAACCCAATCCCTGATTGTTTGGATTTTCCCCTGCATTGGTGCAATCTGTTCTCCACCTACCAGGTGTCCCAGATAAACCACCTTTCCCTGCCCTATCTGGCACTTTGAGGCCTTGATAGTGAGGCCTGCCTTTTGCAGGGCCTCCAAAACTTTCCAAAGGTGGACCAGGTGCTCATCCCAGGTGGAGCTAAAGACAGCTATATCATCTAGATATGCTGCACTAAAAGCCTCCAACCCTTGCAGGACTGTGTTCACCAACCTCTGAAAAGTGGCAGGTGCATTCTTCAAACCAAAGGGCATCACTCTAAATTGGTAGTGATTGAGACCTCTGTAATCAACACAAAATCTCATCTCCCTTTTTCCATCTTTTGAGTGAGGCTTTGGTACAAGCACCACAGGACTCGCCCATGGGCTTTCAGAAGGTTCAACCACTCCTAGATCAAGGGTTTTCTGAACCTCTTGTTTTATGCAGTTTCTGACATGGTCAGGCTCCCTATACATTGTACTTTTGACAGGCAAGCTGTCTCCAGTATCAATTGTGTGTTCACACCAAGATGTGGTGCCTGGCACAGTTGAAAAGAGTTCAGAAAATTGTCCAAGGAGATTTATGCAGTTGTCTTTCTGTTCTGCAGTAAAACAGTCTGCCAAAACTACTCCCTCTACTAAAGCTTCCTCTTCAGTGGAGAAGAGATCAGGGAGAGGGTCACTCTCTTCTTCCTGTCCTTCATCTGTTGCCATGAGCAGGGTGAGATCATCCCTGTCATAGTAGGGTTTTAGGCGGTTGACATAAATTACCCTAAGGGGACTCCTGGCAGTGCCCAGGTCTACCAGATAGGTAACCTCACCCATGTTCTCAACAATTAGATGGGGTCCACTCCATTTGTCTTGGAGTGCTCTTGGGGCCACAGGCTCCAATACCCACACCTTCTGTCCTGGTTGGTACTGAATCAGAACAGCCTTCTGGTCATGCCATTGCTTTTGGAGCTCTTGGGTGGCCTGAAGGTTTGTACTGGCCTTTTTCATGTACTCGGCTATTCTGGATCTTAGGCCAAGTACATAGTCCACTATGAGGGTCATTCTGACCCGGGCGGGCGCCCGCTGGCCCAGCGGGAAAGGGCCTACAACACAGAAGCCGGCTATGCAGACAGTGAAAATCATGCTGGGGCCCTGTTAGGGGGCCCCTGCAATGCCCATGCCAGTGGCATGGGCAGTGCAGGGGCCCCCAGGATCCCCACGACACCCGTTCCCGCCATCCTGTTCCTGGCGGTAAAAACCGCCAGAAACAGGCTGGCGGGAAGGCGGTCGGAATCCCCATGGCAGTGCTGCTTGCAGCACCGCCATGGAGGTTCAGCCCAGCCAGGGGAAATCCGGCGGGAAACCGCCGGATCCCCTTTTCTGACCGTGGCTTTACCGCCGCGGTCAGAATGGGCAATGAAGCACCGCCAGCCTGTTGGCGGTGCTTCCGTTGCCCGCGGCCCTGGCGGTCTTGGACCGCCAGGGTCGCAATGAGGGCCTATGTCTAGTTTGAGAGCTTTTAAAGGTTGTTCCCAACCCTCCTTCACAAGTGTTAGTGGACCTCTTACAGGGTGTCCAAAGAGGAGTTCAAAGGGGCTGAAGCCCACTCCTTTCTTGGGTACCTCCCTGTAAGCAAAAAGGAGGCAAGGTAACAGGACATCCCATCTCCTCCTGAGTTTTCCAGGGAGTCCCATTATCATATTTGAGAGTTGTATTAAACCTCTCTACCAGTCCATTAGTCTGTGGATGATAAGGAGTGGTGAATTTGTATGTTACACCACATTCCTTCCACATAGCTTTCAAGTATGCAGACATAAAGTTGCTACCCCTGTCTGATACAACCTCTTTTGGGAAACCCACCCTGGAAAAGATTCTCAGGAGGGCTTTTGCCACTGCAGGTGCTGTAGTGGTCTTTAGAGGAATTGCTTCAGGATATCTTGTGGCATGGTCCACAACCACCAAGATAAACCTATTGCCTGAAGCAGCAGGAGGGTCAAGGGGGCCAACTATGTCAACCCCTACCCTTTCAAAGGGGACCCCAACCACAGGTAGTGGAATAAGGGGAGCCTTTGGTGTGTCACCAGTCTTGCCACTGGCTTGGCAGGTCACACAAGACTTGCAAAAATCTTTAGTGTCCTCTGACATCCTAGGCCAGTGAAACAGGGGGACGAGCCTTTCCCATGTTTTGATCTGGCCCAAATGCCCAGCCAAAGGAATGTCATGTGTCAGAGTGAGGAGGAACTCTCTGTACTGCATTGGAATTACTAATCTCCTGCTGCTCCAGGTTTTGGGTCCCTTGCCTCTGTGTATAAGAGGTTGTCCTCCCAGTAAACTCTATGTGGGTCACTGACATCCCCATTTTGCTGCTGACAGCTTGCTGTCTGAGACCCTCTAATGTGGGACAGGATTGCTGTGCCACACTCAGCTCTTCCCTGGCAGGCCCCCCTCCACCCAAAAGCTCAGCAGTGTCTGCTGCTAGCTCATCTGGTGAAGGTTCTACACAGGGAGGAAATTCTTCTTCCTCAGAAGGAGAATCGTCTGTAGAGGGAGGGATAGTGGATAGGGATTTACCCTTGCTACCCCTTGCTTTAGGGAGCACTTGGTCCATTGTTCCAGGATCCAAGTTACACTGTCCTTTTTGCATTGTGGCCTGAGTCCTTGTCAAAGCAAAAATATGCCCAGGAATGCCCAGCATTGCTGCATGAGCCTCCAACTCAACTTCTGCCCAAGCTGATGTCTCTAAATCATTTCCTAGTAGACAGTCTACAGGTAAATCAGAAGCAACCACAACTTTCTTTGGACCAGTAACCCCCCCCCCCCCCAGTTGAGATTCACAACAGCCATGGGGTGGCTAAGAGTGTTATGAGTGTCTGTCACTTGGTACTGCTGACCAAGTAGGTGTTGTTCAGGGTGCACCAGTTTCTCTATTAAAATGGTAACACTGGCACCTGTGTCCCTGTAGGCCTGAACCTCAACACCATTTATTAGGGAAAGTTGCTTGTACTTATCCATATTAAGGGGACAAGCAACCAAGGTGGCCAAATCAATGGCACCTTCAGAGACTAACACAGCCTCTGTGGTCTCCCTAACAAGACCAACCACAACTAAATTACCAAAAGTGAGCCCAGCTACTCCCTTGGATTGGCTATTAGTAGGTTTGCTCCCACCACCACTGCTATTACTAGGGGCACTAGAATTTGCAGTAGGGGTTGTGGTAGTGGGAGGTTTGGTGTTTTTCTTTGGACAACTGCCATCAGTTGTCCAATGGCCTTTGACTTTACACAAATAACACCAAGGCTTTTTAACTTGATTTGAAGAGGATTTGGACCCACCACCCCCACCAGAGGATTTTTGTGGGCCTGATGAAGACTCAGTTTTACTTTTGTTCCCACCCTTGTCAGAAGACTTACCATCCTTCTTCTTGCCATCCTTGTCACCCCCTGTATGAACTTTTCTGTTCACTCTTGTTCTGACCCATTTGTCTGCCTTCTTTCCCAATTCTTGGGGAGAGGTCAGATCTGAGTCCACTAGATATTGGTGTAACAAGTCAGACACACAGTTATTCAGAATATGCTCTCTCAGAATAAGATTAAACAGGCTTTCATAGTCAGAAAGTTTACTGCCATGTAACCACCCCTCCAAGGCCTTCACTGAACAGTCAACAAAGTCTATCCAGTCTTGTGAGGACTCTTTTCCGGTGTCTCTGAACTTAATCCTGTATTGTTCAGTGGTTAAGCCAAATCCATCCAAGACTGCATCCTTCAAAACTGCAAAATTGTTAGCATCACTTTCTCTAACAGTAAGTAGCCTATCCCTACCCTTTCCATTGAAAGATAGCCACAATATAGCAGCCCACTGCCTTTGAGGGACCCCCTGTACCATACAGGCCCTCTCAAGTGCAGCAAACCACTTGTTGATGTCATCCCCCTCCTTGTAAGGGGGGACTATCTTGTGCAGATTCCTGGAATCATGCTCCTAACAGGATTACTATCAGGAATACTGCTGTTGCTGCTACCATGGGGTCCAAACCCCAATCTCTGTCTCTCCTTCTCCAGGTCTAGGGATTCCCTATCTAAGGCCAGCTGTTGCTGTTTAAGCTTCAGTCTGGTCTCTTCCACTCTCAACTTTTTGAGTTCCCTTTCTAACATGTTGTCTTCAGGGTGGGTGGTTTGGAAATGCTTGGACACATAAGATAAATTGGAAACAACAGAGGGAGATCGGTCCCTAACTGACTGGACTCTAACAACCTGGCCTCCAGGAATAAAAACACCCCTACTATGATGGGAGCTTCTATTACTACCAGCATTACTAGGTGGTCTGCTAGGGGGCAGATTTGGAACAGAACCCTCCCCACCTCCCTCAAGGAGATCCCCTGAGTCAGAATGGGAGCCATCTATTAACTTCTCATTTGAAGTGCCTGCTTGGGACTCATCATTCACAATAAGCATGTTATAAAGAAACTCTTTTGTGGGGTTCTTTCCTATCACTAAACCTCTATCTAAGCAGACACTCCTTAGGCTCTTGTAATTCAAATTGTCATAGGTAGTATTGAACATTTTAAGAGCAGACTCTACATCAGACATGATAGAAGAAGGTTTAGAGACAGTGAGAAGAAAGAAAACGTTTCAGAACTTTTTAAAGAACAGAGAAAAAAAACGTTTTCTAACTTTTTAGAAACTTTTATAAGTTTAGAGAAACTTTTCAGAACTTTGTAAAAAGTTTAAGAGGAGAAAAGCAAAACTTTTTGGTTAGGTGTACATACACTGAACTTGTTTTGTATATTATTCTCTTATGAAAAGTACACAATGACAAAGTGGTAAGTAGTTACAAGTACTTATCCCACCACTGCACAACCAGTGTAGGAGGCTGGCCTGGCTTGTAGTGGGTACCAGAGGTACTTACGCCTTGTGTCAGGTCCAGTTATCCCTTATTAGTGTAGAAGAGGTGTTTCTAGCAGCTTAGACTGATAGAAGGTAGCTATGGCAAAGCAGCTTAGGCTGAACTAGGAGACTTGTAAAGCTTCTACTATACCACTGGTGTCATATGCACAATATCATAAGAAAACACAATACACAGAAGTACTAAAAATAAAGGTACTTTATTTTTATGACAATATGCCAAAAGTATTTCAGTGAGTACCCTCAGTATGAGGATAAGATATATACACAAGATATATGTACACAAACCAAAATAATGCATATAATAGCAAAAGGAAGTAATGCAAGCAATGTAAAATTACAGTAGATTGCAATAGGTGCACATAGGCATAGGGGCAACACAAACCATATACTCCAAAAGTGGAATGCGAACCACGAATGGACCCCAAACCTATGTGAGCTTGTAGCGGGTCACTGGGACTGTAAGAAAACAGTGAGGGTTAGAAAAATAGCCCATCCCAAGACCCTGAAAGGTAGGTGTAAAGTGCACCTATTACCCCCAGAGAGCACAGGAGTTGTGATAGGGGGTTTCTGCAGGAAGAACAAACACCAGCAATGCAACAACAGTGGATTTCCGGACCTGAGTACCTGTAAGACAAGGGGACCAAGTATAATAGTCACGACAGTGTCGAGAGTGGGCAGGAGCCCAGGAAATGCCAGCTGAGGGTGCAAGGAAGCTGCCACCGGTTGGAAGAAGCTTGGAGTTCTACAAGAAAGAAGAGGATGTCAGAGTCACCAGATCCTCGGGGTCTGTGCACGTTCCCAACACTTCCACCACAAGACAGCTCCAATACTCTGATTAGATTTATCACAGAGTCTAAGAGAGTCCAAGTGGGGAAAAGGGGATTAGGACAGGAATAGCTGGGAATGAGACCTGTAGGAAGCAAAAGGTTAAAACACAACATCAAAATTACATCTCATGAAATCAGTACCATGCTACAACTCTAAGCTTCATCTTTTCCGAAAAACATGAACAACCCTAGAATAGTCCTAAAACTGACTAGGCTTTAGATGACCGAATGCCTGAGGAGGAAACAGGAAAAGTTAAATAGGACTTTCAGATTTGAGTACTTTCTTTAGCATGAGAATCAGGAAACACTCTGAGCAATTTCTAAACAACCATATGAATCTCCTTTTAAGAATATATATCAGGAACACACAGCATTACATCTAGAACTCTGGTATTGTTGTGTTCATCTCAGAAAAAATATTGGGAAGTGAATTGCGCACATTGCAGATTTTTATATGAGTATTAAACACCATAAAGGATTGTGCACCATGAAATCACACAACGTAGATTCAAGGAATAAATCACGCAGCGTGTCAACTTGAAATGCTACCAAGAAAATGTCTTAGAATAGTAGCGCACAGTAATTTACATTATTTATACACGAGGAAAGAATTGCGCGTCTTGCCGATTCAAATGCCACCATACAAATGCCAAGAAATGGTAGCGCACAATGAACAACATGAAAAACACTCAAGGAAAGAATCGCGCGTGTTGCCGATTCGAATGCCACCATGTAAATGCCAGAAAATGGTAGCGCGCAATGAGCAACAAAGTTAAGTGCTCATGAAACGAGTTGCACGTCTTGCCAACTCGTAAAACATCATGTAAATGTCAAGAAATATCAGCGCAAAATGAACTACAATGTAATAACAAAGTCAAATCTTTATGGAATAAATTGCACGTACAAATGTCAAAAAATGGCAGCACACAAGTAATCTGTTATACATTTAAGAATTAAAATCAAGAATATGAAAATTCTCAATTACGGTGTTGGGAAATGTCCAAACACCGTCTTACCGCCTGGAAACAGTGATCACCAATGAGAGATGAGTACAGAAGACTGGAAAATCCAAATAGGCCGCCGGGACAGGAGCTCAGGAAGAAGCTGCTGCTCTGCACCGGGACCTCTGAATAGTGAGCACTGGAAGTTGGGCTGACTCTCTTTTATAGAGTCTTGGCCCAGCCTAGAACCACGCCCAGGCATGTTGCAGGGAAAGTCTCTAGAAGGCCCTGGAAAGGGACCACACCCTAACACACTCTGAATGTCTGCAGCAATACATTGCAAATGTACAGTATTTATAAGCACCTTAAAAATTAATCTTTTGGATGGAATTCTGCAATGCAAAAGGTTAAACAAAAACATATCATCACAATGCATAAATTACATTATCTTGCGAGTGTTGGGTTTTTGCATTCTAGATGCCCGTAGAGCGCGCACTGTCCTGGTGTTGACAGCACTCCCCTCTCCCAGGCACGCTCTAGGGCCTGGTTTATCTGGATTGAGATGATGAAAGCGTCTCACAAGTACTGGAGCATGAACATCAGATGCGGAAACCCATGAATTACTTTCAGGGCCACAACCTTTCCATGAGATTAAGTACCATACGTTACGCCCTCTCAGTTTAGAGTCCAACACTTTCTTGACTTCATATTCTTTTTCTCCCTGTACTAGAACAGGAGCTGGATGAGGGTGGTCCTTTTGGACTGCCTTTTTTAAGAGGGAAGTATGGAACACTGGATGAATCCGTAATGATTTTGGCAATTGTAGTTTATAGGTCACAGGATTGATTTGCTGAAGAACAGTGAAAGGACCTATAAATTTGGGGTTGAACATGTGCTTCTTCTTGAAGTCTATGGGCCATATTTATACTTTTTGACGCAAAACTGCGCTAACGCAGTTTTGCGCCAAAAGAATTAGCGCCGGCTAACGCCATTCTGATGCGCCATGCGGGCGCTGTATTTATTCAATGACGTTAGCCGGCGTTAGCCGCCGGCGCTGTCTGGTGTGCGTTAAAAAAAACGACGTACACCAGGCAGCGCCGGCGTAGGGGGAAAATGGCGTATGGGCATCCACAAATGGTGCAAGTCAGGCTGAGGCAAAAAAATCGCCACAACCCGATTTGCGCCATTTTTTTACGACGCCCATCCCCCATTGAAATGACTCCTGTCTTAGCAAAGACAGGAGTCATGCCCCCTTGCCCAATGGCCATGCCCAGGGGACTTCTGTCCCCTGGGCATGGTCATTGGGCATAGTGGCATGTAGGGGGGCACAAATCAGGCCCCCCTATGCCACAAAAAAAAATGTAAAAAAATACTTACCTGGACTTACCTTAATGTCCCTGGGATGGGTCCCTCCATCCTTGGGTGTCCTCCAGGGGTGGGCAAGGGTGGCAGGGGGTGTCCCTGGGGGCAGGGGAGGGCACCTTTGGGCTCATTCTGAGCCCACAGGTCCCTTAACGCCTGCCCTGACCCAGGCGCTAAAATCCGGCGCTAATGCGGGTTTTTTAGACCCGCCCACTCCCGGGCGTCACTTTTGCCCGGGAGTATAAATACGACGCATATGCATCGGAGTCATTTTTTAATACGGGAACGCCTACCTTGCATATCATTAACGCAAGGAAGGTGTTCACGCAAAAAAATGACGCTAACTCCATGAACTTTGGCGCTAGACGCGTCTAACGCCAAAGTATAAATATGGAGTTAGTTTTGCGTCGAATTTGCGTCGAAAAAAACGACGCAAATTCGGCGCAAACGGAGTATAAATATGCCCCTATATGTTTTGTGTAAAGCAACACTTTGTCAGCAGGTTGATACTGCGGTCCCTCACAAAGTTTCTTGTCATAATGCTTTTTGTATTTTTTTTGGGCTTTTTCTAAATGTTGTTGAATCGATTTCTGAGTTTGATGCAAATGTTGAATGATTTCTGACACAGCTGGAGTGAGAGAACTATCTTGAGGAATTGTGATGGGCAAGGTGTCAGGATGATAGCCAAACAAACCAAAGAAGGGTGTAACGCCAGTAGACGTGTGGAAGGAGTTGTTGTAGGCTAACTCAGCTAACCAGAGCATTGATGTCCATGAATTAAGTGTTTTTTCAGCGTAAGCATGTAGGTATTGCTTCAAAGTCTGATTTAGTCTCTCCGTTTGACCATCTGTTTGAGGATGGTGGCTAGTAGATAGGGTAGATGTCACTTGGAGTGTTTTACACCACTTCTTCCAGAAGTTGGAGGCAAATTGCGATCTCCGATCGGAGAGGATCAATTTTGGCAGTCCATGATAACGAACCACTCTATTCAGTAAGATAGTTGCCAGTTCACTAGAGGTGGGTAATTTCTTACAAGCAATGAAATGTCCATATTTCGTGAGAATATCTGCTACCACCAGAATTACTGAATGCTGTTGAACCACTGGCAGACCTGTAATAAAGTCTAAAGAGATGTGTTCCCACGGGCGACTTGGGGTTGGGAGTGGGTGTAACAACCCTTTCGGTTTTGAATGACTCGTTTTAGTGCGAGCACAGACTTCGCAGTTGTTTACCATTGTTTTTACATCCTTTGTTAAGGTAGGCCACCAAAAATAGCGTTGGATTAATTCAAGAGTTTTAGGAGTACCAGGGTGACCTGCTGTAGATATAACATGCAACCAATGAAACACTATCTTGCGAAGTTTGGTAGTGGGCACGAACAAACGAGCATCGTGAAAGGGTAATCCTTGCTTGCTTCAAAGAAATCTTCTGTTTTTATGATACATAGGACCTTGTCAGGAGCAATGATAGCTCTGGAGGTTTGAACTGCAGGCAATGTGGTAGACTCTTGGCGGGACAAGGCGTCAGCTTTACCAGGCCGGAAGTTTACCACAAAATCAAACTCGGCAAAAAACAGCATCCAGCGTAATGGCTGAGGAGTCAAAAGTCTGGCAGAGCTCATGAATTGATGATTGCGATGATCAGTATATACTGTGACAGTATATTTAGCTCCCAACAAATGATGTCTCCATTCTTTAAAGGCGTCACGAATCGCCAGAAGCTCTTTTTCAGCAATGACATAGTTCTGTTCGGCTTCGTTCAACTTCCGAGACATGTAAGCTACAGGATGAAGCTGACCAGTGTCTTTGTTTCGTTGTGACAAGACTGCTCCTATCGCCACATCTGAAGCATCAGCTTCCACTATGAAAGGTCGATCCGCATCTGGATGAGTCAAGACTGGGGCAGTGGAGAAAGCTTCTTTCAAAGTTGAAAAGGCTTGGTCTGCTTCTGGGGACCATACAAATTTTTCTTTCTTTCTTAATAACTTAGTAATTGGAGCCACTGTCTGGGAGAAATGATTGATGAACCTCCGGTAAAAATTTGCAAAGCCCAGGAAACATTGTACATCACGAACAGTCTTTGGGATGGGCCATTCAGATACGGCTTTTACTTTACTTTCTGCCATCACCATACCTTGAGGGGTAAGGATAACCCCTAAAAACTCAACTGTGGTAACATGAAACTCACACTTGGTTAGCTTGCAATATAAATGGTGTTTACAAAGGGCTGCCAAAATTATCTTGACATGTTGAACATGTTCATTCTCATTGTCTGAGTGGATCAAAATGTCATCAATGTAAACTATGGCAAAGATATCGAAGTACTCTCTAAGAACGTCATTTAAGAAAAATTGAAATGCTGCTGGAGCATTGCACAGACCAAAAGGCATGACGGTGTATTCAAAAAGGCCATATCTTGTTTTGAATGCCGTTTTCCATTCGTCACCCTCTCTCATTCTGACCAAATGGTAAGCACCTCGAAGATCAAGCTTCGTGTAGATTTTTGCTTTCTTTACTTGTTCCAGTAAGACCGGAATTAGAGGCAAAGGATGTTTGTTCTTGATGGTGATTTTATTCAAGCCCCTATAGTCGATACAAGTTTGAAGCTCTCCGTTCGCTTTTGGAACAAAAAACAAAGGAGAAGCTGTGGGATACTTAGAGGGGCGGATGAAACCATTCTCTAAGAATTGATCCAAGTATTTTCGTAAATGTTGATTTTCATGTTCTGACAGGGCATACACACGACAGTTGGGAAGTATCCCCCCTGGGACTAGATCAATTTGACAGTCATAAGATCTATGAGGAGGTAAGTTCTCTGCTTCCTTCTCATCAAATACATCTTCATAAGACGAATACTGTTTGGGCAATTGAACTTCTTTCTCTGTGGCGGTAGCTATGTAAGAATGGCGAACTTCCGATTCTTGAGTCCTTTGGAGACAATGTTCTTTACATAGCACTGATGAGAACACGATCTTTCGTTCTGCCCAATTAATCTCTGGATTGTGATGAGTTAACCATGGCAAGCCAAGGATGATCCCATACTGGGGAGCATGGATCACGTCAAGGATGAGTTCCTCTTTATGGTTCTTTCTTTGATTTTTACCTTCACAAATTATTGTCAAGGCAACAGTCTGAAGAGTTATCGGACCTCCAGTCAAGAGTTTTCCATCAACTGCCTGGATGGTTTCTGGGGTCTTCTTTTCAATACATGGGATCCCCCATGCATGAACCAATTGGGCGTCAACAAAGTTTCCGGTAGCCCCAGAGTCGACTAGAGCCTTCTTGAAATAGGTCTTTTTCTTGACCTGAACTCTTATTCCCAATTTTAAATGTTTAGATTGTGAAGGATCCACGGTGACACCCAAGAGCAACCCTTCTCTGCAACTTGGGTGCTTTAGATTTTCCGACTCGACTGATGCATTGGTTGCAACTTTCTGAACTGGGCCTCGCTTGCTCTTTGTTTTGATTGGACAATCTTTGGCGAAATGACCTTTCTGCCCACAATAGAGATTACCCATTTTTTCTGCATAGGTCCTTTTCATCTTTGGTCAAAGGTCTCCTGATGGTTCCAATTTCCATCGGTTCCGGCGTTCTTTCTCTCGGAGTTCTTGAGTCTTTGTTATCATGAGCATGCCTAGAATTTTTTTCAGTCTTTTTACGCGTTCCTTTTAGTTCGTTTAAACGATGATCAAGTCTCAAGACCAGGTTTATTAAATCTTGACAGTTTGCAGGTTGTGGGTCGATTTGCGCTAAAATGTCTTTTAGCTCCTCTTTGAGTACCCTGTAAAACAAGGCCGCTTGTTTTTCTTCAGGCCAGGATGTCTCAGCGACCAGCCGATTAAAGTTGGCTAAATATGACACTAAGTCCTGATTCCCTTGGCGTAAGTCTAATAATTCACGATCTGCTGACTGTGTTACAGTTCTACGATCGAAAACTCTCTCAAATTCATGAACAACATTTTTCCAGTTGTACAACAGGGGACTATTTTTACGCACAAGAGGAATAGCCCAGGTAGCTGCATCTCCAGACAGATATGACAACAAGAAAGCTACTTTAGACTGGGCATCGGGGAAAGTATGTGGTCGCAGGTGAAGTGAAGTTCCACTTGAACCAGAAAAGATTGCGCTTTCAAGGGATCACCTGAGAAGTGTTCTGGGGGAGCTAAAGGAATGGCTGAAGGAACATTGAGGGAAATGTTAGTCGGATTACCTCCAGAAGTCTGAGAAGAAGTACCTGGCCAAGACACACCTGTGGGACTTTGTTCTTTCTTCTCAACCTTATTCTGTAACTGATCCACCCTCTCAGCTAGACTATTTGTCAAATCCTTTGATGATACCACTTCTGACTGGATCTGGGTGATAGCCTTGACTAGCTCATCCAGTGTGGCCATACTGAGAACATACACAAACCAGGAGGATAATAATTTGTGGGCTCACTATTCTGTCAGAGTCACCAGATCCTCGGGGTCTGTGCACGTTCCCAACACTTCCACCACAAGACAGCTCCAATACTCTGATTAGATTTATCACAGAGTCTAAGAGAGTCCAAGTGGGGAAAAGGGGATTAGGACAGGAATAGCTGGGAATGAGACCTGTAGGAAGCAAAAGGTTAAAACACAACATCAAAATTACATCTCATGAAATCAGTACCATGCTACAACTCTAAGCTTCGTCTTTTCCGAAAAACATGAACAACCCTAGAATAGTCCTGAAACTGACTAGGCTTTAGATGACCGAATGCCTGAGGAGGAAACAGGAAAAGTTAAATAGGACTTTCAGATTCGAGTACTTTCTTTAGCATGAGAATCAGGAAACACTCTGAGCAATTTTTAAACAAACATATGAATCTCCTTTTAAGAATATATATCAGAAACACACAGCATTACATCTAGAACTCTGGTATTGTTGTGTTCATCTCAGAAAAAACATTGGGAAGTGAATTGCGCACATTGCAGATTTTTATATGAGTGTTAAACACCATAAAGGATTGTGCACCATGAAATCACACAACGTAGATTCAAGGAATAAACCACGCAACGTGTCAACTTGAAATGCTACCAAGAAAATGTCTTAGAATAGTAGCTCACAGTAATTTACATTATTTATACACGAGGAAAGAATTGTGCGTCTTGCCGATTCAAATGCCACCATACAAATGCCAAGAAATGGTAGCGCACAATGAACAACATGAAAAGCACTCAGGGAAAGAATTGCGCGTCTTGCCGATTCAAATGCCACCATGCAAATGCCAAGAAATGGTAGCGCACAATGAATAACATGAAAAAACACTCAAGGAAAGAATCGCGCGTGTTGCTGATTCGAATGCCACCATGTAAATGCCAGAAAATGGTAGCGCGCAATGAACAACAAAGTTAAATGCTCATGAAACGAGTTGCACGTCTTGCCAACTCGTAAAACATCATGTAAATGTCAAGAAATATCAGCGCGCAATGAACAACAATGTAATAACGAAGTCAAATCTTTATGGAATAAATTGCGCGTCCTCCCTATTTGCAAACCACCATACAAATGTCAAAAAATGGCAGCACACAAGTAATCTGTTATTCATTTAAGAATTAAAATCAAGAATATGAAAATTCTCAATTACGGTGTTGGGAAATGTCCAAACACCGTCTTACCGCCTGGAAACAGTGATCACCAATGAGTGCAGAAGACTGGAAAATCCAAATAGGCCGCCGGGACAGGAGCTCAGGAAGAAGCTGCTGCTCTGCACCAGGACCTCTGAATAGTGAGCACTAGAAGTTGGGCTGGCTCTCTTTTATAGAGTCTTGGCCCATCCTAGAACCACGCCCAGGCATGTTGCAGGGAAAGTCTCTAGAAGGCTCTGGAAAGGGACCACACCCTAACACACTCTGAATGTCTGCAGCAATACATTGCAAATGTACAGTATTTATAAGCACCTTAAAAATGAATCTTTTGGATGGAATTCTGCAATGCAAAAGGTTAAACAATAACATATCATCACAATGCATAAATTACATTATCTTGCGAGTGTTGGGTTTTTGCATTCTAGATGCCCGTAGAGCGCGCACTGTCCTGGTGTTGACAGAGGACTAGGAACTTCCCCTTTGGAGGATGGATGTCCCACGTCGTGAAGAAGCTTGCAGAGGTGTTCCCACGCAGAAAGACCGCAAACAAGCCTTGCTAGCTGCAAAGGTCACAGTTAGGCTTTTTGGGTGCTGCTGTGGCCCAGGAGGGACCAGGATGTCGCCACTTGGATGAGGAGGCAGAGGGGGCGCCCAGCAAGTCAGGGAGCTCACAGAAGCATGCAGCACCCGCAGAAGTACCTGAACAGGCACTTAGAAGAAAAGTGAACCGGAGTCCACACGAAGTCACAAGAGGGAGTCCCATGACACCGGAGGACAACTCAGAAGGTTGTGCACTGCAGGTTAGAGTGTCGGGGACCCAGGCTTGGCTGTGCATGAAGGAAATCCTGGAAGAGTGCATAGGAGCCGGTGCAGCTGCAAATCACGTGGTACCCGGCAATGCAGTCTAGCGTGGAGAGGCAAGGACTTACCTCCACCAAACTTGGACTGAAGAGTCACTGGACTGTGGGAGTCACTTGGACATAGTTGCTGAGTTCCAGGGACCACGCTCGTCGTGCTGAGAGGGGACCCAGAGGACCGGTGATGCAGTCTTTTGTTGCCTGCGGTTGCAGGGGGAAGATTCTGTCGACCCACAGGAGATTTCTTCAGAGCTCCTGGTGCAGAGAGGAGGCAAGCTACTCCCAGAGCATGCACCACCTGGAAACAGTTGAGAAAGCCAGCAGGATGAAGCGAAACAAGGTTGATAGTAGTCGTCTTGCTACTTTGTTGCGGTTTTGCAGGCGTCCTGAGCAGTCAGCGGTCGATCCTTTGGAAGAAGGTGAAGAGGGAGATGCAGAGGAACTCTGATGAGCTCTTGCATTCGTTTTCTGGTGAGATCCCCAAAGCAGAGACCCTAAATACCTAGAAAAGGAGGTTTGGCTACCTAGGAAGGAGGATTGGCTACCAAGATAGGTAAGAGCCTATTAGAAGGAGCCTCTGACGTCACCTGCTGGCACTGGCCACTCAGAGCAGTCCAGTGTGCCACAGACACCTCAGTTTCCAAGATGGCAGAGGTCTGGGACACACTGGAGGAGCTCTGGGCACCTCCCCTGGGAGGTGCAGGTCAGGGGAGTGGTCACACCCCTTTCCTTTGTCCAGTTTTGCACCAGAGCAGGGCTGGGGGATCCCTGAACCGGTGTAGACTGGCTTATGCAGAGATGGGCACCATCTGTGCCCATCAAATCATTTCCAGAGGCTGGGGAGGCTACTCCTCCCCAGCCTTCACACCTATTTCCAAAGGGAGAGGGTGTTACACCCTCTCTCAGAGGAAGTCCTTTGTTCTGCCTTCCTGGGCCAGGGCTGCCTGGACCCCATGAGGGCAGAAACTTGTCTGAGGGGTTGGCAGCAGCAGCAGCTGCAGTGGAGACCCCGGAAAGGCAGTTTGGCAGTACCCGGGTCCAGTGCTAGAGACCCGCGGGATAATGGAATTGTCCCCCCAATGCCAGAATGGCATTGGGGTGACAATTCTATGATCTTAGACATGTTACATGCCCATGTTTGGAGTTACCATTGTGATGCTATACATAGGTAGTGACCTATGTACAGTGCACGCGTGTAATGGTGTCCCCGCACTCACAAAGTCCGGGGAATTTGCCCTGAACGATTTGGGGGCACCTTGGCTAGTGCCAGGGTGCCCACACACTAAGTAACTTTGCACCTAAGCTTCACCAGGTGAAGGTTAGACATATAGGTGACTTATAAGTTACTTAAGTGCAGTGGTAAATGGCTGTGAAATAACGTGGACGTTATTTCACTCAGGCTGCAATGGCAGGCCTGTGTAAGAATTGTTAGAGCTCCCTATGGGTGGCAAAGGAAATGCTGCAGCCTATAGGGATTTCCTGGAACCCCAATACCCTGGGTACCTCAGTACCATATACTAGGGAATTATATGGGTGTACCAGTATGCCAATGTGAATTGGTAAATTTAGTCACCAGCCTGTTAGTGACAAATTTGGAAAGCAGAGAGAGCATAACCACTGAGGTTCTGGTTAGCAAAACCTCAGTGAGACAGTTAGGCATCACACAATGAACCCATACAGGGCACATACTTATGAGCACTGGGGCCCTGCCTGGCAGGGTCCCAGTGACACATAGACTAAAACAGCATATATACAGTGAAATATGGGGGTAACATGCCAGGCAAGATGGTACTTTCCTAAAATAAGGCACATGGGTGAACAAGGAGGATAATTGAGAGAACCTTCGGCCTCCTGGATGCCAGGTTCAGGTGCCTCCATCTGACAGGTGGATCCCTGTACTACTCAACCAAGAAGGTGTGCCAGATCATTGTTACATGTTGCATGTTGCACAACCTGGCCTTGAGACGCCAGGTGCCTTTTCTGCAGGAGGATCAGCCTGGAGATGGTCTTGTGGCAGCGGTGGATCCTGTGGACAGTGAGGAAGAGGAGACAGAGGATGAAGATGTGGATAACAGACGTTCTCTCATACAGCAGTACTTCCAGTGACACACAGGTAAGACACTGTAACTTCACTTTACATAGCAGTTTTCTGTTGGACATTGTACAAGGCAGCATGATTTCCCTATGTCTATGACCACTTACTGTACCCTTTGGCATCTCTATTTTCAGATCTCCGTGCCCCACTCTGGCTCCTGGTGTGTTTACTGCTGCCCACTACAGGTCATACCAATGTATATATAACTGTACATATGAATTGCAATGTTTACAGATTGTTGAACTAATACACATTTCAATCAATTGACAGACTCCAGACTTGTATTTGTTCCAAGGGTGTTTATTTAAGTGCTAAGACATTGAGGGGGATGTGCAGTGGGCTGGGGTGATGTGGAGGAATGTCCAGGGTAGAGTTCAGTTTCTTTGTATCACAGGTGCATTGTCCAATGGGGCATAGGAAGGGGAGCAATAGCAGTTCAAGATGGACAGGGTAACAGAGTGGGACAGATGGGTGACAGTCAGGAGAGTCTTATTTCCTGGCTGGGGTCTTGGCACTGTTCTCTGGCTTCTGCCTGGATCGCAGGGACCATTTGCGGGGTGGTTCTCCTTCTGCAGGAGGTGGGGTGCTGGTTAGCCTGTTTTTCCAGTGGTGGGGCCTCCTGCCCACTAGCCCCGGCAGAGGTGGAGGGCTGTTCTTCTGTATGGCTAGTGTCAGGGGCCCGTTGGTGTGCCACTGCCTCCGTCATGGTGTTGGCCATGTCAGCCAGCACCCCTGCAATGGTGACCAGGATGGTGTGGATGTGTTTGCGGTCCTCCCTGATCCCCAGGTACTGTCCCTCCTGCAGCCGCTGGGTCTCCTGCAACTTGGCCAGTGTCTGGCCCAAGGTCTCCTGGGAATGTTGATATGCTCCCAGGATCCCTGCATGTGCCTTGTGGAGAGTGGGTTCCCTGGCCTGTCCTACCCCTGTCGCACAGCAGTCCTCCCAGCTTCCCTGTTGTCCTGTGCCTCTGTCCCCTGAACAGTGTGCCCGTTGCCACTGACCCCAGGTCCCTGAGTGTCTTGGGTATGTGGGGTTGCCTGGGGTCCCTGTATTGGTGGACACACTGCTGATTGACGTGTCCTGGGGACAGTGGTATGGGCCCACTGGGTGGGTGCTGTGCTGGTGTTTCCTGAGGGGGGAGGCTCTGTGGTGGTATGGGAGTGTGGCAGGGTAACCGACTGTCCAGTGGTCCCTGATGGGCCGGGCTGGTCATCCAGATCCAGGCGTGCGGAGCTGCTGTCGTCACTGTGGGCCTCTTCTGGGGGGGGGGGGGACTGGATATGTCTGGTACCTCCTGTTCGGTGACGTTGGGTATGGGTCCTGTTGGGGTGTAAATGCATAGTTATTGTATCTGTGTGTGCCATCTTGTGCATTGGGCGAGTTACCCTTTATTCCTGTGCTTGCATAATTGTGTTTGCCATTGTGTGAATAGTGTTTTGGGGTCTGTGTGGGTATCTGTACTGGACATGCTTTGGTGATGGGTGTCATGCTTTGGTGTTGCATGCAGGGCTTGGTATTGGGATGGCTGGGTTGTGATAGTGGGGCATATGTGAGGTATTGGAGTGATGGGGGTGAGGGTAAAGGTGGGGGTAAGTGATGGCATGCAGGTAGGGGGGATAAAGCAGTAAAGATTTGACTTACCAGACTCCAGTCCTCCTGCTACTGCTAGGAGGAACACTACCTGGGGATCAGGGGGGACTTGAAGTCCATCAACACCACCCTGGTCACTATTGCAGGGGTGCTGGCAGAGATGGCCAACACCATGAGGGACACAGTGGCACACAAACGGGCCCCTGACACTAGCCTGAATGATGAACAGCCCTCCACCTCCACCGGCGCTGAAGGACAGGAGGCCCCACCAGAAGACCAACAGGCCACCATCTCCCCACCCCCTGCAGAAGGAGAAGCACCCCACAAACAGTCCATGAGACCCAGGAACAAGACAGAGAACATTGCCAAGACCACCGCCAGGAAATAAGACTCTCCTGATTGTCACCCTTTTGTCCCACTTTGTCACCCTTACAACTTTGACCTGCCATCACTCCACTTCCTATGCCCCCTTGGACAATGCACCTGTGAGACCAAGAAACTGAAGTCTACTATGGACATTCCTCCACCATCACCCCCAGCCCCTTGCACAGCCCCTTCCACTTATTAGCACAGAAATAAACACCCTTGAATCACAAATCAATCTGAAGTCAGTCTGTACTTTCACAAATGTGTTATTGGAACCTCTCAGAAATATAGCAATGTCAATGTTCATTTTCACATACCAATGTTACACAGTTGTTGGGCAGCAGTAAACATAGCAGAGGGCACAAAGTGGAACCCAGATCTGTGAAATGGAAATGCTAAGTGACAGGTCAGGGTCCATACACAGAGGTAAAAAGGCAGAGTAATCCTATGTACTACAGTAGTATGAGATGTGAGAAGCAGTGCCATCCTCTTACCTGTGTCTCACTGGAAGCATTGCATGATGATGTTGTTTCGGTTGTCTATATCTTCTTCTGCTGCCTCCTCTTCTTCACTGTCCACAGGCTCCACAGCTGCCACAAGACCAGCATCAGGCCCATCCTCCTGCAGAAATGGCACCTGGCATCGCAAAGCCAGGTTGTGCAACATACAGCATGCCACGATGATCTGGCACACCTTCTTTGTGAGTAGTAGAGGGAGCCACCTGTCAGATGGAGGCACCGGAATTTGGCCTTCAGGAGGCCAAAGGTGCGCTCTATTATCCTCCTAGTCCACCCATGTGCAGCGCAACTTCGCATTGGTTATCATTGAGCCCTATGGTTTCCAGGAGCCAATGGCGAAGTACGCCGGTGGTGACAGTATGTACCGCTGCTGACGTGACTGACATTTTCTAACTGTTCAATCACTTGGTACCTGATCTTCAACAGGAGAGGACCTATACTGCAAGTGCTACTGTGACCTGTGTCTGGAAGCGACAATGGATCGAGTGTCTGGGGAAAGGGCCCCCGCCTTCACTTCGGAGGAGTTGGAGAGACTGGTGGATGGGGTCCTACCCCAGTATACTTCACTCTATGGTCCTCCAGACAAACAGGTGAGTACACTGTGAGTATGATGCGTGGGCCATGAATGTATGGAGTGCTGTGTGTGTATGCCTCATGTAGGGGCGGGCTAAGGGGTCCTGGGTAGAGTGCTGCATGTCTGGTGGTCAATGTCTGTGCGTAAGGGGATGGGAGGAATATTGTGGGACCTGAGTGTAACAGTCCGGACGGTATTACTAATCCCTTTTTTCTATGCATATTTCCCTGCAGGTCAGCGCCCATCAGAAAAAGGGTATTTGGCGTGCCATCGCCAAGGAGGTGCGGACCCTAGGGGTCTTTGGCAGGCGGAGCACCCACTACCGCAAACGGTGGGAGGAGCTGCACCGCTGGGCAAGGAAGACGGCAGAGGCCCAGCTGGGGCTGGCCTTCCAACGAAGAAGGGATGCCCATTGTACCCTGACCCCCCTGATGTTCTGCATCCTGGCGGTGGCCTATCCGGAGTTGGATGGGCGCTTGAAGGCATCCCAGCAGCCACAAGGGGGTGAGTACAGATTCAGAATCATGACTTTGCATGCGTTAAGGTTTTACCTGGGTGGGGGATGTGGGTTGTGGGTGCCTCTAGGCCAGGGTGAACTGTCAGGGTAGGTCCCTTGTTGGGCAGGCTCTGAAGCACTCCAACCCCAATAGTGTTAGTGGGCATCTACTACTGGGCAGGGTCCTCTGGGTTTCTGGTGTGCAGCTCATGGCGTTAGGCATTGTACCCCATGGGCTGGTGACTAGCTGTGTAACTGGTAGTGCATGGCCTAGTGCAAAGGGCAGCTCCCTGTGTGTTGTGTATGCCAACGGTAGTGGTTTTGTTGGCATTGACCAAGTGTATCCTCTGTCTCTTCCCCCCACTTTTTGTTTTGTCACCCTATCCTTGTGTGCATTAGCATCATCTGGCGGAGGAACAGAGGCACCGGCGACAGAGGGAGCTGCATCCCACATAGGCTTGGAGGCCGAATCCACCAACGTGAGGACACCAGTGAGATGGAGGGCGAGGGGAGCACCATGATGGAGACACGAGGGGACACTACATACAGCGACTACTCCTCCGATGGAAGCTACTTGGTGGTGGTGGACACGTCTGTGCGCACCCCAACAACAGGTACAGCCGCCACCCCCCCTACCAGCACTGCCCTCCCAGCAGTCCCTCAGCGTGATTCCCATGCCCGCTCACCCAGGAGGGTGGGCATCTCCTTCGCCCCAGGCACCTCAGGCCCTGCCCCAGTCAGCCCTGCTGCCCTCAGTGAGGAGGCTACTGACCTCCTGAGATCCCTCAATGTTGGGCAGTCTACCATTCTGAATGCCATCCAGGGTGTCGAGAGGCTTTTGCAGCAAACAAATGCATACCTGGAGGGCATTCACTCTGGCGTGGCAGCCCAACAGACAGCATTTCAGGCTCTGGCTTCCTCACTGATGGCAGCCATTGTCCCTATCTCCAGCCTCCCCCCTCCAACTTCCTCTACCCAGTCCCAATCCCCTCAACCCCAACCTATCCCAAGCACACCTTCAGACCAGCATTCACCCGAATCAACACACAGAAGTGGCTCAGGCAAACACAAGCACCACACATCATCCCACAGGCACTCACACAAGCACCATCAAGAAGCAGACACTCCAACATCCACTGCCTCCGCTGTGTCCTCCTCCTCCTCATCCCTCCCAGTAGCGCCTCCACTCATACCTGCATGCACTACATCCTCATCCACTACCTCCACCACCAGCACGCCTATCACTACACGCCCCTCACTGGCAGTCACCGCCCCCACATCTATGCGCACATCCCCTGTGTCCTCTCCCACTGTGTCTGTGACCCCTCCTCCCAAAGTACACAAACGCAAGCACACACCCATCCAACAGCCATCTACCTCACAACAGCATCCAGCTCATGCACCTGCACCCAAACACAGCAGACTGACACCTTCTACAACCACTCCCTCTTCCTCCTCTCCCAAACCTTCACCCTCTTCCCACCCCAGTGTCCCGAAGAAGCTTTTCCTCGCTACCCTTGAACTATTCCCTAGCCCTCCCCCCCCCACGTCCTTCACCTCGGGCTAGGGTGGCCAGAACCCAGCCCAGCACCTCAGCCACCAAGTCCATGTCTGCTGTGGTTTCTGGAGCTCTAAGAGGCTCTAAGGAGAGAGCATCCAGCAAGGAGAAGGAGGCACAACCAGCCAGCAAAGCCAAGGCAAAAACTCCAGCTGGCAGAAGCAAGGAGGCACCACCATCTGCCAAGGGCAGGAAGGGGCACAAAACACAAGCCAGGGCACTTCAGCCGTCTGAGGCTGCAGGGGAAGGGGTTGGAGCCTCCCCACTCCACTGGCAGCACTGCCACCTGCACCGCCACCTGCACCGCGGCCAGCACCGCCACCTGCACCACTGCCACCACCGCCAACTACCCCGCTGCAAGCACCACCACCTGCACCGCGGACAGCGCACCGCCACCAGCAACAGCAGCCCCAGTGGACAGCCGTCCGAGGCTGCAGGGGAAGGGCTGGAGCCTTCCCCCTCCACTGGCTGCACTGCCACCTGCACCACCACATGCACCACCACCTGCAATGCAGGCACCACCGCCAGCTGCCACGTGGCCAGCACCGCCACCTGCACCGTGGACAGCAGCACTGGCACCAGCAGCAGCAGCACCAGTGGGTCTCCGTCTGAGGCTGCAGGGGAAGGGCTGGAGCCTCCCCCTCCACTGGCAGCACCACCAGCTGCACCGCGGCCACCACCGCCAGCTGCACCATCCCAAGCTCCGCCGCAAGCAGCACCGCCACCTGCACCGGCACTGTAACCACTGTACAGCCGTCCCCATCGGTGGATGAACTGTAGTCATGCATCCATGGTGTGTCATGCCCCTGCCCACAGAAAATCGTGTGGATCTGACACCCAGGTGAGTGACTGTGACCTTGCAAACCCCATGTGCTGCATCACTGGGCACCAAGTCCCCTCCAGAACCAGTGGAAGATGGCATCCACTCACCCTATCCTTGGCAGGATGAAGCACACTGGGCACTAAGCCCCCTCCAGAACCAGTGGAAGACGGTATCCACTCACCCTATCCTTGGCAGGATGAAGCACACTGGGCACAGGGCCCCCTTCAGAACCAGTGGAAGAAAGCATCCACTCACCCTATCCTTGGTAGGATGAAGCACACTGGGCAGAGGGCCCCCTCCAGAACCAGTGGAAGAAGGCATCCACTTACCCTATCCTTGGGAGGATGAAGCATACTGGGCACCAAGCCCCCTCCAGAACCAGTGGAAGAAGGCATCCACTCACCCTACACTTGGCTGGATGAAGCACACTGGGCACAGGGCCCCCTCAGAACCAGTGGAAGAAGACATCCACTCACCCTATCCTTGGCAGGATGAAGCACACTGGGCACCAAGCCCCCTCCAGAACCAGTGGAAAACTGGCATCCACTAGAGTGACTGTGGCCTTGCACTCCCCCGGACCAAGCAGTGGGCAAACCACCCACTTGAGAGACTGTGGCTTTGCACTTCCCAGGACCAAGCAGTGGCCAAACCACCCACTTCCGAGACTGTGGCTTTGCACTCCCCAGGACCAAGCAGTGAGCAAACCACCCACTTGAGTGTCTGTGGCTTTGCACTCCCCACCCACTTGAGAGACTGTGGCTTTGCACTCCCCAGGACCAAGCAGTGGGCAAACCACCCACTTGAGAGACTGTGGCTTTGCACTCCCCAGGACCAAGCAGTGGGCATGGAGCCCCCTCCAGGAGCAATATGGTTGTAACATATTCCGGCTGAGGTGCCCCCTTCCCCGTCCCCCCTGAGGTGCCTGTGTATTTTGGACCTGATGCCCCTGCAGTGTTCTCGCCGTATTGATGCAGGAGTCAAGGGTGGGCTTGGCCTATGTGTTTTTGCCCAGTGGACCACGCACATTTTGAGTGGACATTGTCCTGCCTTTTGTACATTGCATATTTTGTAAATACTGTTTTGGAAGTATTAACGTATTTCTGACTATTTCTAATATAACACTCATTTGACTCCATTCCTTTTGTCCTTGCGTTATTCCAGAGGGTTACGGGGTGTATATCTAATGTTGTTGCATGTGTTTGTGTGTATGGTGTTGGGGATGAGTGTGGAAGTGAGGGTGTTGCGTGTTCCGTGTGTGTGTCACTCTCTTTTTCTTCCCCCCCTCCCCTATGTGCTAGGTGCAGTACTCACCATGGTCATCGCCGCCACCGTTGGTACTCCTGGTATATGAGCAGAAACACCAGCATGGGGAAGACCTTCAGCTCGGGCTCCTTGGCTTCCTGGTTCTTCCTTGAGTGTCTGGAGGTGAGTGGTTTCCCTTCAAAGTACTGTTTCTGCCGTGCTTTTGATGGCATTGGTACTGCCCCGGAAAAGCTGGTGGATTGGTGGGTTGTAATGGGGTGGACAGTACATTGTCTTCCGCCTGGCTGTTGGCGGTTACCGCCGCGGTGTTTGTTGCTACCGCTGTGGCGGTCGGAGTGTTAAAGTCGCTGTCTGTGTTTGTGGTTTCCGCCGTGGTCATGAGTCCATTTTTGTTACCGCCGGCCTGTTGGCAGTATTACCGCCGCTTTAACACCGACCGCCAGGGTTGTAATGAGGGCCTATGTTTCAACTGACATGTTCACTTACATATAACTTCCCTATAACCTTTGTATTTTTTCAATAAAAAGTTACTATGTCTTTTACACAAAGATATTATTACGTTTCATAACTATGCTGTCCCTTTAACCTTTACTTTTTTCCGGGAATTTTTAAAAACAATATAAAATTGTCCATTGCCATGCATCGCCTAGGTTTGGCCAGGCCATGTGCCAAACAACTTGTGGCATCCAAACCCCAGCCGTGCACAGCCTTCAGGTGTGCATGATGTAGGAATGCATACAGAGCCAGGCCTTCAGCCATGCCCTGCATTGAAATCCCCTCGGGCACCTAACTTCCCTTTTTTTATGCACCACGGATCCGTTGCAAATCTCCTTTGGGTATGCTGGAGCTCAAGGTGAACCCATGGGCCCATGGAACCTGCAAAAACATTTTTTTTTAACATTTGGTCCCTGGGGTTTTCATTGGGGACTCTCACATCATGGCCCAGGGGGTCAGGGTACCCCTACCCCATCCCCTTATGTTCTATTTTATTATAAGTTTGTAGGACTTGGTGAACGATTCCATGAGTCCCAAGATGGCGATGTAACTATTCCTTCACGTTGCAGCCAGCCAATCACAAGACACATTTGAGTTTGCAGATCCATGGGGGTATCTTAGTGTGAAATAAACATAAAATTAGAACCTTAATTTCTCTAAAATTAATGAACAGATTTATACAAAATTACAATAAGCATCCTTTCTGGATCAAGATTTGGCTTTCCTTCAAATTTGTTGTAAATCTGCACTAACATTTAAAAATGAAATATCTCCCCAGGGGGTCCCTCTGGATATCTATACATTTTGAACCTTTATTTGTCAAAACCTACTGAACAAATGTACACCAAATCACAAACAGCACACATTCTGGGTCACGATCTAGCTTTTGTGCCAGATATGGTGTAGCTCTGTCTGGTCAGTTTGGCTGTATCTCTGTTCAAGAATCCTTATGTAAATTGCATGGGGAAATTCAGTTTTGGGATCCAGCCTCTTTCTTGTCCACTGCTTGACAGATTGTTGTAATTAATATAGTTATAAGTATTCTCTCTCTGTTTCTTCTTGTTATAGTATAGCTTACGGTGTAATGGTCTGTTCCTTTTCTCCCCTCCTATAATCTGTAATACAACATTCCTTCTGTTATTGAAGGAGTCTACAATAGAAAGTGGGAAGACAAGCATTCTCACCTGTCAACTGGGAAGAGCGGTTTGAGATGGAGAGAGGAGACGCTCAATAAAGGATACTGTCATCACATGACATCGTTGGTGATTATAATATAACATTTGACAACGAGTAACTGTGTAAGGGGAAAGCGACGTCTCCTCCCCTTCGGTGTGCCCTCCACCTCCGCCATCCGTGACACCCTGCACTCCCAGCTCTCTCCAGATCAGAGACCAGAGATTCCGCTGTTCATTTTCTAGGAGCCAAGGTACTGTATACCTCAATCTATTGGGCATTGCTTGCCGGCATATGTGGTGCTTTCCTCCTGCTCCTGTATTTTTGTTGCATCTTCACCTTCTCTGGAAACGGCAACTCAGGGAAGTTAATCTTGCTTCCGTGGTCTCGCAGCGTTTCTCTGCTTGCTCCTCCCTATGGACATGCCCTCCACGCTTCTTCTGGCGGACGCCTCCTGCCATTCATTTCTGCCATGGTGACATGCTCCCTCACTGCTTCATTCAGCGTGTCACGATTGTTTCTCTCAGTGACACGCACACCACCTTCAAAATATTTTTACAAATTTTTTCGAGGTGATTAACGAAGTGCTTGCCGGCTGTTGGGAACTCTGAATTTTCCTCAACGAAAGTGTCTGAAACGTTCCCTAGCCGTTTCCTCTACGGTACTATTTCAGCATGTCACGGCGATCTCTTGTGATGATCGTCTCTGTCGGTGACACGCACACCACCTTCAAAATATTTTTACAAATAGTGTTGAAGTGCTTGATGAAACGCTTACTGAACTCTGAGACAAAGGCAGTTGGGAACTCAGAACTTTCAAAAGCTGTATCTGACATGCCCTCCTAGCCATTTCTTCTACGGTAACACGCTTAAAGTGTACCGTTTCAGCGTGTCACGGTGATCTCTTTCGTGACACGCACACCATCAGCCCTTTGTACAAAAAAGACCTGAACTTTTGAATTACTGAGGAAATAGTGTTATTTTCATATTAAACATAAAGTTTTGGACGGTTTAGTTATTCTAGATTGCCACCTACTGACCATTCGTAGTAACAGCACTCTAACTCATTAGATATTAACTCGTCTTAAAACATAGTTTTAACAAATTTTATCTTCATTACTGTTCATTTTCAATGAATATACATTATTAACCGCTTAGGTGCGGGCGTCGGCCACTGGCCGACGCCCACACACCCTCCCTGGTGCGGGTCACGACCAGTGGCCGACACCAGGAAGGGCATTAATAAATCCTCGGGTGCGTCGCACCCGAGGATTTTTTTTTTATTTTTTTTCCCCCCCCGGGAGACACGGAAGCTACCGTGTCTCCCCCCGCCCCCCACCCGCCCCTTTGTGACGTCAGCGCGCCGCGAGGCGCGCTGACGTTGCAAAGGTGTTTTCCCCATGAAAGCAGGAAGCAGCCTTGCGGCCGCTTCCTGCTTTCATGGGGAAAACGGCCTTTTTCACGTTCGGGAAGGCCTCGTAAGAAAGGGGAGAGTCTCCCCTTTCTTACGAGGCCTTCCTGAAAGTGTTTCCTGGCCCCCGGTCGCAGCTGTGCTGCGATCGGGGGCTAGGAAACACTTTCAGGTTTCCTGGCTCCCCCGATCGCAGCACAGCTGCGATCGGGGGGGTCAGGAAACATTTTGAAAAGGCCTCGTAAGAAAGGGGAGACTCTCCCCTTTCTTACGAGGCCTTCTGAAACTGTTTCTGGCCCCCGATCGCAGCACAGCTGCGATCGGGGGCCAGAAACAGTTTCAGAAGGCCTCGTAAGAAAGGGGAGAGTCTCCCCTTTCTTATGAGGCCTTCTGAAACGGTTTCCTGGCCCCCGATCGCAGCACAGCTGCGATCGGGGGCCAGGAAACCCCACTAGACACCAGGGATTTCACTTTTGGGGGGCAGCCCCCCCCCCGGAAAACGGGCCGCCCCCCCCCGGATAATTTTCCGAAAAAAATAAAAAGGTAGGTGCCCCCTGGGGAGGGGGGGGGGGCGCGATCGCGCCCCCCCCCCCCCCCCAGGGGATTTAAAAAAAAATAATAATAATAAATCAAATAAAAAAAAAAATGAAATGACAGGGGGTCGCCCGTGGCAATTTTTTTTTTAGATGTTGTAGGGTTTCCCTGGGGGCCATTTTGGCCCCCAAGGAAACCATACAACAACTAAAAAAAAATATATGTATATATCTATATATATATATCTATGTAGATAGATATATCTAGGTACATGGATATATCTATAGATATATCTATGTAGATATATATTTATATATATATATATATTGGTAGATCTGTATCAAAGAGATTTATAAAGCGCGCTACTCACCTGTGAGGGTCTCAAGGCGCTGGGGGGGGACGGGGGGGAGGGAAAGGGGCTAGGAGGTTCACTGTTCAAAAAGCCAGGTTTTGAGGCCCTTCCTGAAAAGAAGTAGGTTTTGGGTCTTGCGAATGTGGGTTGTGAGTGCGTTCCATGTTTTGGGTGCAATGTAGGAGAAGGATCTGCCCCCGGTTGTGGTGTGTTTGATGCGGGGGTCAGAGGCGAGAGAGAGGTCAGCTAAACGGACGTTTCGTGTGGGGGTGTGGAAGGTGACTCTCGTTGAGGTAGGCAGGGCCTGTGTTGTGGAGTGATTTGTGTGTGAGGATGAGGATCTTGAAGGTGATCCTTTTGTCAATGGGGAGCCAGTGGAGGGATTTGAGGTGTGGAGAGATGTGTTCGTGTCGGTGGAGGTCGAGGATGAGTCGTGCTGCTGAGTTCTGGATGCGTGTAGTTTGCACTTGAGTTTTAGAGTGGTGCCGGCGTAGAGGGCGTTTCTGTAATCAAGCCTGCTGCTGATGAGTGCGTGAGTGACAGTTTTTCTGGTCTCTGTGGGGATCCATTTTAATGTTTTTCAGTATACGGAGTTTGTTGAAGCATGAGGAGGTAAGAGCGTTGATTTGTTGGGTCATAGAGAGGGAGGAGTCTAGGATGATGCTGAGGTTGCGTGCGTAGTTGGCGGGGGTGGGTGCAGGGCCTTGCGTGGTGGGCCACCATGGGGGGTCCCAGGTTTTTTTGGTGAGGGCCAAAGAGGATTATTTCGGTTTTGCTTGAGTTGAGTTTCAGGTGGTTGGCTGTCATATATACATCACTTTTGTCAATATGTGTGTGGTTTCCCTGGGGGGAAAAGGGTCCGACTTGTCTAGTGGCAGTTTTAGTGCCATAAAGAAGCACAGAAGGTTTATATGCCTACTGCAAAGAGCACATCTGTATTTTATGTAAATAGCTGAGTACATTAGTAAAGTCTATGGAGAGATGAAGGGCACTTTTGCTGGGTGGTAATGAGGGAATCCGAGGAGGAGGGAGTGGGAGCACCAATAATGATTGTTGGACTGGGCGCAGGAGGTGCTAAAGACTGTGACGAATGGTATGTGACAAGGTGTTTTTTGAGTGTCTTGAAAGTACGTGCTGATTGAGGGAAGAAGCGCAGGTAAGGTGGCCTCTACTGTTGCACGTATCTCACACACACCATCGATTTTGTGACTGTCTACGTAGGCTAGTGTTTTAGAGCAACAGTTTAGCCAATAGCAGAGATGGCATCTTGATGGATGACTGCTGCCTGCACTCGGGTTATAGAGGACCGCTCTGACATAGGATCAGAGACTGAGACATCAGATACTGAGACAGCATCTGAGGGATAGGACAATGGCGCAGACTCTGGGAGTGATTTTTCAGTCAGAGGAGTCCCATTCGAAAACTCCTCTTCCAGTACATTATGAGGGAGGTGATGAGGACAGTCCTGCTGTCCCTTCGCAAGCTGTTCGTGCAACTGGGTAATAGTGGGTTAGGCCAACCCAGAGAGCAGGTGAATGCGGCGGCAAGCAGAGAGAGAGTGCTCTCTTGGGAGCTCACCAATTTAGTTCAGCCCCAAATTCCACCACCCAAATCATATTGTGGAGACATCAAAATTGTCTATGGCAAAACAAACTGGTTTTGTAAGGCAGGCACCTGTGTTTTTGGTCCTGGATTCGGCGGCCATATAGAGAAACACACTAAACCCAAACATTTCTGGAAACTAGACATTCGGGGGAGTCCACAGAGGTGTGACTTGTGTGGATTCCCCAAAGTTTTCTTACCCAGAATACCCTGCAAAGCTGAAATGTTGAGAAAAAACTCTATTTTTCTCGCATTTCTGTCACACAAACTACAGGAATATGCTGGGATCCACAACATTCCTACCACCCAGTGACTCCTCACCTGTCCTGATAAAAACACTACCCCACTTGAGTGCCTACACCTAGTGCCTGTGTCAGGAATGGATCACCCCAGGGTCAACAGCTGCCTCACGTAAGGACCAACATTGACCGTTGTGTGATCTATTCCTGTCGCAGGCACCAGGCCTAACCACACAAGTGAGGTATCATATTTATCGGGAGACTTGGGGGAACGCTGGGTGGAAGGAAATTTGTGGCTCCCCTCAGATTCCAGAACTTTCTGTCACCGAAATGAGTGGAAAACGTGGTATTTTAGCCACATTTTGAGGTTTGCAAAGGATTCTGGGTAACAGAACCTGGTCCGAGCCCCACAAGTCACCTCATCTTGGATTCCCCTGGGTTTCTAGTTTACAAAAATGTGCTGGTTTGCTAGGTTTCCCCAGGTGCCGGCTGAGCTAGAGGCCAAAATCCACAGGTAGGCACTGTTTTCTATGAAAAAATGTGATGTGTCCACGTTCTGTTTTGGGGCATTTCCTGTCGCGGGCGCTAGGCCTACCCACACAAGTGAGGTATCATTTTTATCGGGAGACTTAGGGGAACGCCGGGTGGAAGGAAATTTGTGGCTCCTCTCAGATTCCAGAACTTTCTGTCACCGAAATGTGAGGAAAACTTGTTTTTTTAGCCACTTTTTAAGGTTTGCAAAGGATTGTGGGTAACAGAACCTGGTCCGAGCCCCGCGAGTCACCCCTCCTTGTATTGCCCTAGGTCTCTAGTTTTCAGAAATGCACAGGTTTGGTAGGTTTCCCTAGGTGCCGGCTGAGCTAGAGGCCAAAATCTACAGGTAGGCACTTCTCAAAAAACACCTCTGTTTTCTTCCAAAAATTTTGATGTGTCCACGTTGCGCTTTGGGGCGTTTCCTGTCGCGGGCGCTAGGCCTACCCACACAAGTGAGGTATCATTTTTATCAGGAGACTTGGGGGAACGCCGGGTGGAAGGAAATTTGTGGCTCCTCTCAGATTCCAGAACTTTCTGTCACCGAAATCTGAGGAAAACTTGTTTTTTTAGCCACTTTTTGAGGTTTGCAAAGGATTCTGGGTAACAGAACCTGGTCCGAGCCCCGCGAGTCACCCCTCCTTGGATTGCCCTAGGTCTCTAGTTTTCAGAAATGCACAGGTTTGGTAGGTTTCCCTAGGTGCCGGCTGAGCTACAGGCCAAAATCTACAGGTAGGCACTTCTCAAAAAACACCTCTGTTTTCTTCCAAAAATTTTGATGTGTCCACGTTGCGCTTTGGGGCGTTTCCTGTCGCGGGCGCTAGGCCTACCCACACAAGTGAGGTATCATTTTTATCGGGAGACTTGGGGGAACGCCGGGTGGAAGGAAATTTGTGGCTCCTCTCAGATTCCAGAACTTTCTGTCACCGAAATGTGAGGAAAACTTGTTTTTTTAGCCACTTTTTGAGGTTTGCAAAGGATTCTGGGTAACAGAACCTGGTCCGAGCCCCGCGAGTCACCCCTCCTTGGATTGCCCTAGGTCTCTAGTTTTCAGAAATGCACAGGTTTGGTAGGTTTCCCTAGGTGCCGGCTGAGCTACAGGCCAAAATCTACAGATAGGCACTTCTAAAAAAACACCTCTGTTTTCTTCCAAAAATTTTGATGTGTCCACGTTGCGCTTTGGGGCGTTTCCTGTCGCGGGCGCTAGGCCTACCCACACAAGTGAGGTATCATTTTTATCAGGAGACTTGGGGGAACGCCGGGTGGAAGGAAATTTGTGGCTCCTCTCAGATTCCAGAACTTTCTGTCACCGAAATCTGAGGAAAACTTGTTTTTTTAGCCACTTTTTGAGGTTTGCAAAGGATTCTGGGTAACAGAACCTGGTCCGAGCCCCGCGAGTCACCCCTCCTTGGATTGCCCTAGGTCTCTAGTTTTCAGAAATGCACAGGTTTGGTAGGTTTCCCTAGGTGCCGGCTGAGCTAGAGGCCAAAATCTACAGGTAGGCACTTCTCAAAAAACACCTCTGTTTTCTTCCAAAAATTTTGATGTGTCCACGTTGCGCTTTGGGGCGTTTCCTGTCGCGGGCGCTAGGCCTACCCACACAAGTGAGGTATCATTTTTATCGGGAGACTTGGGGGAACGCCGGGTGGAAGGAAATTTGTGGCTCCTCTCAGATTCCAGAACTTTCTGTCACCGAAATGTGAGGAAAACTTGTTTTTTTAGCCACTTTTTGAGGTTTGCAAAGGATTCTGGGTAACAGAACCTGGTCCGAGCCCCGCGAGTCACCCCTCCTTGGATTGCCCTAGGTCTCTAGTTTTCAGAAATGCACAGGTTTGGTAGGTTTCCCTAGGTGCCGGCTGAGCTAGAGGCCAAAATCTACAGGTAGGCACTTCTCAAAAAACACCTCTGTTTTCTTCCAAAAATTTTTATGTGTCCACGTTGCGCTTTGGGGCGTTTCCTGTCGCGGGCGCTAGGCCTACCCACACAAGTGAGGTATCATTTTTATCGGGAGACTTGGGGGAACACCGGGTGGAAGGAAATTTGTGGCTCCTCTCAGATTCCAGAACTTTCTGTCACCGAAATGTGAGGAAAACTTGTTTTTTTTAGCCACTTTTTGAGGTTTGCAAAGGATTCTGGGTAACAGAACCTGGTCCGAGCCCCGCAAGTCACCCCTCCTTGGATTCCCCTAGGTCTCTAGTTTTCAGAAATGCACAGGTTTGGTAGGTTTCCCTATGTGCCGGCTGAGCTAGAGGCCAAAATCTACAGGTAGGCACTTTGGAAAAAACAGCTGTGTTTTCTATAAAAAAAATAGGATGTGTCCATGTTGTGTTTTGGGGCATTTCCTGTCGCGGGCACTAGGCCTACCCACACAAGTGAGGTATCATTTTTATCGGGAGACTTGGGGGAACACAGAATAGCAAAACAAGTGTTATTGCCCCTTATCTTTCTCTACATTTTTTCCTTCCAAATATAAGAGAGTGTGTAAAAAAGACGTCTATTTGAGAAATGCCCTGCAATTCACATGCTAGTATGGGCACCTCGGAATTCAGCGATGTGCAAATAACCACTGCTCCTCAAAACCTTATCTTGATCCCATTTTGGAAATGCAAAGGTTTTCTTGATACCTCTTTTTCACTCTTCATATTTCAGCAAATGAATTGCTGTATACCCAGTATAGAATGAAAACCAACTGCAGGGTGCAGCTTATTTATTGGCTCTGGGTACCTAGGGTTCTTGATGAACCTACAAGCCCTTTATATCCCCGCACCAGAAGAGTCCAGCAGACAAAACAGTATATTGCTTTCAGAAATCTGACATCGCAGGAAAAAGTTACAGAGTAAAACATAAAGAAAAATGGCTGTTGTTTTCAGCTCAATTTCAATATTTTTTTATTTCAGCTGTTATTTTCTGTAGGAAAACCTTGTAGGATCTACACAAATGACCCCTTGCTGAATTCAGAATTTTGTCTAGTTTTCAGAAATGTTTAGCATTCCGGGATCCAGCATTGGTTTCACACCCATTCCTGTCACTAACTGGAAGGAGGCTGAAAGCACCAAATATAGTAGAAATGGGGTATGTCCCAGTAAAATGCCAAATTTGTGTTGAAAAATTCGGTTTTCTGATTCAAGTCTGCCCGTTCCTGAAAGGTGGGAAGATAGTGATTTCAGCACCAGAAACCCTTGGTTGATGGCATTTTCAGGGGAAAAACCACAAGCCTTCTTCGGCAGCCCTTTTTTCCCATTTTTTTGGAAAAAACAAAATTTTCACTGTATTTTGGCTATTTTCTTGGTCTCCTCCAGGGTAAACCACAAACTCTGGGTACCATTAGAATCCCTAGGATGTTGGAAAAAAAGGACGCAAATTTGGCGTGGTTAGCTTATGTGGACAAAAAGTTATGAAGCCCTAAGCGCGAACTACCCCAAATAGCCAAAAAAGGGCTCAGCACTGGGGGGGAAAAGGCCCAGCAGCTAAGGGGTTAACAACTGTGAGATTAATATTGTATTATATTCAGCACAACTATTACTAACAGACTCTTTACATTCAAAAGTATGGTATGCAGTATGGTTTTGTAATTACAAGGGTGAATTTCATTTCTTATACTACCAGTCATCTCTTCACCATTTCTTATTACAATGGCAGCTGCCAGTATGTCACAACCCCTACCATTCCTAAACAAAGTTGGAGTATCTAGTGGACCTTGGAAAGAATGGGCACACATTATTGAATCTTACCTTATAGCCATTGGGGGAGACAAATTTAGCCCAGTAAGAAAACAAAATATTCTATTGCATAATTTGGGATCGGATGGCTGAAAAATCTTTGAAACTCTTCCTGAACCCGATAATGAAGATGACGAATTGGACAAATAGAAAATTACTTTACTAAAACTTCAAAATCAATAAGGCGACAAAATCAACATCGTGCTGGAGTGCCACAAATTCCTCAGCCATGTTCAAGGCAAACAAGAAAGTATAACAAATTATGTAGCAGTTCTTCGAGGTTTAAGCAAATTGCGTGAGTTTGGTAATCTCACTCGATTTACTAATCAGGGATCAACTGGTTAGATGTACTAACAACTCAAAAATACTAGAAAAATTATTGCAAAAACAACAAACTTACAGGATGCAATAGAAATAGCCAAATCTATAGAACACACAGCTATGTGTTAGAAAGAGATTAAAACTCCTATCACAACCGAACAAATCTCCGAAATAACAGAGGAAGAATTAGAAACCAGTATTTGCAAAATTAAAAGCAAGAATGATGCAGGGAATAAATACTGTCAAAAGAATGAATTTGATTACAACAGACCTAAGTGTTATCGGTGTGGTAGCAGTAACCACTTAGCTAACTACTTTAACTGTCAAGCCAAATCCTTCACATGCAGGAAATGCAACAAGAAAGGCTACTTCGCCAGAGTATGCAGAGATACATAAAAAAACATGGAAGTAAATGAACTTAATTTACCTGATGACAAATTCCAAAGTGTTAAGAAAATAATCTTACAAATAAAAGAAGAGGCCACTATCAATCAAGTAAAATATCCAGAGTGTGATATTTTCCTAGATGGCAAACCGGTTAAAATGTTCGCAGATTCGTGTTCGCCCTTTACCCTTATCATTATGTCTGACTTCAAGTCTATAAACAATAAGGTGGATCTTATTCTAAACACTCCAGATATTTCACCTAGTGGATATACTATAGACCCGATTCCCCTCAAAGGTATGGTACAAACAGGCATTACTTTCAAGAATCGATCTACCGTTGGTAAGGTATATATAGTAGAAGAAGGATCCAATCTCCTGGGATGGCAACATCAAAAAGAATTAGGAATTAGGTTAGACCCTAACAGCCCTGAGCAAGAACTATTAGTAAATCAGTCTATCGCCAGTGATCTTATATGTAATGATTTCCCAGAAGTATTTTCAGAACAATTAGGAATCTTAAAACAAAACCAACACAAAATGAAACTAAAAGAAAATTGTAAACCTGTGGCGCACAAAACAAGACCCATACCACACTTGATGTGGGAACCTTTAGAAAAATAATTGACCAGATTAAGAGACTTAGGGGTCACACAACCCATAGATTGTTCCGATTGGTTTGTTCCAATTATAATAGCTAAAAGGCACATGGTGACTGCATCAGAATGTGTGTACACTTATGTGAGCTTAATTAACATTTTCACTGAAAGACACCCCTTAACCCACATCCACGAAAAGCTAAGCAACATGGGAGAAGCTTCATGTTTTTCTGTCCTTGACTTATCTATAGCCTACCACCAAGTAGAATTACACCCCGAATCTAGATGTTTAACAGCCTTTACCACACTGATGGGCACATTTGTGCTATGCCGGCTGCCTTTCGGTCTTGCATCTGCAGCTGCAGTATTACAAAAAATAATGCAGCAGATATTAGAAGGGATTCCCAAAACTATGTGTTTCCAAGATTATGTCCTCGTTTATGGTTCAACCGTAGAAGAAGACAATAAATTAATACGTGAACGCCTCATCAAGCTGAGAGATGCAGGCCTAACTCTAAAAAAGAATGAGTGCCAAATCTAAGTCAGTGCTGTGGATTACTTAGGTCACACCACATCTAAAGACGGCTTTAAACCCAAAATTTGCCTACTTGAAGCAATAAAGGAAGCCCAGGCTCCAGGTACTAAAGATGAACTTAAATCATTTTTAGAATTGGCAGAATATATGACCAAATATGTTAAACACTTTGCCAGTATAGCAACAAATCTGAGAGAACTATTGATGAACCACACTCCATACAAATGGTTAGATGAACATCAAAAATCTTTTGATATATTGAAAGAAGCCATACTAAAGGCTCCATATCTGTGCAGTTTCGACCCCAATAGAAAAACCATACTAACTACTGATGCCAGCAACAAAGTGTTAGGGGCCACTCTTTCCCAAATAATTAATGGCAATGAAAGAATTATCACATTCACCTCATGGTCTCTCAATAAATCTGAGATGAATTACTCCGTAGTCGAAAAAGAAGCCTTAGCATGCTTCTAGGGGGTCAAACACTTCAAATTCTTCCTATGGGGTTTACAATTCAAAATACGCACAGACCATAGACCATTCACGTATATGTTTACAAGCAACGGTGCTTACAGCAGTACTCCACGTATAGCTAAATGGGTTTTAGGCCTAGAAAGCTTCTGCTTCAAAATTGAATATGGAAACCTTAATGCAGCTTCAGACTTCCTCTCTAGAGTTCCGCTGAACAAAGAAGAAGAATACGAAACCTATAAATATCTCAAATTGGAAATCAGTTCTTCTGCTAACACCAACAAAGAGTGGGAAGATTGTACTGCTAACGATGCAGTGTTACAACAATTGAAAACCTACATTGTAAAAGGTTGGCCTAAGAATAACAAAGAAGTAAATGAAGATATAAAACAATTTTGGGAAGTACGCCAAGAACTCAACATCCACAACAACTTAGTAATGAGAAATGATAAAATAATATCCCCGGATAACTTAAAAGAGAAAGTTATAGATCTTGTACATGAGGGCCATTTAGGCAGGAGCCTCCCCAAAGCAAGACTAAGAGAACATTACTGGTTCCCGGGTATGGATTCAACAGTACAATCAAAATTAAAAGACTGTACCATATGCGCTAATAGCAACATATCCAAAATAACTCGCAAAATTTCCATTTCCCCAGTGTCTGTTCCTGGCAAACCTTAGCAAAAAACTGTCTCTGGACATAATTGGCCCCATAAATCGCAAAGGATTGTTGAAACGATATGCTTTTGTATTAGTCGATTATGAATCCCGTTGGGCAATCGTGAGGATGATAAATCAAATCACCACAGACTCCCTTATAAGATTTTTAAGTGAAGCATTTACCACTGAAGGTATACCTTCCACAATTATTATCGACAACGGGGTACCATTAACATCTTTGCCTATATCAGGATTTGTAAAGAAACACATCTAAAGACTGCATTATACTGCCCCAAAGCCAATGGTATGGTTGAAAGAGTAAACAGGGTGAGAAAAGAATGTATCCAACTAGCTTGTATCAAACATATCCAAGTGGAGAATGCAATACAGGATATGCTCTGGGCTTATCACACCACCCCAAACCAAATTACAGGAATATCTCTGTTCACACCACTTAAAAAAAGGAAACCATGCACTAAATGTTTCCCCTGTTGGCTGGGTGGAGGAACAGAAGTACAATATAACACACAAACAAGAAAAAACAAAATTCTATCAGACCAAAACAAATACAAAGAACACCATGACTTCAAACATGCACCGAATCACAAAATTAGGAAATAGGAGAGAGGGTTTATGTTCGAAAACCGTTAGGAAGAAGAGATAATGGTTCTAAGTTCTATGACCCTATGCGTATTGCAAAGGGAAAACACAATATAGTTGTAATGGACAATGGACAAATGTGGAGCATGGAGAGATTAGTCAAGCAAAACCCCAGAATGCTCGACACAAGCATTAACCCCACACCCCCGTTCAATTACGAGTACTCAGACTTGAGAAGAAGAACTAAATGTCCACCGAATTGGGACAAAGATTATGGGGGTCATTCCGACCCCGGCGGGCGGCGGGCACCGCCCGCCGGGCGGAAACCGCCCAAACACCGCCCCACAGTCAGATGACCGCGGGAGGCATTCCGACTTTCCCGCTGGGCCGGCGGGCGATCTGCAAAAGATCGCCCGCCGGCCCAGTGGGAAAGCCCCAGCAAAGATGAAGCCGGCTCCGAATGGAGCAGGCGGTTTTGCTGAGGTGCGACGGGTGCAGTGGCACCCGTCGCGATTTTCAGTGTCTGCCAGGCAGACACTGAAAATCTTGCTGGGGCCCTGTTAATCTGAAAATCTTGCTGTGGCATGGGCAGTGCAGGGGCCCCCAGGGGCCCCACGACACCCGTTCCCGCCAGCCTCTTCCTGGCGGTGTAAACCGCCAGGAACAGATTGGCGGGAAGGGGGTCGGAATCCCCATGGCGGCGCTGCTTGCAGCGGCGCCATGGAGGATTCCTTTGGGCAGGGGAAAACCGGCGGGTAACCGCCGGTTTCCCTTTTCTGACCGCGGCTTTACCGCCGCGGTCAGAATTGGCCAGGAAGCACCGCCAGCCTGTTGGCGGTGCTTCCGTGGTCGTTGGCCCTGGCGGTCAATGACCGCCAGGGTCAGAATGACCCCCTATGTCATGAAATAAAACATATCCTTCTTATCCCCATCCTTACCATTTATATGTTGTGTTGCACCTGTTAGGATACAGGTTGTATTATAATTGGCATTGTTATGCTACCTTCTTCTAGTGTATGACACAGGTCATTATGTGACATGTTGTAACCTCATCCTCACTTCATATACTTGTTCAACATTCATTAGGAAGGGGGATGTGTTGTAATTTTCAAAGTTATACTTATTCACGTTCTGTTTCTTCTTGCGATAGTAAAGCTTACTGTGTAATGGACAGCTCCTTTTCACCCCTCCTATAGTTTGTATTAGAACATTCCTTCTGTTAGAGTCTGCAATGGAATGTGGGAAGATGGGCATTCTAACCTGTCAACTGGGAAGAGCGGTTTGAGGTGGAGAGAGGCGATGCTCCACAAAGGATACTGCCATCACATGACCTCGTTGGTGATCATAATATAACACGGATCTCTTAGAAAGTTTCCAAGAAGGAGCTGAGATGGATGTCTGTCTTTTTTGGGAAAAGTTTCATCAGGATTCATCAATCTGCACAAATTTCTTATATTAAGCCACACTGTGTAAAAAAAATATATATTTCTATGTATGCTTGCAGTGCAGAAGCACACCAAGCACACCGCTGGCATGCCAAAGGTGCACCGAAGGCAAGCCTGTTTGCTCTCATCCTTATCTGGACCACAACCTGTAGCAGGAACCCTGGTCCTTCCCTTACCCACCACTACCTTCCCACTCTCCTCTGTGCTCTGAATCCCAGCTGCAGCTTGCTGCACTGCTGCTACAGAGTAACACACAAAACAGAAGAAGCATTCACATGTGCCTCCTGGATGTTCTCATGCACTCTCCCGCACTCCCACTACTCCCACCACACCTGCACCAAAAGCACCCAGAAAACCTCTTGCTCACATTCACATACTCTCACTCACAGCCACCCACTCACACAAACTAAACACCACCCACACAACACGCCACACACTCATGCATGCTTCTCAACACCTGCTTACTCACCAACATGTCCCGGAGATATTGAACCTACTGCACGATCATGCTCCTGGCCTGCGCTTTCTCACTACAAACATCCCCACTGTTTATAAGATCACCAGGCAAGCCCATCACCACAAGCTCAGAGGTAGAGTCACTATCATATTCAAGGACACCATCAACTGCACCACCTACAAGAACTACAAGAACATCATCTTCAGCTGTGAGAAGCACCTCATGTTCATGATAAGGATCCAATGCCTGCCTGAGCAGAACCCCTGAACACATACTCTAAGGACTCTGCATTAATTTTGCCAGCAACATCATGGACTTCGTCACACTCCTCATAATCAACGCCAGCACCCACTTCCTTCCCAAAGATCTTAACTTTCACCTAGAAGGCCACACAAATGGAAACTTGATGGCCCTTCTAGAAAATCTGTGAGACCTTGGCCTCATACACTACGTTACCGAACCCACTCACCTATTGGACATGATTCATTCTTCATTCATGAACATCACAGTTATCAATCCAGCAACTATAATCACTTCAGTTTCAGCAACCCCATCCTGCACTACCTCAGACCTACCATCAGGCAAACACCCAACCCAACGGCAACATCCCTACCACAGGCCATTTGGTGCAAAGAGGAACTCAGGCTAAAGAAACATCACTGCAAGATACTGAAGTGCAAGTGGAGAGTTAGTCAAGATACCATAGATAAAGACATCTTCAAATCAGCCCCAAGACAATACCACCAGCAGACACAAAACACCAAGCTCACAGCTCTCATAGCACCCGCACTAACAGCAGCAAGGATATCTTCACCATCATTAAAGATTTCACCACACCTCCAGCAACATCATCCCCTCACAATACTTTTGCAGCAAGCTCTCGGAATTCTTCTGTAACAAAATCACCTCCATATACATCATCTTTGACCCTCAACTGGACTCCTTCACTATCACAATTCAACTTCTCATCACTGCCGCAGAACGAAACCTGACCTTGTGGCCTGCTATCACCACTGTCAAAATTACTGCTTCTGTGGAGACCATCCCCTCGGAAGCACCAGCTGTGTCTTGCCTCACCACGCCTTCACTAAAGGACTCCTATGGATCAGCAAAGCACTAACACCCATCCTCAATAACTCGATTGACTCAGCCACATTCCAGGACATCGGGGAACATGCCACTGTCATGCCCCTGCTCAAAAAACAATTTAATAACTGAGTCACACTTCACAACTACAGACCCATCGGACGACTCACCAACCACCTTAACAACCACCGGCCTCTTGACACCACAGAGTCTGGATTCAGACCCAACCATATTACAGAAACAGAACTCATCACCACCACAGGCAATATGGATGTGATACTTGACAGAGGAGAGATGACAGGCTTAATTCTCCAGGACCTCTCTGCAGCATTTGACATGATCTCAAATTTGCTTGCTCATCAGGCACCTGCATGAGCTTGGCATCCAAGGACCCATTCTCCACTGGAGCTGCTCCTTCTGAACAGATAGAATACAAGCTATCAGTCTGGCACCTTACTCCATAAAAGCCTGGAAACTAGTTTGCGGAGTGGCTCATGGTTCATCGCCCAGCCCCACCCTCTTCAATACATACATGATCCCTCTAGCCAACTTAATCTATGCACATGACATCAAGCATCCTCTCCTATGCCGATGACACACAACTCATACTCTCCCTCTCACTCAAGAGCCCCAACACAAGAAACAAGTTCGCCACCTGCACGTATGAAGTCACTAGCTGGTTAAAAGATAGCTGTCTTAAGCTGAACACAGACAAGGAAGAAATAGTGCTCTTTGACAAGAACACCATAGCAGGGTACACCCAGCCAGGAACCTTAGATTAATCATTGACAGTAAACTAGACATGACCACACAAGTTAATGCCAGCACTGCATTCTGCTTCCACACCCTGAAGATGCTAAGGAAAATCTTGAAATGGCTCCTAAACAGTACCAGGAAAACTGTCTTTCGCACTCTTGTGGGAGCCGAACCCCAATAATCACCAGTAGCACAGTATTTAAAGATCCTGATTTTTACTAAATCCTTTCGGCTCCAAAAATCCCTAATGGATCTAGCAGTTAGAGTCTACACTCCCCATCAGAAACATTTAGGCATTAGTACAGTAAACAAAATACATGTGGAAGCATTATTAACTGAGTTCTAGATCACAAATAAGGCAGAAATTTATTTATTATAGAATTATTAATAAAATGCGGGACAGAGAAAAGTGCATGAATTACCATCAAGGCCCAACTACAGAAATACAAAGCCTCAATTTATCAATCCTAGGTAATTCCCGAATGTCAAATGCATAGAGCACAGACAGCATCCCCATAAGAAAATCTAAGACAAGTAGACAAATTCTCAGAAGAAAATGAAAAATCACCCTAACAGTAGGTGATGTGAGAGAAGCCCTAGAAACATATTAAAAAATGACCCTCCACTACTCTAAAACTCAAGAGTTTTAATACACAATTCACACAGGCTTTTAATAGATTATGGAAATTCAGCATGGTCTGATCATGGTTAGGGTCACATTGCCAAATCAGAAACAGCAACGTAATATTTCAAATCTTTAGTACTGACCCATTTCTTAAAGTAAGATAAATCTTCCACCTTCTTTCTCCTCAACTGAACTCTGGGAGTGCTGCACACAGCATGAAACATTTCTTAAACAATGGCTCATAGCAAGCATTATCAGGCCCATGCAACTTCCAGCAGAAATCCTTGAATATGATACTTCGAGGATACGATGGAAGCTTTATTCATAATACTCACTTCCTAACACAGTTGTTCATTTTGAATCTTTCATGTCATTCATTTGGTGCTCCATAGAAACAAAAGGAGAGATAATTTGCAGCGGGACACTGAGTGGGAGGGGGAATGAGCAGGAGCAAGATGAGTAGAACACCAGAGTCTGCATCCGTTTGAAAATAAATGGTGTCTCACACGAAAATGTGGTATAACTAATAGACAGAATTAATTAACTTTCAAAGCAACATACTAAGTTTGTTTCAAGTTCAACATCATTAATTCATTGGTTATGGTTCTATGCATTATAAAAAACATACATTTTCAAAAATAATTTTCACTCAATATTTACACATTTGCACATTTTCCGAAGAGTCAGCAGCAAGTTTGACTACGGGAACACCCTCTACACCAGGATCTACAGCTCAATAAAAGACTACAAACCATCCAGAATTTGGCAGAAAGGCTCATCCTCAACCTCCATCACATAATTCACATCACAGCACACCTTAGGGAGCTCTACTAGCTAATGATACATAAACTCTGTCATTTCAAACTTCTTGCACATGACATTCAAGGCGCTACACAACTTAGAACCAACCTACCTGAACAGCTGCATCTCCTTCCACCATCCACCCAAACACATCCACTCCACAGAACTCCTTCTTGCACACATCCCACACATACACAACACTATATCAGAAGAACAGGTGTTCTCTTGCCACCCTACTAAAGCATGGAACAGCCTCCCACTCAACATCAGAGCCTCCTCCTCGCTTGTTGAATTCGACAAGAAGTTGAGGACTTGGCTTTTCAATTAAACAACCTACCATAGGCAATGCTAGACACACATACCTACTCAATGCCAGGATACCCTCGTGGGTGATAGTGAGCGTTACTAATACACTTAATATATTGTTTGCCCAGTGCCCAGCGAAATAGGAGATTTTTGTCAAAGAGAAAATAAACTTCACTATTAACTTGGCTTCCTATAAAGAAGTAGATCATGTACTATTTGGGAAAGAAATGCCACCATATGCCTAAGTGCATATTAGATAGTACTGATTATTTACTATTTTACTGGGAGCTGGACAAATAGCAAAGAAATTTAATCGTTTAGCTCGTTGCAGGCACAATATCATATTATGAACTATTGCCCAACGGTGAGAAAAAACACTGCACTATTTACCCAACTACTGGTTATAGTGATGAGATTAAGTACTATTTTATTGGGGGCCAGGCATATTGCAAAGAAACGTCACCTGCATGTAGGGTAAACAGAAGAGAATAGGCGTAAAGGAAGGCAATTGGCAGACAGCAAAGAAACGTAACTCGTCTCCCACCTGTCGGCTAACAGCTGAGATTCTATACTAATGGTCTGACAGCCATTGAATGAGACAAATCTCACTTTTGCTAGGCTACGGACCAATCAGCAGACATCATGTACTGTTTAACTAACTGCCAGCTAAATAGTCATATTTCAGGCCACTTGCCAAATAACATTATTCTGGTACTTTTCCAGCTGCTCAGTAAGTATTGACATGTCCCTGCTGTGAATGTTCACACTTTGGGAAATGTGCTACTTTTAACACTATTATAGCTCCACCTGTGGCCAAAGTCTCCTTCCTAAAAAGGTTGTGGGAGAATTATCATGCAAAAAAGTGGATTTTCCCTATGTTTTCTCCTGTAAAATGTTTGTTTTTGAGATTTTGCAGTCTACTTTAGATTTTTTAAACTTATGCATGTTTTGTGACGTTCACAACATTGTTTTTTTAAAAAACAGACCTTCACGATAGTCTTGGAGGTAAACCATTGTAACTTTGCACAGCCTAAAAAATGTCTCCCTTTTGAAGAAGGTGGATTTATCCTGGGACGGAGGTATAGGCTGGTAATGTACATCTTTTGGTTTTAATATACTACTTCTGTTTCTGTTGTTGCATGCTTCCTGACTACAAATGGTGCAGCTAGCAGCCTTGTAAGCATCTGGAAATCAAAGGAAATGAGCGTTGCCCACTTGTCAGTATCACAGATAAGGGTGGCATTGCTGCTGAGTCACAATTTCTGCTGACGGTGAAAGAGGATATTCTGCTCAGCTCAAAGGCTTTTCAAATTAATTGTGAATAAGAAGTGTGCCGTACGATTAGTAACTTTTTAGGGACATGTAACCAGAGGAAATTGAAGAAGACATGCAGTGTTTATGCCTCCAAAAGTTATAGCTTATCATAGCGAAGCAGAAAGTGGTGGCAATCTAAATTGACTGCTTTAGCTATCATAGTAGTCTTTACCAGTAATTCATGATTGTTGGGGATTGGGATCTGGTAGCTACAATGGAATGCACATTGTAAAACTTTAAGTCCAGGGCATATTTAGCCATTCATGGCTCCTAACTCTTCTCCCAGCCCTTAAAAGCACTTCTGCAGAGACTGGTACTATTCGTTCATGCAAATCATTGCACAAATGTTTTTGGTTTTGGATGAACATTGAGAACAAATATAATTTTATAGGATATATATATCTTTATATCTCTCTCTATGTATACATATATATATATATATATATATATATATATATATATATATATATATATCCTCCAACACTCCTCCAAATCACAGGAGACCCAGGACACCTCCAAGGTGCAAATCAATTTATTTCAGCACACAAATCCAACGCGTTTCGGCAACAGCCTTACTCATGGATACATCATTGTTACAGTGCTCCAAGCTAAAAACCATGTAATACTAGACATAAAAAACAGACAAAATCTCAAATCCCCACCAAAAGACACAACATGTGGCGGCCATCTTAAAGTGCATCTATAAATAAGTTTCACAGTAGTTTGTACCATAGTCCTATCAAAATACAACTCTAATTATTGTTCAAATCCATCAGAATCTTTAAAGAGTGAAATTAAATTGCCAAAATACAAAAATTGTAAATAGAATAATTCATTGCATTATAAAAGTTTGTTAAATATAAATATTTTCAAAATTTAAAATTCAATATATCACTTATAAATCCTGAACATTACTACCTATGCTTGAATTAATTACATTTCATCCTATACCATCCAAATAGACCTGTACACCTACACAAAAAACTTTTGGGGGATCTCATATTTTTATATTTTTGGGGGATCTCATATTGGTATATACAGGATGCATTGTAGAACTCTATGTAATGAGGGAGTAGTGCAAACCCAAACTGTACAAAGACACAAAATAGTTGGGAGCTCAGAGGGAAGCAGAACACAAAGATCAGCAAGCTCTTTTAAACAAGGAACATAATTAGTAACCTTGAAGGAATTGAAGGCCACAGCAGATGAAACATACCCCACTCTCACCCTTGCCAGGAACACTCTGTTTAGAAAATATGTGATCAAAAAGTAGTTTTGAGCCAGCAGTACCGGAAGTCAGATAAGAAAGACTGAGAACAGCACAAATGGAACACTCATACACATGGGGAAGAACAGCTAACACACAATCAGTGTTAAAGTTTATTGAGATTTGCAGGATAAGAGGAATTGGGAAAGGGCATGAGTTCAAGAATGTATAAAATAGTGTAGAGTATTGCAAACGGGGTCACATGGAGCTCCCGTCATGCTCTGTGACTAGTTTGTGTCTGGGTCAGAGGGGAGGATGATGGGCCGGTGAGCAAAGAGAAGTGAAGAGGAGACTCGGGGCTTGAGGCGGAGGAAGGAGAAGGCATGAGGAAGAGTGATCGGATGCAGAGACGACCCGACTTAAGTGTCGGTGCCATGGAGTCCGGGAGCGGTGGTAAAGGGTCTCGGAAGAGGCTCGGAGCAGCTTGACGGCACGGCACGGTGAGCAAAGAGGGGGAAGCCGGAGCCGAGCCGAGTAGAAAGAGGAACAGCCTGCATTCAATCCTGCGAAACCAGGAGGCACCAAACTGAATCTATCTTCTTTTGGAAGTGAACCCCTCCCTCCCCACAGCACATTTTCCTAAAAACAGCATGGAAACAGATTAGCGGCAGTGAGCAGGTAACAGGCCGTGGGTGTGCCGAAAAGGCCGGAGGGCGAAGAAGGAACTTTTGTTGCAGTGCACCATATGTGGGTTAAAAAAGCCTTGAAGTATGCGGAGTATATAAATAGAAAGGCAAAACTAATATTTGAAGAACTTCAGAGAGAAAGTTGTTTTTATGATCCAATGACCTTTGGTTCTACTTCTTATAACAGGGGGCCATTTATCTGTGTTGATAATTACCAGGAAAAATCGATATAGTACTGAATATTGAGAAGCAACCTCAGGCATAGCTACATCACCTCCTACCTTTAAAGGGTTAAGAGAGGAAAGCAAGCATCAAGCGGCGACATTATAAGGCAAGGGGTTAGGGGCACCAGTCCATATTATTGCGCTAGCAGATTACATTAATGCTTGTGGCTGTTTCTTAACATACTACACTACTGCCTCCTTTTAGTGGGCAAGGAATATTTTAAGTCATATAAGGGTCACACAGGATGTGGGGCAACTTGAGCCCTGCCTTAGGCAGCCTCCAAGGCGGAGTGAGAACTTGGGGGGCAGCAGAAGTGGTCTGTGTAGCACAGATGTGGCTTCTTGCAACTTGGCTTCCCTCTAGCTCCCCCTCTACTTTGTTTCCTGGAAAGTATGAAACACATTACCAGGGACACTTCTACCAAGACCCGTGCAGTGGGTAGATCCTCGAGAATAAGTAAAACTAAAGGCTTGACCCCGTTACTCGCAAGAAAACAAAAAATGGGATCAAAGAAAGAACATGTTGATGGTATGGAAGGTCCGCAGGATGGGCCAAACTCAGTTACGGCATCTATGTCACCCCAGCTGTCTCCTCCGGCAGATCATCGTACTAGCAGTCAAGAAGCAGGAACGACTGGCTTGTCAGCAAGTCCGGGCTCCCTATCCTCATTATTGATGCCTACCATGGACCCAATGGGAGAGAGGTCTCCTTGCCTTTCTGTCAGCAACGAGACGGGCCCACCTTTGTAAATATGCTTAGTAAAACTTAGTAAAACTGCTTCACCTCCTGCTCCCTCACACACGGAGGCCCAGCCTGTAGGAAAACCTCATTTCCCTTATTCTCAAAGCTTAATAGTAAAGGGGCCAAGAGAGGGAAAAGCTCCCTCCGGATGGAGAATGCATTAGATGATCAGCCTCTCAAAAGCTCAAAGACTCCAACAGCCTCAGCCACTTCAGGCTTCATTGATCATCTTCCTCTGGCATCATATCTATTAGTCATTAGGGATGACAATCCTGCTCTACTTCCAAGCCTCCTACATCTACCAACTGTAACTACACTGTCTAATTCCACGGTCGAGACCATGTTAAACCTTATTCTAATGGAGCTACGTGACCTAAAATGAACTTGTGAACGTGCTCATAAAACAACTAACAATCAACTACTCCAAGTCAATTCTAACATATCGCATTTGACATCTTGGATCTCTCAAGTGGAACAGTGGGTCTCAGACCTTGAAGATACGCACCATAAATCCAGAACTGTACACAGCCAGACGTAGACTGAACTAGAGGCACTGCAGTACAAGTTGGGCCCATAGAGCTCCGGCAGCACGGTCTCAGAACTCCAAATATTCACGTACTATCCTGGTCAATTTTGGTGATCACAGGATAAAGGAACAGATCTTATCTCAAGCCATTAAAACAAGAATGTTTAAAGTAGAAAGTGATTTCTCTTTTAGGGTCTTTCCCGTTATGTCCATACCTACAGCATATTGATGTCGTGAATCTGTTAGCTTGATTGATGACTTTAAAAAACTGGGAGCACCTGATGGTATAGTCCATTTGGCGAAGCTAAAGGTTTTTCATAAGGGCCAGGCCCATATTTTTCAAAGTGTTCAACAAACAAAAGACTTCCTTCCCGCTCTTAATGCGTAATAAATGTTTTAGATGCAGGTTAGATGCTCGTCACGAATGTCATGTTCATAAAGGGAGGGGGAAGAAGGGAAAGGATAAGTATCTCCTGATGATCTATGATGATATATGTTATATATGATGTTACACGTATTGCTCTATATTTTATAATTTTTCTCCTCTCCCTTTTTTTAGTTGTTTTTAGTTGTCTTTCTTTTCCTCACTGGTCCTCACTGGTCCATGCCTGTCACTCTTCCCAGACACAGACTCAACAGGTGACATACCACTACACTCACTTTTGGGGGTTTGAGGGGGTTCACTTTTGGGAGGGGTAGGGGTCACTGGGAGGGTGAGGCCATGACAGGAAGCCCTAGGATTTGTGGGTGGGAGGATGGGAGCACTTGGTGGGTGAGTGCTCGCACTGGTGTGGGTGGAAAGAGAAGGTCACAAACGCAAGCAAACTAGCAACTCATGGTCTAGGATGATTGTGCTGAGAAAAAATGGTATATTGAGGATAAAAATTATCATGAACACGCCTTGTACATTCTCTAATAGGTTGCAAGACCAGATCCAGTGCCAACAGGCCCTTAAAAACTCCTATCTTTTTACCAAATGAGTGATAGGCAAACTAGCAAGTTCTCCTCTGGCTTCATCACAATTGCATCATGCAATGCGAATGGGCTGAATAATTCACATCAATTTAGAGCAATACTCCATTGGTTAAGATCCTCCCAGGCCCAGGGGATTCTATTACAGGAAACTCATTTTAAACAAAAGACCAACTGTCCTAGCATTCCCAACTTAATTTCTCATTCCTTTTTTGTCTCTGCTAATGCGGCTGTCTGTGGGGTGGCAGGTCTCCTCACACAGGACTTCCAAGGAGAAGTCCTCAAGGTCCATTGGGATCTTCAAGCAAGATGGATAGTAATTAGCGTTAAGGTAGGAAGGCAACTAATGCATATTTCAAGCTTCTATGGCCCCACAGTAGATGAAACTACCTCTCTGCAAATTCTCTACAACCTTTTGAGTACACTTCCTGGCCTCTTGGTAGTCGGCGGCGATTTTAATAATATTCAAGATATGACTCTAGATGCGTCCTGCAAAAATCTTTTCATAAAACAAGCTGCGAGTACACCGATTTGAGACAAAATTTGTCCATGATCTGGCTCTCCAGGATCCTTGGTGGCTGGAACATCCACAAGAGCAATGTTTTACCTGTTTTTCAAAAAGGTTTAACTCGGCATTAAGGATCGACACCTTCTTAGTATCTCATTCTTGGGATAGAGTCGGTTCTGACATAATATCCAACCCCTTTTCGGACCACTCCGTTCCATTGGTTCAACAATCTTCCTCTGATCAGCAGGAAGAAAGACCCCGGTGGTCTCTAGACAAATCTTTATTAACCAATGAAGGCTGGACCTCCACGCTCAAAGTATCAGTTGTCAAGTTTTTAACTAGAAATTAAGCAACTGCCTCTACCTTTGCCATCTGGGTGTCATGTAAGCCACACATTCAGGGGAAGCCATAGCTTTTAATGCCTTTCTTAGGAAAGCCAAGAAGGAGAAAGTAAACAGTCTTCAGCAGGACCTTAATCACGCCATGTGCCTACATCAGTCACTCAGTGATTACAAGTCATGGACTCGCCTTCCTGATGCTAAAACCCAATTGAATATTTTCATAGAACAAGAGATTGTCAATCATAATACATGCTTTTAGCAATATTGCGAAGAGAGTGAGCATGTAGGTAAATGTTTGCTGCACTATATTAAAAAACATCAGAATGCTTCTTTAATCAAATCCATTTTTGATGAATCTCAGGGGTGTATGGTCGACCAAGCTAAGGAGATAGGAAAGCTGTTCCTAGCGCACTACACAAATATTTATACTCCCAAGTCAGCTACAAGCGATGAGCTCATTAACGAATATCTGGGATCAGTCTCTTTACCGAGCCTCTACCAAGTGCTCCAATCTGCACTGCTGCAGCCAATCACAAAAGTAGAAGTTGCAGAAGCCATTAGAGACTCTCCAAATAGCAAAGCTCCCAGGGAAGATGGTCTTCCAGCGGAGTTGTACAAAATTCTGTCCGCGCAGATTGCAGCGACCCTACCCGCACTCTTTCATGCAATACTTAATGGAGAAAAAGTACCTAGTTAATTTACCCGGGCAGTAATTGTCAGCTTCCTTAAGAAAGACAAACCTGCCGAAAAACTGATTCTTATCACCCTATTAATCTTCTTAATAATGATTATAAGATCCTTATGAAAATCTGGGCAACTCGTATTACACCCTTAGCCCAGGATCAGTGTGGTTTTCTCCCGGTAAGATCTATCTCTACCAACACAAAATTCCTACTTCAGGCAATTTATTATTATTCTAAGAATAAAATCAAAGCCGCTGTAATAATGCTCAATGCGAAAAAAGCCTTTGATCTTGTACAATGGGAGCTCCTTTTTGCAATGCTCCGAAAATTCAAGTTTCCTAGTAAAATAGTAAAAAAAAATTCCAATCTTTACCAAGGGGCAGAGGCCAACGTCTTAATTAATTCACAAGTAATCTGTAAGGTTTCAATACGGCGTGGGACCTGGCAGGGATGCCCTCTGTCTCCGGTTCTTTTTGCTCTTTTTATCGAGCCATTGGCTTCAGCTTTGAGGCAGGATATTTCTATAAAATCCCCAATGCCAGGTGCCCCAAGCTAAAACGTTTTGAGGATGTAACAATCTTATACCTTGCAGCCGACTCCCAGAATATTGAAAAGGTCTTTAGCAAAATCCAAACATTTTCCAACCTGGGAGGCTATTGGATTAATAAATCCAAATCCGAGGCTTTGCTTTTTAATGCTCAAGATTCAAGCTGGCCAGCCGAGATACAAACTAATTATCGGATCTCTCACCCCATCAGATATTTATTCTATGTCACTCACAACATGTCCGACCTTTACTCGATGAACTATCTCTCTACTCTTAAGAAAGCACAGGCTCTCATGCTTAAATGGTAGAATTCACCGTTAACAATAATTGGCCGCATTACCTTGACCAAAATGATGATACTACCTCTATTCTCATTTATATTCTCTAACGTTATGATCAAGGCTTCTCAAAAGTTTTTCAAGGATCTCAGTGTAATACTACGTGAATTAATTTGGTCAAATAAAAAACCTCGCACTCGGCTGGAGTCAGCTCAGCTTATTATAGAGGATGGTGGCCTAGCTTTACCCCATTTTTAAAAGTATTACGAGGTAACCTACATAGATTGGATTGTAAGTGCTTCTTCCACACATTATGTTGATTCAAACTTCTATTTGAAACAGATGCTTCTTAAAAACAACATTCATCTGTCTCATTTTCCTAAAATGCCCTGGCTTCTGAAACGTACCAGATATAAGATCCCAAACCTTCTCTGGTCCAGAGGTGCAGAACTTCAACAACACTATCATTTTACTTGGTTCTATCCAATTATTCCTGTTAGAAATGGGGTCTTTGGTTGGCAGTCAGGTTACCCCCTGTCCAAGCAAGGACCCTCACTCTAGTCAGGGTACGTCACACACAATCCAAATTATCCTGTTCCCATCCTCTGGTAGCTTGGCACTGAGCAGTCAAGCTTAACTTAAAAGGCAATGTGTAAAGCATTTGTTCAATAAATCATGCAACAACACAATATAGCGCCACAAAAATACACCACACATTGTTTAGAAAAATATATAATATTTATTGCTGCGTTGTTCCGGTTCGGCGTGCAGTGAATTACTCACCGTGGGGCAGGCTGTGTGTCGGTTTTAGCAAGCTGTGCGTTGAATTTTCACTGCACAAGGAGTCCAGTTGCAAGCGAGAAGTCTTTTTGGTCCTGAGACTTCAGGGAACAGGAGGCAAGCTCTATCCAAGCCCTTGGAGAGCACTTTGTCACCACAGCCAGAGAGCAGCAAGGCAGCAGGTCAACAGCAAGGCAGCAGTCCTTCAAAGAAAGCAGTCAGGTGAGTCCTTTGGGCAGCCAGGCAGTTCTTCTTGGCAGGATGCAGGTTCTGGTTCCAGTTTTCTGCTCCAGGAAGTGTCTGAGTTGGAAGGGGCAGAGGCCTTGTTTATATACCCAAATGGGCCTTTGAAGTGATGGAGACTTCAAAAAGTGGCTTAGAAGTGCACCAGGTCCCCTTTCAGTTCAATCCTGTCTGCCAGGGTCCCAGTAGGGGGTGTGGCAGTCCTTTGTGTGAGAGCAGGCCCTCCACCCTCCGAGCCCAGGAAGACCCATTCAAAATGCAGATGTATGCAAGTGAGGCTGAGTATCCTGTGTTTGGGGTGTGTCTGAGTGAATGCACAGCGAGCTGTCAACTAAACCCAGCCAGACGTGGATTGTAAGGCACAGAAAGATTTAAGTGCACAGAAATGCTCACTTTCTAAAAGTGGCATTTCTAAAATAGTAATATTAAATCCAACTTCACAAGTCAGCAGGATTTTATATCACCATTCTGGCCATACTAAATATGACCTTCCTACTCCTTTCAGATCAGCTGCTACCACTCAAACAATGTATGAGGGTAGCCCCAATGTTAGCCTACGAAGGGAGCAGGCCTCACCGCGGTATAAAAATGAATGTGGGAGTTTCACACTACCAGTACATGCAAACTACATAGGTACATGTCCTGCCTTTTGCCTACACAGCACCCTGCCCTGTGGGTTACCTAGGGCATACCTTAGGGGTGTCTTATAGGTAGAACAAGGGGAGTTTTAGGCTCTGGAAGTACTTTTAAATGCCAAGTCGAATTGGCAGTGAAACTGCACACACAGGCCTTGCAACGGCAGGCCTGAGACAAGGTTAAGGGGCTACTTAAGTGGGTGGCACAATCAGTGCTGCAGGTCCACTAGCAGCATTTAATCTACAGGCCCTGGGCACATATAGTGCACACTACTAGGGACTTATGTGTAAATTAAATAGTCCAATTGGGTATGATTCAATATTACCATGTTTAAAGGGAGAGAGCATATGCACTTTAGTACTGGTTAGCAGTGGTAAAGTGCTCAGAGTCTAAAAACCAGCAAAAACAGTGTCCAGAAAGTGGAGGGAGGCAGGCAAAAAGTTAGGGGTGACCACCCTAAGGCTGTCAGGTCTAACAATTCCCCTAAGAGAAGCTGTCACATTTGGGCTTCCTCTTGCTACCAAAGCCCTAAACGACTGGGAAAATGTGGGGTTGGGAAAGCTTCAGGATTTCCTAGTAGGGAATAGTGTCATATCATGGGCACAACTCCAAAGTAGCAATCCAGCTACTCCATCACGTGTAAGCTTTTTTTATTTCCAGATTCTTCACTTTATCCGATCAATTGGTTCTCTAGGTCAATATCCAGCTGATTCACTATCTTTCAGAATTACACAAGCCATGTGGGTTCAGAAATGGACAGGGGTCGGTAACTGGTACAGTAACCTTCTAGACGAATTGCCAGCTAAAGCTCTCCCTCCTGCTTTAAGCAGAATAGCAGCTGCTACAGCTTGCATGATTGATCCCCAGAAGTGGAAACATTAAAATAACTACTCCTCCAAAGACTTAAGAGGTACAAATTTTAAGAGAATGTCACTCCTCACAAAGTGAATGCTTTACTTTACTCCTGTGCAACTTAATAAGATGGATCCATCAATTCCAAGCAACTGCTTCCGATGCCATTGTGAGGTTGGAGATTGGCTGCATGTCTGTTATCTTTGCCCTGCTGTCACTAATTTTTGGGTCCACATTTTTCAAATGATTAGTTTGAAACTTCAGGTAGCGCTAACACCAGGACCGTTGGGGGCACTTTTCAGCATATCTAATCATCCCAGGCTGTCCAAATGTGCAAAACAATACTGCTTATTGCAACTTTGATTGCCAAATCCCTGATCTTACAACAATTGAAGACCCCCCAGGCTCCATCATATGATTTCTGGGAAAAGAAAATGAGAGCTGTCCAAGCTAAAGAATTTCTGTATGCTGAAACAATTGGAGCCACACGGAATTATCATTCCATTTGGGAAAATACTTCTTAATGCTCAGTCTGATCCAGAACTTAATCCTATTCAATGTATATTGATTTAGAACGTCTTTATGATTACTGGATTATTATTGCTATGTAAAAGAAGCACATCAAAACTCAGTACAAAGTACTGCACTGTATCGATCTTTACGCATGTTTTGTTATCATGATTTGTAATTTCGAAGTTTAAATGTCGTACCTGCTCGTAGTTGCTTAATAAAAATATTTTTATATAAGATAGTGTAGGGTACTCAGAAATTAAGCAGCAATATGTTCAGACAAGGTCACAACCAGTGGCTTGTTTTTTAGTTGTTTTTGTAGATTTTTTTGCTTATTGCCTAAATTGTACAGATAAGGACATGCTTGAGCAAGCACTTTGATTTGTATGGTAATGTACAAATGTATGACATATTGTGATTTGCAAGTATAAAAAAGGGGTGCCTGCGTGCAGCAACTTGAGTTCAGTGATGAGTTCAACTTAGGAGACTGACCTCTCAGCCTTATTGTGATGATTAAACCTACACTTTGTTGCCAATAGAAACTTTTCTTCTTATTTCCTAGTCAACACTTCTTTGTGCTGCAAAGCTGTGGTGAACATCTGGCCATATTTTTGCAAGAAAGTCTATTATTTCAGTATGAAATCCTTTGCCCATCATTACTATAATAAAGGATCTAATTTGTGCCTTAATTACGATGAGAAGACTCTCTGCTCTGAATTTGGGTCATGGCTGACCTGTGTGTGGGAGAGCAACGCTGAAGCTTCTGTAGGGCAGTCAAGTAGTTCTATCAAACTAGGGGCTCTGAAGGGCCATATGAACCATGAGTCCTTTGAGATTTCTCTGATTCTTGAGTAGAAGGGTAGGAGCAAGGACAAACAGGAGTGACAGTAGAAATTAGAGAAAGTATGACTAACAGTAGGAATAAGTAGACAAGTAGCAGTAAATAGGAGAAAGGAAGAATAATTAGAAGTAGAAGTAAGAATAAGTGTGAATTGGAGTTTGAGCCACAGTTAGTGGAGTGCAAAAAGATGTACGTGTAGGAATATAAGTGTAAGTGTAGGAATAAGAATGGAGATAAGTTGGAGTAAGTTTAGGAATAAGCAAAGGGAAAACTGTAGGAGTAAGTAGAAGTAAGCCTAGGTGTAAAATTAGGTATGAGTAGCAGAGTAGGAGTAGGTGTAAGAGGTGGGATAAAATGCCCATTATCACTTTCTTGAAGAATTCAGCATACACAATGACTTCAGGAAGCTTCCCTACACACAGGAAATAAAACTCTTTTTACTACTTAGCATCAGCCTTAAAAAATAATATATGAGTGAACAAGAGAACAAGAGGCCCTACAGAGAAATCGGCAACCAATGGCTGAACATCAGTGGATGGTGGTGGTATACTTTTGAGCATATTCCTTGGATTGTCAGAAGTTCTTTCAATTGAGAAATGACATTGGAGAGTGAAAAAGTAGAAGTGTAAAGGGGCATGGCATGACCCAGTAGGCCACACATATACAGTAGCTTCACTTCTGTGATGATTGTGCTGGTCAATTCACCCTGCATCAAACAGCATCCTACAGATACGAGGAAAATCAAAACAAGGCAAAGGTCTGTGAGGCAAAATTGAAATGCTAAGAAATCATATATTTTACCATTTAATAAGAGGGGTGTGAAAGTGGATATGTTGAGGATTGGGGCTTCATGCAGGGGCAAAATTTGTTATACGACTGAACTGCATCCCAGTGGATTTGCTAACTTTTAAAGATGGCAGATGATCTCTGATTCAAATTAAAGGAAAACAATGAATTAGAATTTTTAATTTATATGTTCGAAAACAATATATATTTCTCATCACAAATGGTAGAGGCAAAGTTTTATGTCCTCCTTAACCTGCCTTTGACATTTTTGATTGGAGGATCTTGTTTTGACCGTAACTCTATCCTTTTGATGGGGGGCCTCATGAACCCCGGGCTTGCTCTTTAAGGAGCTCTATTGGGGGCTCTGTGTGTGACACAAGCAACCTGCTATTGCTGAACTAATAGAATAATACCCCTGGAAATGACACTGAAATACTAAGAAAGCATGTACTCCAACATGAATACTGTGAGTGCCAAAATCAAAAATGTATTGATAGTTAATTAAAACCATTCAATATATGACAACAACATTTAATTCAAATTCAAATCCAATCCATTGAGTTTCTTTAATATCTTTAAAAATATGCTTCCTTAAATTGCTATGCTGTTAAAAGCTAATCCACACACAATTAACAATTATTACCAGAAAAAAAAAAAAAAAAGTAAGATTACAATTCTCCAAGGTTGTTTAGATTGTCAAGTTTCTCTATGATTAACATCATCTTTCTCACCAAGTCTATTAGTAGTTGGCCTTCATCGCAGTTAAAGTATAGCAGTATTGCTTCTTACAAGGGCAGGTCTAAAGGTTCTAAAGTGTGGGAACAATAATTGTTCCCACTCATTTTAAAAAGTAGGACATAACCATTAACATGTCAATGATTATTATTTGTAATTTCTAAAACGGCAAGTAGGGTTTTCCCGTTGATGTTTCTGTTTTTGAGAACTGTCACCAATATCCAATTGGCCAAACATCAGCTACATTTAATCTGAACCAATAGTGTGAAAAATAAACTTCCTGGGCAGGTTTTTGATTCTGAAGGTTAAACTATAGTTATATGTGATGCTGAGAGGCTGTTATGGGAAGACAAAATAAGTTTCTTGAAATAGTACATTGTGCTATTTGCAGCCAGTTGCCTAGACTTTAGGGAGAAGCTTCAGATCCACATTTTCAACCTGGGGAGGAAGATGATCGGGGGAGCTCACACCCAGCCTCAACACATCAATCACCATGGCCACCTTCCCTGAGGAAACGCGCAGAAGTCAAGCTCCCACTCAAAAAACATCTGTAGACCCTAGCAAATTCACAAACTACTACCCCATCTCTCTGATACCTTTCCCCACCAAGGTCTTCAAGAAAGCCATCAATCACCAACTCACAGATCACCTCGAGGACCACAAACTACTGGACACCTCACATCAGGATTTTGCACAAACCACAGAGCTGAAACCGCCCTGCTGGCTGCCACAGACAATATCAGAGTACTCCTGGGTCAAGGAAAAACAGCGGACATAATCCTGCTCGACCTCTACTCCTGGATCAAGGAAAAACAGCTGCCTTAATCCTGCTCGATCTCTCAGTGGCATTTAATACTGTATCTCACAAGATCCTGATCAAAAGACTGCACCACATCGGAATCAGAGCAGACACCTTCAAGTGGATTGCCTCCTTCCTCACAGGGAGAACCCAGAAAATGTGCCTCCCACCTTTCACCTCAGAACCAAAGAACATCCTCTGCGGCGTCCCTCAAGGGTCATCCCTCAGCCCCACCCTGTTCAACACATACATGTCCCCATTGGCCCACATTATTAAATCTCATGGACTGAACATCAGTTTCCACGCTGACAACACCCAACACATCCTCTCACTATCTGAAGACCCCGACTCCCTACTGGAAGACATCCACAAGTACATGACCATCATCGCTGACTGAATGAGAACCATCTGCCTCCTACTCAACACAGAGAAGACAGAACTACTAATCCTCAGAAACACATCCCAGTGGAACAACGCATTGTGGCCCCTCGAACTAGAAACTCCACCACCACCAACCACTTACGCCCGCAACCTGGGCATCATCCTAGACTATAGACTCACCCTTAGGAAAAAGATAAACGCAGTCTTCTCCTCTTGCTTCCTCACGCTCTGCATGATCCACAAGATTTTTAAGAGGCTCCTGGTGGACTCCAAACACACTGTCACTCAATGCCTGATCACCAGCCGACAGGACTATGGAAACTCGCATAAGAGGGGGTTCCAGTCAGAATTTCCATCTATGCTATGCTGCAGGGAACGGGGGTATGGGGTGCTTCTCATGGACACTGTACCAACAGATTTGGCTTACATTGCCATGCTCTTGCTTAGGTGTTAGAAATCAGGTTTGTTAGGTAGTAAATGTATATTCATGCTACGACAAATATGTTGAGGCTGTTTATATTCACATCTATTATTTCCACTATCCTAATTTTCTTACTCCTCAGTATTCTAATAATTGCAGCTCATGCATTTTATCGTAGATTGCAGTCTTTTCAATAAATGTATTGAACACTGTCCAGCATCTCTTTTCTTGCCTATGTATGTGTAGGAGGCTTGTACGTGGAGAGAAAAGGGTAAGACTTGTTTCCACCACGATTTCCCTGAGGTGTTTTCAGAGCCTATGCAAGGCTGCCACAAATCATCTTTACTGGTTGGGTTTTGGTGAGGTGCTGCTAGTGAGCCAAGAGAGTTGCGCCAACAGCTGCTAACTGGTGTGGGAGTGACTCAGTCGCCTACAATGCAGAGGTGCTGCAGCCGCAAATCCAGCAGTCTTGTCACTTTGCGAGAGTCCTTATGACATGTCATTAGCATATTGGAAGACTTGTAGAGACTTGTTATTTGATTTTGGTTGACATGCACTGATTATCTCCAGTGCTGTCCCCAAATAGGCTAAGGGGCAGGATAAAGAACAATGGTGCCAACAAGCATCATTTGTAGGCCTTTATTTATTAGTACCTTGTCAGTGAAAGCTGATTTGTTCCCCAATTTGATTTTTTGTGTTCTAATATTTTATTGGCATTTCAATAAGAAGGAGTAATACAGAAAATATGTATGCAAATGAGATATGTAAGAACATAGGGCCTGTTTTAGAGTTTGCCGAGGGGTTACTCCATCACAAATGTAACGGATATCCTGCGCACCGATTTTCAAGTTCCATAGGCTATAATGGAATTGTAATATGGCAGGCAGGATATTGGTCACATTATTGAAGGAGTAACCCCCTCCGCCAAACTCTAAATCAGGCCCATAGTCAACAATTAAGAAGACCAAACTTGTAATCCTAAAAAGAAGATAGAGTATTATTGTCTGTTTAAGGAGGTGATTAATGGGTAAGCGTATAGCAATAAGAGAAAGAGTAAAACTTTAGAAGGATCAGAAATGATTGATGCATCTGTGGGGTTGAGAGTTGGAAATGGTCCCTGTGATCCCTGTATGTAGCATACATGTCATAAAGAGTATAAACCAAATAGTGGGCCAAAAACAAAGAATCAGGAGGAAGGGAGGGTGGGGGGGAATGAGTCATGTGAGAAGTGTATAAAATTATTATGTCTTAAAAACAATGATTGGTTGTAGTTGAATGTTAGGGATCAAAGGCTGTCTCAATATGAGGATTGATTGTGGATGAAAAGGTCTAGCATTTCCCATATCCGCTGCAAGATTATAGGATGACCTCTATTGAGGGAATGTGTTATATGCGTACTTTTTAGGTAGGTGACCCAGGCCCACCAATTGTGAAATGATATGTTGTTACTGGATTTCCAGTCAATTAAGAATACTTTAACGGCATGGTGAGTAAAAGGACAAGTAGGTTGAGATCTGAATCAGGAAGATTAATAGGAGGGTCTGCAAAGTGTTGGCCCAAGATGATAGGTGGATAATTAAGTGGGATGTGGGTCTTGAAGATTTTGTGTAGTTGGGAAGAGATGTCCCACTAGTAGGAAGACAGATATAGACAAGAAAAGAACATATGCTTTTCATCAACGGGTGATGAATCACAAGTCCAGCACATGTCGGAATCTTTCAGTTTTAATCTGAATAATCTAGTGGGATCCAGTATAGGAGATGAGCAGCGAAGAATTTGATTTGTGTTAGTGAAGGTATTTGTTTGTTCTGGATCAGATTTAAGCCAATTTTGGACCACGACTCCTCAGTGGGTGGTGTTAACTCTTTGGAGAGAAAATGAGGCCATTTGTGTGGTAGGGATGCATAGAGTGGGGGTTTTAGTAGTAGTGAGTAGTTTATAGAATCTAGAGGCAGCTTGTCCACCCAGTAGTATCAGTTTCAATTTCAGGAGTAGAGCGAAACATGAAGGAGACTTTACTTGGATATTTTGGCTTTAATTTGAGAGAATTCTGAGAGCAAATGAGAGACGCTCAGTGTCCACATAAAGATCTGATATGGTCAAAATACCTTTGGATGCTCAGATCAGTGCAATGGTTAATGAGTCAGGGGTTTGTATTTCTTATTGTACCACAAGGACGCAAAGTAAGATTTGTGTAAATTAGTCACCAGTCCCATATCTAAGGCCCGCAAGGCAGAAATAGTGTCCTTAAATATTTCCTTGGAATGACTGTAAGAATGGTGTGCAATCCTCAGGGTGGTTAATAATGTGAAAGACTGGCAGGCTGAAGATTCCACGTCAAGCCTTATGTTTTTTTTTAAATGGACTAGTTTAGAACCAATGTGCTTCTTGTGCTGCCAAGTATGAAGTTTGGTAAGCGTGACAATTAGGTAAATTACAACCTCCAAATTTGGTTGGTGTTCTCAGTGTTTTAGGCTAATCCTGTTTTTTTTATTCTCCCAAAGGAAATTTGAGACACATTTATCGACTTTGAGAAAAAAGTCTTGGGAAAGGCACACAGGGAGCATACTTGACAGAAAGTTGTTCAAAGGTGATACCATAATTTTGATATTTTCAAGTCTGTCCCACCAGGAGATTTGCTTGGGTGACCACGGAGTTAGAAGGTCCTTTAGTTTATTTAATGATTTATTTTCATTTATATTGATAGATCCAGAGATGTTATTACAGAACCATATTCCAAGATATTCAATAGAGGATTTCCATTACACAGGTGAGGATCTGAAAGTCAAAGAGTTGTACTGGACATTCAGAGGAAGGATCTGAGTGTTGGAATAGCTAGATAAATAGGAAAAACAATCAATAATATTTAAAATCTAGCATGGGAGGCGGATTTTATAAATACCAAAATGTTGTTTGCACATGCAGCTGTTTTATTTGGGATGTCTTTAAAGGAGATAACGGGGATATTAGTTAATTCGTTTAGCATTACTGGAAGAGTGTCCACGGTGAGTAGGAATAATAGAGGCATATGGGGCAGTCTTGACAGGCCCCTTGTGGTGTAAAAGATTGGGACAAGGCACCATTGTCCCTATTTCTAGCTAAAGAGTTCGAGTACATAGCCATGGTCATCGTGATGAACTTTTCTCCTAAGTTGTGTCTCCTTAGAACCTCTTTAAGGTATGGCCATTAGACTTTGTCAGAACCCTTCTCCACACCAAAGGATATGGCAGCTGCTGAAGGGGAAACCTGGCTAAAAGTTTTCTCAATAATATGGAATAATAGACAGCTATTATCACTAGCTAGACGTTCTTTAATAAAAACCAGCTTGGGTAGGATGGACTAATTTGGCAATCAGTGGAGCAAAGCGATTGGCACAAATTTTCGTTTACATGTTTGCTTCCATATTTGTGAGGGATGTGGGTCTAAAGTTTTTAGGGTCAGAATGGTCCTTTCCATCTTTGGGCAGAACCACAATAGCGGCATCAGATGCAGACCCTGGGACAGAGACATGTGTTGAAAAATGAGAAAGAGTCAAATTTAGTGTGTCAATAATTATATGTGAAAACTTTTATAAAATTCAATTGGAATACCGTCTGGACCCAGTTCCTTATCAGATGGAATATCTTTAATAGCAACGGCAATCTCTTCTCTAGTGATCAGGTCAGATAAATATATTTGTTTGCTATTCGGTATTTGTTTAATTGGTAATGTGCACAGGGAATCTAAACAGGAGGCTTTGGCAAGTATTAACAGGGGGTGTATAGCTTTGAGTAGAGGGGGTGAAAGATCTTAAGTATTGTTTCTGTTAATGCCTGCATCCTGCCTTGCTGTCTTTAATCAATTGGATGAGATTAGAGTTGCATTGGAATTCTATGTAGGCCACCAGGGATTTTCCTGCTTTCTTCAGATAGAACATTTTTTTCCTTTTTGAGTTCATGTCTATAGGTGTGCTCACTTACTAATTATGGAATTTAATTCATATTTAGGACATTTTAGGGTAGACATAAAAGAAGGATCATTAGTTCCGATGTAGAGGGTTTCCTTAGATTTTGATTTGGGCTGTTAATTGGTCTTAGGAAGGTCTAATTATAAATTTTTTCCAAGAGATTCAGCTTATGACTTGGCCCCTGAATTAACACTTCAGAGAACCCCAAAGAGTTATGGTGAAGATATGTAGGCCCTCATGATCCCAATGGCGGTCTTTCCTGAAGACCGCCATGCTAGCGGCTGCCAAAAGATCACAGTGGCGGAGGTAATCCGCCAGACCAATTACGACACACAAAATCGCCAGAACACAGTCACAAATCTGACACTGTCAGGCTGCATGACAGCAGCAGATAGGTGGTCCCACCACCCACACCGCCAAGTCAGAAAAAAATGCTCTCCTCAATATGACCCACAAATCAGCACAGCGGTCATAGCGCAAGGGAAATCTATTAGCGGTCGGAACCACTGTGGCCGTAATAGAACCCCCACTACAAAACAACACCTCATTGGCCAATTCGAATACCCCACACCTGAAACACATACACACACATCCCCACTATAAAACACACAAACACACACAACCCACAACCCCTTGCTATGACAAACAACTGACATACATTGCACAACCACACTGAAGATCACGCTGCACACAGACGTCACAGTCACCTGCACACCTCTCACACATCACACTTCACTTAAAATATTTTACACTCACACATACATCACACTCACCATGCCCAGACAAAAGCACCCCCATTTCATGGTGGACGAAATCATCAGGGTAGAGCCACAGCTGTTCAGGGCACGAGTCCAGCAAAAGTCCATGGCAAAGAAGATGGAGTTATGGCGGAGGGTCATCAACAAGGTGAACTCAGTGGGGAGCCACCCACGCACAAAGGACGACATACTGAAGAGGTGGAACGACCTGAGGAGGAAGGTCTGGTCCATGGTCTCCAGACACCAAATCGCCCTCATGAAGACTGGTGGTGGGCCCCCACTTCCTCCCCTGGAGATCGTGGGAGAAGAAGGTCTTGGCGATCCTGCACCCTGAGGGTCTCACAGGAATCCCCAGAGGACTGGAAACTGGTAAGTCACCTATAAACCCCTTGTAACAAGTATACTTGTATGCATGCATCCCCATCCCTTGAATGCTACCCCGCTTACACCTATCCCTAAGTCTACACACCCAAGTGCACCCAGTGCATGTACAGCATGAAGCACTACAACTCTCCAATGCATCACACTCTAGCCACCTAACAGTGCACATTCCCCTCACATAACTACTCCTGAGTACTGAAGCAAGACATATAACACTCACCTCGCTGTCCCTGTAATGTACATCAGGCAGATGTGAAGAACAATCCCTGTCATCCACCGGTCCACTGAGAATGTCATCAGACAACCAGTGCCACGTACAGCCAGTCCTCCACCAGATGAAGACCCCAGTGATGACAGCGACACAGGATGTCTGGAATTGGAAGACCTACCTGGCCCATCCAGTCTCTCTGGGCAGTCCACCTCCACCAGCCTCACCCAAGACACTATTGAGCCCCCCACAACCTCTTCCACCACAACACATGTCACCCAAAGCCCCCAAACCAGTGTCTACAGGCCATGTCAATCCATAGTGTACCCACCTGTAAAGAACCTGTCAGCACACACTACACAAGACGATGAAGGTCCTGGTGTAAGTGGGAGTGGGCACACCATGCCAGAGACACTGGAACAGGGGGCTAGGGCCAGTGGGAGGGCACCTAGGGGCCACAGGGTGGGGCAGCCCAGAGAGTCACCTGCCCATGAGGCAATAGCACAAATCCTGGAAGCATACAACCAATCCCAGTACAAGATGGGCCAGATCATAGACATGTTAGGAGAAATCCTGAGGCTGCAGAGGTAGTACCACCAGGAGGCCATGCAGGAGTGGCATGTCCTCAATGCCACCATGGCTTCCATGAAAGGCTTGATGCAGGAGCTCATCACAGTCCTGCATGAGTCCTCCACCCACCACCTGGCCCCTTCCAGTAGCCAACCTATGGATCAGCTCTCTACGTCTGCTGCAACTAGTGGGATGGTGGCCATGCCTGAGGACTCACAAGCCACCAATGAACCAACCCCTGTAGCTGAGGGACCCCCACGCAAACGTGGTCGCAGACAAAGACATCCTGCAGGAACTGAAGGCAAGACCAACCCCACTGCCAGGAAATGAGCCTCTCCAGAACTGTGTGCCATTGGACACCTTGTTGACTCTCTACTGTCACATGCCACATGGATACTGGAGCTGTGCTACCAACTGCTTGGCCTTACAGACTGATGTTATTGAATACCATGATCCCACTGCTTTGCACTCTATCCACCCTTTGGTATACACAATAAATACACTTACACACAAATTATGGTGTTTTGTGTTTACTGTTTATAATAGTGCAACAAATGTGTGACATGTCACAGAAATAGAGTATTAATACACAGTGAAGATGTGAATGTATCGTCCTGACATCCGGTTCCCTGCAGAAAAGTCAGTGTCCACACATCCCTGGGTCCACAGGTAGCAGAGAGAGAAGAGTAGGCAAACATAATCCTCAGCACTTCTGCAATTGATAGCACAGAAGGTACATCACACATAAATTGCATTGTTGCCAACAACATGTCCCTGCACATCATGATGGTTACACGATTTACACTTTGATAGACAATCCAATGCTATTGCACACATGACTACAACCCTGTTCAGCTACTATGAGACAAGTTAATTGTTGCATCTAACAGTAATGAACTGAGTAGGAGACACTCATCGTAGTTGTACTGCACAGCTCATACCCTTGTATGCCAGGTATTTACATCAGTTGAAGTCACAAGAAGCAGCAAACTATGCCAATGAACATATGATACCAGAATGTAGAAGTCACAAAAGTGTGAATAAGTAGATAGGATGTCTGAAGTATATGCAACACATACAGATGAACTAGATTACATCACAGTGGGACTGTTGACCTACTTGTCAGACCACTCTTGTATACACTCATTTGATACTCAAATGAGATCAACACCTACTTGTAGGAAAGTACCATCTTGCCTGGCATGTTACCCCCATTTTCACTTGTATGTCAGTTGTTTTTGCCTGTCTCACTGGGATCCTACTAGCCAGGACACCAGTGCTCATAGTTTGTGGCCTGAATGTGTGTATCTGTGTAGTGACTAACTGTGTCACTGAGGTTCTGCTAATCAGAACCTTAGTGCTTATGCTCTCTCTGCCTTTAAAATTGTCACTATAGGCTAGTGACCATTTTTACCAATTCTTATTGACACACTGGAAAACCCTTATAATTCCCTAGTATATGGTACCTAGGTACCCGGGGTATTGGGCTTCCTGGAGATCCCTATGGGCTGCAGCATTTCTTGTGCAACTCATAGGGAGCTCAGACAATTCTTACACAGGTCTGCCACTGCAGCCTGAGTGAAATAACATCCACGTTGTTTCACAGCCATTTTTCACTGTACTTAAGTAACTTATAAGTCACCTATATCTCTAACTCTCACTTGGTGAAGGTTAGGTGCAAAGTTACTAAGTGTGAGGGCACCCTGGCACTAGCCAAGGTGCCCCCACATAGTTCAGGGCAATTCCTCCGGACTTTGTGAGTGCGGGGACACCATTACACGTGTGCACTACATATAGGTCAATACCTGTATGTAGCTTCACAATGGTAACTCTGCAAATGGCTGTGTAACATGACTAAGATCAAGGAATTGTCCCCCCATGCCAAATCTGGTATTGGGGTGCCAATCCCATGCATCCATGGGGCTCCACCATGGACCCCGGGTACTGACAAACCAACTCTCTGGGGTTTTCACTGCAGCTACCGCTGCTGCCAACCCACAAACAGGCATCTGCCCTCCTGGGTTCTGGGCAGCCCAGTCCCAGGAAGGCAGAACAAAGAATTTCCTCTGAGATTTGGAAATAAATATTAAGGGCTGGGGAGGAGTAGCATCCCCCAGCCTCTGGAAATGCTTTGAAGGGCACAGATGGTGCCTTCCTTGCATAAGCCAGTCTACACAGGTTCAGGGAACCCCCAGTCCCTGCTCTGGCATGAAACTGGACAAAGGAAAGGGGAGTGACCACTCCCCTGTCCATCACCACCCCAAGTGTGGTGCCCAGAGCTCCTCCTGTGTGTCCCAGACCTCTGCCATCTTGAATCCAGAGGTGGTGTGCTGGCACAATGGAGGCCTCTGAGTGGCCAGTGCCAGCAGGTGACGACAGAGACCCCTCCTGATAGGTGCTTACCTCACTAGGTGGCCAATCCTCCTCTGAGGGCTATTTAGTGTCTCTCCTGTGGGCTTTTCCTCAGATAAAGACTTGCAAGAATTCACCAGAGTTCCTCTGCATCCCTCTCTTCGACTTCTGCCACGGATCGACCGCTGACTGCTCCAGGACGCCTGCAAAACTGCAACAAAGTAGCAAGAAGACTACCAGCGACATTATAGCGCCTAATCCTGCTGGCTTTTTCGATGGTTTCCTGGTGGTGCATGCTCTGGGGGCTCTCTGCCTTCACCTTGCACTGGAAGCCAAGAAGAATTCTCCCGTGGGTTGACGGAGTCTTCCCCCTGCTAACGCAGGCACCAACCTTCAGCTTCAGCGGTCCTCTGGGTCCCCTCTCATCGTGACGAGCGTGGTCCCTGGAACACAGGTGGTGGATCCAAGTGACCCCGACAGTCCAGTGGTCCATCTTTCCAAAGTTGGAGGAGGTAAGTCCTTGCCTCCCCTCGCCAGACAGTAATCCTGTGTACTGTGTGAACTGCAGCTGCTAGGGCTTCTGTGCACTTTTGCAAGGAATCCTTCATCCATAGCCTAGCCCAGGTCCCCAGCACTCCGTCCTGCATTGCTCAACTCGCTGAGTTGACCACCGGCTTCGTGGGACCCTCCTTTGTAGTGTTGAGACGACCACCGTGCTTAGTTTTCTTGAACCTGTGTTTAAGTACTTCTGCAGGTGCTGCCTTCTTGTGCGTGATCTCTCTGTATTGCTGAGGGCCCCCTCTGTCTCCTCTTCCAAGTGGCGACCTCCTGGTCCTTCCTGGGCCCGGGCAGCACCCTTTTTCTTCAACTGCGACCTTTGCAGCTAGCAAGGCTTGTTTGTGGTCTTTCTCCAAAGAAACAACTCTGCATCCTCCAGCATTCCGTGGGACATCTTCTGTGCAAAGGAAAGGTTCCTGGCATCTTCCGTTATTGCAGAATCTTCAGCTTCTTCTACCTAGAGGCAGCCATTTTGCACCTTCATCCGGGGTTTAGTGGGCTCCTGCCCCCCCCCCCCCGGACACTTTCGTGACTCTTGGACTTGGTCCCCTTCCTTTGCAGGTCCTCAGGTCCAGGAATCCGTCTTCAGTGCTTTGCAGTCAGTTGTGGTCCTTGCAGAATCTCCTATCACAACTTTAGTGTGTTTCTGGGGAAGTAGGGTCACTTTACTCCTACTTTTCAGGGTCTTGGGGTGGGGTATCTTGGACACCTTTAGTGTTTTCTTACACTCCCAGTGACCCTCTACACACTACACTAGGCCTGGGGTCCCTAAGTGGTTCGCATTACACTTTCTTAGTATATGGTCTGTGTTGCCCCTAGGCCTATTGCATCCTATTGTATTCTACAGTGTTTGCACTACTTTTCTAACTGTTTACTTACCTGATTTTGGTTTGTGTGTATATTTTGTGTATTTTACTTACCTCCTAAGGGAGTATATCCTCTGAGATATTTTTGGCACATTGTCACTAAAATAAAGTACCTTTATTTTTAGCTACTCTTAGTATCGTGATTCTTATGATATAGTGCTATATGATATAGGTAGTATAGTAGGAGCTTTGCATGTCTCCTAGTTCAGCCTAAGCTACTCTGTTATAACTACCTCTATCAGCCTAAGCTGCTAGAACACTACTACTCTACTAATAAGGGATAGCTGGACCTGGGACAAGGTGTAAGTACCATCAGGTACCCACTATAAGCCAGGCCAGCCTCCTAGATTGGTGGTGCAGCGGTGGGATGAGTACTTGTAACTGCTTTACCGCTTTGTCATTGGCGCTTTTCATAGGAAAAACATATACACAGTTAACCTAAACAGTTTAACTCTCTTTCTAAAAACTTTCTAAAAAGTTTTGAAAAGTTTGAAAAGTTTTTCTCTTTTCTTTAAAAGTTTCTAAAAACTATTTTCTCTCTATCTGAAACTCTTTCTTACAAGTATGTCTGCAGTAGAGCTCACTCCCACAGTTGTTCAGGCAACCTATGGAAGTTTAAACTTTAAAAGTTTGAGGGGTCTCTGCATAGAAAAAGGTTTAAGCATTGGTAATAACCCTACCAAAGATCTTCTCCTTAACCTTCTCCTAGAAAGTGACCAGAACCAGTCTGGCCCATCCCAGGATCAAGAGATAGAGGAGGACAGTACCCAGGAAGATTCAGGGGAGGGCCCTGACAACTCTGGGGAGGGTTCCTCCAAAGACCTGTCAGCTGACAAACCACCTAGTCACACTGGTAGTGGGAGGGGGTCATACACTAGTAGGGCACCTTACACTCCAAAAGGCCAGGTAACTAGGGTTCAGGTAGTTAGAGACAGGTCCACTTCTGCACATTCCCATATTTCCTCTGTGTCTCAGAATTCCCAAGCCTCCCACCCTGAGGATAACACCCTAGACAGGGAACTCAGAAAGCTGAGGTTGGAAGAGGCCAGACTGAAGCTGAAAGAGCAGCAATTGGCCTTAGACGGGGAATCTCTAGATGTAGAGCGGGAGAGACAGAAGGTGGGGTTAGTTACCCATGGTGGCAGCAGCAGTGTTCTTGATAGTAATCCTGTAAGAGAACAAGATTCTAGAAACCTGCATAAGATAGTCCCCCCTGACAAGGAGGGGGATGACATGAACAAGTGGTTTGCTGCACTTGAAAGGGCCTGTATGGTACAGATGGTCCCTCAAAGGCAGTGGACTGACATCTTGTGGCTATCTTTCACTGGTAAGGGTAGGGATAGGCTCCTTACTGTCAGAGAAAGTGATGCCAACAACTACAAAGATTTGAAAGATGCACTCTTAGATGAATTTGGCTTAACCACTGAACAATACAGGATAAAGTTCAGAGATACCAGAAAAGAGTCCTCTCAAGACTGGACAGGCTTTGTAGACTGTTCAGTGAAGGCCTTAGAGGGATGGTTACATGGCAGTAAGGTGACTGACTACGGAAGCCCATATAATCTTATCCTGAGAGAGCATATTTTGAATAATTGTGTGTCTGATTTGTTACATCAGTAATTGGTAGACTCAGATCTGACCTCTCCCCAAGAATTGGGAAAGAAGGCAGACAAATGGGTCAGAACAAGAGTGAACAGAAAGGTTCATACAGGTGGTGACAAGGATGGCAAGAAGAAGGATGGTAAGTCTTCTGACAAGGGTGGGGACAAAGATAAAAAGCATTCTGAGTCTTCATGAGGCCCACAAAATTCCTCTGAGGTAGGTGGGTCCAAATTCTCTTCTAACAATCAAAAGAAGCCATGGTGTTATTTATGTAAAAGTAAAGGCCATCGGGCAAGTGATTCCGCCTGCCCAACGAAAAACACCAAGGCTCCCACTACCACAACCCAACTGCGTCCTCTAGTGCCCCTAGTAATAGCAGTGGTGGTAGGATGTCTACTACAAATAGCCAATCTAAGGGTGCAGCTGGGCTCACCATTGGTAATGTAGTTGGGGTTGGTCTTGTTAGGGAGACCACAGAGGCTACTTTAGTCTCTGATGGTAGAATTGACGTTGCCACCTTGGTTGCTCGTCCCCTTAATATAGGTAAGTTCAAGCAACTTCCTCTAATAAATGGTGTTGAGGTTGAGGCCTACAGGGATACAGGAGCCAGTGTCACCATGGTGATTGAGAAACTGGTACACCCTGATCAACACCTACTTGGTCAGCAGTACCAAGTGACTGATGCTCATAACAGCACTCTTAGCCACCCCATGGCTGTTGTTAATCTCAACTGGGGTGGGGGGTTACTGGTCTAAAGGAAGTTGTGGTAGCCACTGATTTACCTGTAGACTGCTTACTAAGCAATGATTTGGAGACATCAGCTTGGGCTGAAGTGGAGTTGGAGGCTCATGCAGCAATGCTGGGCATTTCAGGGCATATATTTGCTCTCACAAGGGCTCAGGCCCAGAAGCAAATAGTACAGGGAAGCTTGGATCCTGGAACAATGGAACAAGTGCTCCCAAAATCTAGGGGTAGAAATCCTTGCTCACTATCCCTCCCTCTCCAAAAGATTCACCTTTTGAGGAAGATCAATCCTCTCCCTGTGCAGAACCTATACCAGATGAGCTGGCAGCAGACACTGCTGAGCTTTTGGGTGCAGGGGGTCCTGCTAGGGAAGAGCTGAGTGTGGCACAGCAGACCTGTCCCACACTAGAGGGTTTAAGACAGCAAGCTGTCAAACAGCAAAATGGGGATATCACTGATAGCCATAAGGTCTATTGGAAAGATAACCTCCTCTACACAGAGTCAAGGGACCCTAAACCTGGAGCTGCCAGGAGACTGGTCATCCCTTTGCAGTATAGGGAGTTTCTTCTGACCTTGGCACATTATATTCCTTTGGCTGGGCACTTGGGCCAGAGTAGAACTTGGTACAGACTTGTTCCATTGTTTCACTGGCCTCACATGTCAGTGGACACTAAGGAGTTTTGTCGCTCCTGTGTGACCCGCCAAGCCAGTGGCAAGACTGGTGACACGCCTAAGGCCCCCTTAATTCCACTTCCTCTGTTTGGGGTGCCCTTTGAAAGGGTAGGGGTTGACATAGTTGGCACCCTTGACCCTCCAACAGCTTCAGGCAATTGGTTTATCCTTGTGATAGTGGACCATGCCACTAGGTATTCTGAAGCAATTCCCTTAAGGACCACTACAGCTCTTGCAGTGGCAAAAGCCCTCCTGGGAATCTTTTCCAGAGTGGGTGTCCCTAAGGAAGTGGTATCAGACAGAGGTAGTAACTTCATGGTGCATACCTCTAAGCTATGGTGAAGGAGTGTGGTGTAACGTAGAAGTTCAGTACTCCTTATCATCCACAAACAAATGGTCTGGTTGAGAGATTCAATAAAACTCTCAAGGGTATGATTATGGGACTCCCTGAAAAACTCAGAAGGAGATGGGATGTCCTGTTGCCATGCCTCCTTTTTGCTTACAGGGAGGTACCCCAAAAAGGAGTGGGCTTTAGCCCCTTTGACCTCCTCTTTGGACACCCTGTGAGAGGTCCCCTTGCTCTTGTGAAGGAGGGTTGGGGACAACCTTTAAAAGCTCCACAGCAAGACATTGTGGACTATGTACTTGGCCTAAGATCCAGAATGGCTGAGTACATGAAAAAGGGCAGTAAAAACCTTAAGGCAGCCAAGACCTGCAAAAGCAATGGCATGACCAGAAGGCTGTCCTGACCCAGTACCACCCAGGACAGAAGTTGTGGGTATTGGGGCCTGTGGCCCCAAGAGCACTCCAGGACCAATGGAGTGGACCCCATCTCATTGTTGAAAAGAAAGGTGAGGTCACCTATTTGGTAGACCTGGGCACTGCCAGGAGTCCCCTTTAGGGTGCTCCATGTCAATCGCCTGAAACCTTACTATGACAGGGCTGACTTAACCCTGCTCATTGCAACTGATGAGGGGCAGGAAGAAGAGAGTGACCCTCTCCCTGACCTCTTCTCCACCACTGAAGCTGATGGCTTAGTGGAGGGAGTGGTGCTTGCAGATTGCCTTACTGCTGAGCAGAAGGACAACTGTATACATCTTCTAGGCCAATTCTCTGACCTCTTCTCACTGATACCAGGTACAACTACCTGGTATGAGCACACAATCAACACTGGAGACAGTTTACCTGTCAAAAGTAAGATTTATAGGCAGCCTGACCATGTCAGAGATTGCATAAAACAAGAGGTACAGAAAATGCTGGATCTAGGAGTGATTGAGCCTTCTGAGAGCCCATGGGCTAGCCCAGTGGTGCTTGTCCCAAAACCTCACACTAAAGATGGTAAAAAGGAAATGAGGTTTTGTGTTGACTATAGGGGTCTCAATCAAGTAACCAAAACTGATGCTCACCCTATACCCAGAGCAGATGAGCTGATAGATGCACTGGCTTCTGCCAAGTATCTAAGCACTTTTGACTTAACTGCAGTTATTGGCAGATTACGTTGTCAGAAGTTGGTAAACCTAAAACAGCATTTTCCACCATTGGAGGGCACTATCAGTTCACTGTTATGCCCTTTGGTTTGAAAAATGCACCTGCCACTTTTCAGAGGTTGGCTAACACAGTCCTGCAAGGTTTGGAAGCTTTTAGTGCAGCCTATCTAGATGATATAGCTCTCTTTAGCTCCACCTGGGATGTGCACTTGGTCCACCTATGGAAAGTTTTGGAGGCCCTGCAAAAGGCAGGCCTCACTATCAAGGCTTCAAAGTGCCAGATAGGGAAGGGGAAAGTGGTTTATCTGGGCCACCTGGTAGGTGGGGAACAGATTGCACCACTGCAGGGGAAGATCCAGACCATTATGGAATGGGCTCCCCCTACAACTCAAACCCAGGTGAGAGCCTTCCTAGGCCTCACAGGGTACTATAGAAGGTTCATTAAGAACTATGGCTCCATTGCAGCTCCTCTTAATGACCTCACTAGTAAAAAGATGCCAAAAGTTGAGACCATACCTGTTTGATACTCACTTTATTGTTCAGACAGACCACAAACCTCTATTATGGCTTAAACAAATGAAAGGTGAAAACCCTAAATTGTTGAGGTGGTCCATCTCCCTACAGGGAATGGACTATACAGTGGAACATAGACCTGGGGGTACCCCTGCAATTCAGATGGACTCTCCGGATATTTCCACTTAGACAATGAAGACTCATCTGAGCAAGGTTAGAATTATTGTCCCTCGTTTGGGGGGGAGTTGTGTAGGAAAGTACCATCTTGCCTGGCATGTTACCCCCATTTTCACTTGTATGCCAGTTGTTTTTACCTGTCTCACTGGGATCCTGCTAGCCAGGAACCCGGTGCTCATAGTTTGTGGCCTGAATGTGTGTATCTGTGTAGTGTCTAACTGTGTCACTGAGGCTCTGCTAATCAGAACCTCAGTGTGTATGCTCTTTCTGCCTTTAAAACTGTCACTATAGGCTAGTGACCATTTTTACCAATTACAATTGACACACTGGAACACCCTTATAATTCCCTAGTATATGGTACCTAGGTACCCAGGGTATTGGGGTTCCAGGAAATCCCTAAGGGCTGCAACATTTCTTGTGCCACCCATAGGGAGCTCAGACACTTCTTACACAGGACTGCCACTGCAGCCTGAGTAAAATAAAGTCCACATTATTTCAAAGCCATTTTTCACTGCACTTCAGTAACTTATAAGTCACCTATATGTCTAACCCTCACTTGGTGAAGGTTAGGTGCAAAGTTAATAAGTGTGAGGGCACCCTGGCACTAGCCAAGGTGCTCCCACATAGTTCAGGGCAATTCCCCTGGACTTTGTGAGTGCGCGGACACATTACACGTGTGCACTACATATAGGCCAATACCTATATGTAGCTTCACAATGGTAGCTCTGAATATGGCCATGTAACATGTCTAAGATCATGGAATTGTCCCCCATGCCAAATCTGGTATTGGTATGCCAATCCCATGCATCCCCTGTGCTCCACCATGGACACCGGGTACTGTCAAACCAGCTCTCTGGGGTTTTCCACTGCAGCTACCACTGCTGCCAACCCACAGACAGGCTTCTGCCCTCCTGGGGTCTGGGCAGCCCAGTCCCAGGAAGGCAGAACAAAGAATTTCCTCTGAGAGAGGGTGTTACACCCTCTCCCTTTGGAAATAAGTGTTAAGGGCTAGGGAGGAGTAGCCTCCCCTAACCTCTGGAAATGCTTTGAAGGGCACAGATGGTGCCCTCCTTGCATAAGCCAGTCTGCACCGGTCCAGGGAACCCCCAGTCCCTGCTCTGGCGTGAAACTGGACAAAGGAAAGGGGAGTAACCACTATCCAGTCCATCACCACCCCAGGGGTGGTGCCCAGAGCTCCTCCTGTGTATCCCAGACCTCTGCCATCTTGAATCCAGAGGTGTGCTGGCACAATGGAGGCCTCTGAGTAGCCAGTGCCAGCAGGTGACGTCAGAGACCCCTCCTGATAGGTGCTTACCTCACTAGGTGGCCAATCCTCCTCTTAGGGCTATTTAGGGTCTCTCCTGTTGGCTTTTCCTCAGATAATGACTTGCAAGAAATCACCAGTGTTCCTCTGCATCTCCCTCTTCGACTTCTGCCAAGGATCGGCCGCTGACTGCTCCAGGATGCCTGCAAAACTGCAACAAAGTAGCAAGAAGACTACCAACGACATTGTAGCGCCTAATCCTGCCGGCTTTCTCAACTGTTTCCTGGTGGTGCATGCTCTGGGGGCTGTCTGCCTTCACCCTGCACTGGAAGCCAAGAAGAAATCTCCCGTGGGTTAACGGAGTCTTCCCCCTGCTAACAAAGGCACCAAACTTCAGCTTCACCGGTCCTCTGGGTCCCCTCTCATCGTGATGAGCGTGGTCCCTGGAACACAGGTGGTGGATCCAAGTGACCCCGACAGTCCAGTGGTCCATCTGTTCAAATTTGGTGTAGGTAAGTCCTTGCCTCCCCTTGCCAGACAGTAATCCTGTGTACTGCGTGAGGTGCAGCTGCTAGGGCTTCTGTGCACTTTTGCAAGGAATCCTTCATGCACAGACTAACCCAGGTCTCCAGCACTCTGTCCTGCACTGCTCAACTCGCTGAGTTGATCACTGGCTTCGTGAGACCCTCCTTTGTAGGGTTGAGACGACCGCCGTGCTCAGTTTTCTTGAACCCGTGTTCAAGTACTTCTGCGGGTGCTGCCCTCTTGTGCATGGGCTCTCTGTGTTCCTGAGGGCCCCCTCTGTCTTCTCTTCCAAGTGGCGACCTCCTGGTCCTTCCTGAGCCCGGGCAGCACCCTTTTTCTTCAACTGCAACCTTTGCAGCTAGCAAGGCTTGTTTGTGGTCTTTCTCCAAAAAAACAACTCTGCATCCTCCAGCACTCTGTGGGACATCTTCTGTGCAAAGGAGAAGTTCCTGGCATCTACCGTTGTTGCAGAATCTTCAGTTTTTTCCCCTGGAGGCAGCCATTTTGCACCTTCATCTGGGGTTTAGTGGGCTCCTGCCCCCTGGACACTTTCGTGACTCTTGGACTTTGCCCCCTTCCCTTGCAGTCCTCAGGTCCAGGAATCCGTCTTCAGTGCTTTGCAGTCAGTTGTGGTCTTTGCAGAATCTCCTATCACGACTTTAGTGTGTTTCTGGGGAAGTAGGGTCACTTTACTCCTACTTTTCGGGGTCTTAGGGTGGGGTATCTTGGACACCCTTAGTGTTTTCTTACACTCCTAGCGACCCTCTACACACTACACTAGGCCTGGGGTCCCTAAGTGGTTTGCATTCCACTTTCTTAGTATATGGTTTGTGTCGCCCCTATTGCATCCTATTGTATTCTACAGTGTTTGCACTACTTTTCTAACTGTTTACTTACCTGATTTTGGTTTGTGTGTATATTTTGTGTATTTTACTTACCTCCTAAGGGAGTATATCCTCTGAGATATTTTTGGCACATTGTTATTTTTAGTAACTTTGAGTATTGTTATTCTTATGATGTAGTGCTATACGATATAAGTGGTGTAGTAGGAGCTTTGCATGTCTCCTAGTTCAGCCTAAGCTGCTCTGCTATAGCTACCGCTATCAACCTAAGCTGCTAGAACACTACTACTCTACTAATAAGGGATAACTGGACCTGGCACAAGGTGTAGGTACCACAATAAGCCAGTCCAGCCTCCTACACTACTCATATCAGGAATGGATAAAGATGTACACCCAACATGTACGCCAACATGAGACATGGTAAATGTAGAGATGCACCTACCAGAAGCTTAGCTGAAGTACTGCTGGATGAGCTCTGTCCTTCTGCATACCTCTTCCTCATCCCCATCTTTGTCACTCATATTTCCTCCTCCTTCTTCTGCCACCGGATTGTCCCTAACTCCTTCCTCCTCCAGCAATGGGATATTCCTCCTTAGTGCCAGACTGTAGAGCATGCAGCAGGCCACCACAATGTGGCACACTTTCTGTGGTGAGTACTGCAGGTAAACACCAGAGATGTGCAGACATCTGAACCTTGCCTTCAACAGACCGAATGCCTTTTCTATCACCCTTCTTGTCCCCCCATGCGACTCATTGTACTGTCCTTCAGCCCTGGTCCTTGGACTCCTCACGGGTGTCATTAGCTAGGAGATATTAGGATAACCTGAATCACCTGTGGCTAGGATTGACTAACATTTACAGTCCATTATGTCACATCAGTAGGAAGGCTGGGGTAACAGTAATTACATAAACACTAATCATAGTCACCGATGAGGTAGGCCCTCACTCTTTGTAGAAGCGCCATCAACCGTGGGACACTGCTATTCCTGAGAATGTACGAATCATGGACAGACCCTCGAAACCTTGCAGTCACTTGGGAGATGTACTGGTCAGCTAAGCTGACCATCTGCACATTAATGGAGTGAAAGCTCTTATGGCTCCTGTACACTTGCTCATCAGCCCTGGGTGGTATTAATGCAATGTGGGTGCCATTTATGGCCCAATCACATGTGGGATATGTCCCATGGCATAGAAACCAGCCTTCACACTGGCCAAATCTACAGTATGGGAAAATTGAATGTAGCTTTCCATATGTTTCGCTAAGGCGGACAAGACATTCCTCAACACATTGCTGAACATTGGTTGAGACATGCTGTTGCCATTCCCACTATCCCATGGAATGAGCCTGTGGCCAAGAAGTGGAGGATGATTAGCACCTGCACAGTTGGAGGAATGGCTGTATGTGGTCGACCTGCTGGCAGCAGGTCAGACTTCAACTGGGCACACAGCTCCCAGATTGTAGCACGGTTCAGTGGCTAGTGGGAGATGATGTGGTGTTCTTCCATTGCTACCAAGTCAACCAGAGGCTGGTACACAGGTGCATGCCTCACCCTCCACAGTGGTCGGCATCTACACATGGTATACACTACAAGACTGTCAACTATTACACTTCATGCATCCTACTACATGGTCATCTATGGAGAATCAACATCACATCTGCTACCACTTGTTGCATGCAAAGCAGACTTCAAAGTGCTGAGCTGTTGAAATACTCATGTTAGTTGCACATACATCGGGGATTTTCAAAGGATGACATGAGTAAGATAGTTACCTGTCACTGCTAGTGTACAGTCACCACCAGTATGTAAGTTTAGTTCCTATCTGTCATGATGCCATTTTCTGTATCTGTGCACACTCAAAGTTTCTACTGTCTGATTGAAATGTACACAGACCCAGGGTGTAACTTATCACACGTCCATGACGGAAATGTATAGTGACGCTCTTGTATTATGTTTCATTGACAGTAACAGTGTAAAATGGCTGCTGCCTGTCCTGCATGCAGGGGACAGATGTCAGTGAACTCATTCCGCCGGCTTAAGCTGTCATGGCAGTAGTCAGTCGGAACCGCTGTGCAACTCCTCATTGGTGAACATTGATGTGTATGGCATACAGGGACCAATGATGATTACCCCGGAGGTGACGGTGGAGACCGCAGCAGTTGTGACCGCCATTTTCTACAGTGTATCTCACTTGACTCCTTACTCTCCAGCCATCAAGAGCTCCACTGAGTGTGCTGCTGTGTCGTGTTCCTGGGAGCCACAATGGTGCGTGTTACTAGGGATAGGGCCCCGCCTTCACAACGGAAGAATTGGAGAAACATGTTGATGGTGTCCTACCTCTGTACACAAAGCTGTATGGGGCTCCAGAACAGCAGGTAGGTGGCATTATGTTAATTTCTGTTGCTACATGGGTATGTAAGTGTGTTGGTATGTGTACGTAGGATATTCAACTGGAGGGTGTTCCTATGGCTATGACTGCTAGGAATGTTGTGGAAGTGTGAAGTCATGTACGATGTTGATATGTGTACTGTTAGTAGGCCTATGAATGTTGTAGGTTGTTGGGTCTACATTAATGTATCTTTTGCTTCTGTGTCTCCCCTGCAGGTCCGCGCCCATCAAAACAAAGGTTTGTTTGTTGAAAGCCATTGCCAAGGAAGTACGCACCCTGGGGGTCCATATCTGATGGACACCCATTGCAGGAAGCGGTGGGAGGACCTGCGACGGTGGTCCCAGAAGACCGCAGAGGCCCAGTTGGGGATGGCCTCACAACGAGGAAGGGGTGCCCGTTGGCATACTGGTGGTGGCCTACCCAGAATTGGATGGGCACTTGAGGGCAACACAGCAGCCACAAAGGAGTTACAGAGTACATTTCCTGTACTGTTTGCTGTATACTGGAAAGGGTGTGTTAGTCATGGGATAAAGGATGTCTACTGTAGGTATGATAGTTAATGTAGGTAGGATACAGTTGTGCTGTGAACATAAGTAGCTGTGACATGTTGCCATGGGGTATGTACAGTGCCAAATTGTAGGACATAACATGGACATACAGGAGCTTAAGTTGGTTCCAATACATATCTATTCATGTCTATTATGGGTGACACAGGTAGGAATGACAGTGTACAATGGTCACTCATGGTCTGACTTCTCACAGTAGTGATCCTGTATACAAGAGCTATGACAGTTTAGAGTAGTGCCTGAGTGTTATTGTAGAGGTTCATGATTGTGTATGCACATTAGATTGTATGCACAGTGGGAGTGGAGCAATCTCTATTGACGTTGTAGAGGGTGCATTCAGGAATTTTCAAAGAGTCATGTTGTTGACATGTACAAATGTGCAATGGGGATTGGTCTTGACCCTATGGTTCCATCTTTTTCACTCCCTCCCCCTCCTTTTTGTACTATCCTGTCCTTGTGTGTACCTCAGCAAGCAAAGAATTAGGGGCACCGGCGAGTGGGGAGGCTGCAGCCCAAGGGACTCAGGAGGCAGAGACCACCGAAGCTGAGGGGACCAGTGGGTTGGAGGGCGAGAAGAGCACCACGGGGAAGACTGGAGCAGATACCACTGATACTGATTCCTCCTCCGATGGAAGCTCCCTGACGTGGCAGAACCTTCTGGGACCATCCCAGCATCATCCTCGTCTGCCACCCCTCTTACCAGCACCACCTTCCCAGTAGCTCCCCACCCAGTTGCCTGTGCCCACTCACCCATTGGGACCACCCGAGCTCTATCTATGTCCACCACCCCCTTACTACCACTGCCTTCCCAGTAGCTCCCCACCCAGTTGCCCGTGCACACTCACCCAGGACGATGGGCATCTCCTTTGCCGCAAGCACCTCTGCCCCTGCCCTAGTCAGCCCTGCTGCCCTCAGTGCTGAGGCTATTGACCTCCTGAGGTCCATCTCTGTAGGGCAGTCAAGCATTGTGAATGCCATCCAGGGCCTGGCATCCCAGATGCAGCAGAGTAATGCCTACCTGGAGGGCATTCACGGTCTCTTGACTGGCCTATAGAGATCATTTCAGGCTCTGGCCTCTTCATTGATGGCAGCCAGTGTCCCTAGTACTTCCGTCCTCCCTCCTGCTACCTGTGCCCTATCCCAAAGCCATCTTGCCTCTCCAAGCCAAGCCACACATACAGACATGCGCTCACCCAAAGCAACAGACAAGGTATTGAAAGTCAAACACAGGCACCACAAATCACATCACAAGCATGAACACACTTAACACACAAAAGCAGACACAACATCAGCCGCTACCTCCCCTGTCTCCCCCAGCACCTCTTCCCTTACAGTCACATCACCACTCACACTTGGCAGGATTGCATCATCACTCCCAGTTCCTGTCACCACTTCTGTGTTGCCCTCAGTAACCACAAAAGGAGACACTCATAGATGCACCCCATGCACTATATCCGCACTCACCACAACCACCGTCACTGACACATGCAGCACACCCTCCTTACATGCAGACACCACGCCAACATACATCCACGCGACCTGTCTGCCCTCTCCTAGCCTCTCTTCCCCCTCCTCACAAAACACATAAACGCCCGCACTCAGACACTCAACATTCCTCCACCTCACACATACATACTCTGCATACATCTGCACTGATATCCAGAACACCTACACATCCTACAATCACTCCCTCTACCTCCACTCCCAAACCAGTTTCCCAATCCATCCTCCTTGTTCCTAAGAAACTTTTCCTTGCCCACCTTGACCTGTTCCCTCAGCCTGTCCCACCCCGTGCTGCCCCTCCCCTGGCCAGGTCCCTCCACCTCCAAATCCTCCATGACCCCTGTTAGAAATGGGGTTTTGGTTGGCAGTTACATTACCCTCTATCCAAGCAAGAACCCTCACTCTAGTCAGGGTAAGTCACACACAATCCAAAATTAGCCTGTGCCCCCCTCTGGTAGCTTGACACGAGCAGTCAGGCTTAACTTAGAAGGCAATGTGTAAAGTATTTGTGCAATAAATCATACAATACCACAATATAGCACCACAAAAATACACCACACAGTGTTTAGAAAAATATATATTTATCAGGATAATTGTAGGTCAAAAACAAATAAAGATGCAATGTGAAATTGTAGAAATATCACTGGAAAGTGATATAAAGGGGGTCATTCTGACTTTGGCGGGCAGCGGAGGCCGCCCGCCAAAGTACAGCCGTCAGAATACCGCTGCGCGGTCAAAAGACCGCCGTGGTAATTCTGAGTTTCCCGCTGGGCGGGCGGGCGGGCGACCGCCAGAAGGCCGCCCGCCCGCCCAGCGGGAAACCCCCTTTCACGAGGATGCCGGCTCCGAATGGAGCCGGCGGAGTGGAAAGGGTGCGACGGGTGCAGTTGCACCCATTGCGATTTTCAGTGTCTGCTATGCAGACACTGAAAATCTTGGTGGGGCCCTGTTAGGGGGCCCCACGACACCCGTTACCGCCAACCAGTTTCTGGCGGTCAAAACCGCCAGAACCTGGCTGGCGGTAAGGGGGTCGGAATCCCCATGGCGGTGCTGGCTGCAGCGCCGCCATGGAGGATTCCTCAGGCCAGGGGAAAACCGGCGGGAAACCGCCGGTTTCCCTTTTCTGACCGCGGCTTTACCGCCGCGGTCAGAATTGGCCTGGATGCACCGCCAGCCTGTTGGCGGTGTATCCGCGTTCCCCGGCCCTGGCGGTCCATGACCGCCAGGGTCGTAATGACCCCCAAAGTCTCTTTCAAGCACAAAGTACCTGGTTTGGAGTGGAAAATCTCCACAAAGGGCCGCAGAAGAAGAGATACGTGGAAAAATGGTGTGTGCGTCGATTTCTCCCCAGCACACACGGATTTGGTTGTTATTTTTCACGCGGGGAAGTCGTGCATCGTTTTCCGGCGCGTGGACAGTCTCTTTCTGTGGGTCGCGGGGATTACCAGATGTCCCGGGGTCTGTGCGTGGATTCTCCTGCTTGTGTTGATTTCCCCTCTGGAACTCGGGCGGCGTTGTCCTTGCGAGGCTGTGCGTCGAAGTTCCAGTCGCCCCGAAGGCGTCGCGTCGATCAGCGTCGGTGTGCAGCGTTTTTCTTGCCGCGTAACAAGCTGTGCGTCAAACTTTTCGCCGCACGAAGAGTCCAAATGAAAAAGAGAAGTCTTTTTGGTCCTGAGACTTCAGGGGAGAGGAGGCAAGCTCTATCCAAGCCCTTGGAGAGCACTTTTACAGCCAGACAAGAGTTCAGCAAGGCAGCAGGCCAACAGCAAGGCAGCAGTCCTTTGGAGAAAGCAGACAGATGAGTCCTTTGAGCAGCCTGGCAGTTCTTCTTGGCAGGATGTAGTTTCTGGTTCAGGTTTCTTCTCCAGCAAGTGTCTGATGAGGTAGGGCAGAGGCCCTGTTTTATACCCAAATGTGCCTTTGAAGTGGGGGAGACTTCAAAGAGTGGCTAAGAAGTGCACCAGGTCCCCTTTCAGTTCAATCCTGTCTGCCAGGGTCCCAGTAGGGGGTGTGGCAGTCCTTTGTGTGAGAGCAGGCCCTCCACCCTCCCAGCCCAGGAAGACCCATTCAAAATGCAGATGTATGCAAGTGAGGCTGAGTACCCTGTATTTGGGGTGTGTCTGAGTGAATGCACAAGGAGCTGTCAACCAAGCCCAGCCAGACGTGGATGGTAAGGCACAGAAAGATTTAAGTGCAAAGAAATGCTCACTTTCTAAAAGTGGCATTTCTAGAATAGTAATATCAAATCCAACTTCACCAGTCAGCAGGGTTTGGTATTACCATTCTGGCCATACTAAATATGACCTTCCTACTCCTTTCAGATCAGCAGCTACCACTTCAATACTGTAAGATGGCAGCCCCAATGTTAGCCTACGAAGGGAGCAGGCCTCACAGTAGTGCAAAAACGAATTTAGGAGTTTTACACTACCAGGGCATGTACACTACACAGGTACATGCCCAGCCTTTCACCCACACAGCACCCTGCTCTAGGGGATACCTAGGGCACACATTAGAGGTGACTTACATGTGGAGAAAGGGGAGGTTTAGGCTTGGCAAGTACTTTTAAATGCCAAGTCGAGGTGACAGTGAAAATGCACACACAGGCCTTGCAATGGCAGGCCTGGGACAAGGTAAAGGGGCTACTTAAGTGGGTGGCACAACCAGTGCTGCAGGCCCACTAGTAGCATTTAATCTACAGGCCCTAGGCACATATAGTGCACATTACTAGGGACTTATAAGTAAATTAAATAGTCCAATCAGGTATGATCCAAAGTTACCATGTTTAAAAGGGAGAGAGCATATGCACTTTAGCACTGGTTAGCAGTGGTAAAGTGCGCAGAGTCTAAAAGCCAGCAAAACAGAGTCGAAAAAGTGGAGGGAGGCAGGCAAAAAGTTAGGGGCGCCCACCCTAAGGCATGTCAGGTCTAACAACCCCCTTCTACCTCTGCTGACCCGCCACTCACAAAAAAGCCTCCCCTGTTTCCATAAAAACACCTGCCCCAAAACATAGCTCCAAGGCCCCTGCCCCTCCGTCCAGAGCAAAGATGAAACCCTCACCCCCTCCCAGACCAAAGCCAAAGGACCCCCTCCTAAGCCAAAGCCCAAGGACCCCCTCCCAAACCCAAACCCCCACCCCCAGACCCTTGAGGTGACTGCCCCATTGATGCTGCTACCTTGTGGATGCCATATGATGTCAGGAGTCATGTTGGGGCCTTTGCCAGGGACAGTTATGCCTATTAGACATTGAACTGTCTGACATGCATTGCATTTGTTGAAAATATATTTATACAACAGGATTCCTGTTGGTTTACTTACCATACATCTGTTGAGTCTTTTTGTTTACTGGTAAGTTTCTATCCATCTGTCATGTGCTGTACAATGTGCATTTCTAGGCATTTTTTTATTCAGATTCACTGTTCTTTCCTGTATTTGGGCATGGGTGATATTGGTGTGGTTGTGTAGTTTTGATCCAGGGTGTGTGTATTTGACGTGTGTGTTTGTTGTGGCTATGTTTTGTGTGTGTGTGTGTCTCGGTACGGGTGTTGTGTAGCATGTGTAAGCGTGTGTGCACTTTGTAGTCTGTGCAAGGTCTGTATGTTGTGTGTGGATGTGTAACTCTCCCCTTCCCCCCTTGTGTGCTCTGCAGGTATACTCACTGATGGCGTCGGCGTTGGTGGTCATAGAGGAGGAAGGCGAGGAAGAGTGCTGGAAAGATTTCAAGGTGGGGTTCCATGGCTTCTGCTGAGTCGTCTGTGTCCCTGGAGGTGAGTGGGTCCTTTTCTACCTGCTGTTTCCCCCAGGCTTTGGGAGGTATTTGCCCCGCCCTGGAAATCATGGCGGTCTTCAATGTCTTAATAGGGTGGGCGGTGCAGTGGCTACCGCCAGCCTGGCGAACAGCAAACTGACTTTGTTTCAGTGGGTTGATCGTTGTGGTCGTAATACGGCGGTCTGCCCTGCCGGCCAATGTCATTATGAAGGCCATAGCCTTTATTTGTTTGGATGAATTGAGACAGCTCTTTATGTAGGTCCTCAACCGTGTCTGAGTCTTCCAGAATTTTTAAATTCACACGCCATGTTTTCACTCTCAGAAGAGTGGGTAGGAGTTGAAGAATAATTGAGGTGGTGGCGTGATCTGAGATTGTGATGGTTTCTATGGAGGCCAAACAGGTGTGTTGGAGAAGAGAGTGGTTGACTGAAATATAGACTATTCTGGAAAAGGTATTGTGTGGGAGGAAATAAATGTGAAATCATTTCCAGTGGGATTGTGAAGTCTCCAGACATCAAATAACTTATGTCTGTACAAAGGGCATGTAGCTCTTTGTAAGTGTTGGGGGTACGGTATCTGAAGGCAGATTGTCTATCTAAAAGGGGGTCCATTGGGAGGTTAGAGTTGCCGCCAAGAATAATCCGGGCGTTTGGAGGGAAAAATGCAAGTTTAGCTGAGAGATTGTGCCAGAATTTGGGGTCATCTATAGTGGGAGCATATATGTTCACTGCGTATAATTGTGTTGATCTCTTCTGTAGGCGTGTTATTAGCCATCTGCCATCATTATCTGGTTCTGATGATATAATTGAAAGACCAGAATGTTTGGAGATCAACGTAATGACCCAATTTTGGGGAAATTACAGCAGTGCAGGCAATGTCTGACGATCATCCTATGTGCAGGGAAAGAGTCTCTTTATATCCAACTTTGGTCTCCTATAAGAAAACCAAATTACTCTTGAGAGAGTGGAAGTAATCAAAACATATTCTACGCTTCATTGGATGGTTGAGGGTTTTTGCATTAAGGGATACCACTTTGAGCATAGAAATGCTTTGATCAGCCATTCATATATACGAGGTTCAAATTCAATATAGTCGCATCGGAGGCCATCAATGTTAATACAGCCAATGTGGGTTTGAAAGAATCACATGACTCGGGATATGGAGGAAACAAAAACGTAGGGGCATAATTTAGGAGAAAAGAAAGAACATAGGGAAAGTAACTTCTGTGATAGGCAAAGAAGTCTAAAAAAGTGAGGTGTGAAGTGCAGGGCAATGGGTATCACTTACCAGAGGCAACTAGCAGAACAGTACGAATGGCACAAGCCTGTTGCATCAGTAACTCTTGGAAAAAGATTAACAAGGTCCTATTGGGTGACACGTGTAAAAATCAATCATTTAATAACTTAATACAGTAAACCTGTCTGCAAGAACAAGTATCATAAGTATCTGCAAATATATATCATAATCAATGGTTAAGTTATACCATAATGAAAATAAGAAACGCTATTGCAAAAACATTGATGTTGCGGGGCATCCTAATCTGCACTCTGTCATGGTTGATATATCACCGTCTATTATTTGGAATAGTAGATTAAAATATGAAGAAAAATTATTGGTATGTCATTATATTGGTGACAAGATGATACTAAGCCCTTGTAAATTATGAATCACATGAAAAAAACTATAAGGCTTTATAGAAGGTCATGAGACATCATTAAATATTCCATTTATCACATTACATGCCATGATGAATACCAAGGAATATAGGGGGTCATTCTGACCCTGGCGGCCGGTGATAAAGCGGCGGCCAACCCGCCAACAGGCAGGCGGTCAAAAAAAAGGTATTCTGACCCTGGCGGGAACCGCCAACACAGGCCGCCACTTTAACACTCCGCCCGCCATGGCGGGACAGACAAACAGCTCGGCGGTCACCGCCAACAGCCAGGCGGCAGACAATGTACCGCCCACCCTATCACGACCCACCAATCCGCCACCTTTTCCGGGGCGGGAGCCCCGCCGATAAAAACACGGCGGAAACAGACTACGAACGGGAAATCGCTCACATATACACACTCCACAAGGAAGGAGGACAGCATGGAGCCCGAATTACACATCCTACCGGCTATTGTCTACCTGCTCATCTACCACGAGTACGAACGCCGGCGCAGACGACAACGGTGAGTACTGCACCTACGACACAGGGGAGGGGGGAGGAGGAAAGCTTACGGGCACACACATATGCGACCCCCCCCCAACTATCTACACACCAATGCAGAGCACCAAGTCACAGTGACACCACCCAAACCCCCCGGAATAATGCAAAGACATAATTAAAGTGAGAAACAACATTTATGTATATAAGAGGTTCTTTGAAGTCATGGTAAAATAGCAATATGAATAGTAAAAAAACAAGTAAGAAAATAACGAAACCGATAAACATAGGCAATAAGTCCTGCACAGTCACCTAAATTTCCACTGTCCGTGGGCCAAAGTGGATCAACACATGGGCAAAGCCCACACAGGAGACCTGAGTCAGTTGAAGAGAACACTGCTGGGGCATCAGATGACAAAACTACAGGCACCTCAGGGGGAAGGGAAGGAGGGGCACCTCAGCCACATGAGTCCACGACGCCAGATCCACGAAGGGTCCACCATGCCCACTGTGCCATCCTGGGGAGTGCAAAGCCACAGTCTCACAAGTCTCTACAGTGGGTGGGTTGCCCACCGTGCCATCCTGGGGAGTGCAAAGCCACAGTCTCACAAGTCTCTACAGTGGGTGGGTTGCCCACCGTGCCATTCTGGGGAGTGCAAAGCCACAGTCTCACAAGTCTCTACAGTGGGTGGGTTGCCCACCGTGCCATCCTGGGGAGTGCAAAGCCACAGTCTCACAAGTCTCTACAGTGGGTGGATTGCCCACTGTTACATCCTGGGGAGTGCAAAGCCACAGTCCATCAGGTGGATTACAGAGACCACTGGTCATGGAGGAGCCATGGTGGGCAGAGTGCGGCGTGAAGGCCTGCCCAACACAGAACCGGGACTGCCAATGGGCCAGCGGTGCTTGAGACGGCGGGGCCCAGCGGAGCGGTGCTTGACAGGAAGGGCCCAGCGGAGCGGTGCTTGAGACGGCGGGGCCCAGCGGAGCGGTGCTTGACAGGAAGGGCCCAGCGGAGCGGTGCTTGAGACGGCGGGGCCCAGCGGAGCTGTGCTTGACAGGAAGGGCCCAGCGGAGCGGTGCTTGACAGGAAGGGCCGAGCGGAGCAGTGCTTGAAAGGAAGGGCCCAGCGGAGCGGTGCTTGACAGGAAGGGCCCAGCGGAGCGGTGCTTGACAGGAAGGGCCCAGCGGAGCGGTGCTTGAGACGGCGGGGCCCAGCGGAGCGGTGCTTGAGACGGCGGGGCCCAGCGGAGCGGTTCTTGACAGGAAGGGCCCAGCAGAGCGGTGCTTGAGACGGCGGGGCCCAGCGGAGCGGTGCTTGAGACGGCGGGGCCCAGCGGAGCGGTGCTTGACGGGAAGGGCCCAGCGGAGCGGTGCTTGACAGGAAGGGCCCAGCGGAGCGGTGCTTGAGACGGCGGGGCCCAGCGGAGCGGTGCTTGACAGGAAGGGCCCAGCGGAGCGGTGCTTGAGACGGCGGGGCCCAGCGGAGCGGTGCTTGACAGGAAGGGCCCAGCGGAGCAGTGCTTGAGACGGCGGGGCCCAGCGGAGCGGTGCTTGACAGGAAGGGCCCAGCGGAGCGGTGCTTGAGACGGCGGGGCCCAGCGGAGCGGTGCTTGACAGGAAGGGCCCAGCGGAGCGGTGCTTGACAGGAAGGGCCCAGCGGAGCAGTGCTTGAAAGGAAGGGCCCAGCGGAGCGGTGCTTGACAGGAAGGGCCCAGTGGAGCGGTGCTTGAGACGGCGGGGCCCAGCGGAGCGGTGCTTGAGACGGCGGGGCCCAGCGGAGCGGTTCTTGACAGGAAGGGCCCAGCGGAGCGGTGCTTGAGACGGCGGGGCCCAGCGGAGCGGTGCTTGACAGGAAGGGCCCAGCGGAGCGGTGCTTGACAGGAAGGGCCCAGCGGAGCGGTGCTTGAGACGGCGGGGCCCAGCGGAGCGGTGCTTGACAGGAAGGGCCCAGCGGAGCGGTGCTTGAGACGGCGGGCCCAGCGGAGCGGTGCTTGACAGGAAGGGCCCAGCGGAGCGGCGCTTGACAGGAAGGGCCCAGCGGAGCGGCGCTTGAAAGGAAGGGCCCAGCGGAGCGGTGCTTGACAGGAAGGGCCCAGCGGAGCGGAGCTTGACAGGAAGGGCCCAGCGGAGCGGTGCTTGAGACGGCGTGGCCCAGCGGAGCGGTGCTTGAGACGGCGGGGCCCAGCGGAGCGGTGCTTGACAGGAAGGGCCCAGCGGAGCGGTGCTTGACAGGGAGGGCCCAGCGGAGCGGTGCTTGACAGGAAGGGCCCAGCGGAGCGGTGCTTGACAGGAAGGGCCCAGCGGAGCGGTGTTTGAGACGGCGGGGCCCAGCGGAGAGGTGCTTGACAGGAAGGGCACAGCGGAGCGGTGCTTGAGACGGCGGGACCCTCTTCAGCGGTGTCTTTCTGCACGGCGGGGCCCTCTCCAGCGGTGCCTCTCTGCACGGCGGGGCCCTCTTCAGCGGTGTCTTTCTGCACGGCGGGGCCCTCTTCAGCAGTGTCTTTCTGCACGGCGGGGCCCAGCGGAGCGGTGCTTGACAGGAAGGGCCCAGCGGAGCGGTGCTTGAGACGGCGGGGCCCAGCGGAGCGGTGCTTGAGACGGCGGGGCCCAGCGGAGCGGTGCTTGACAGGAAGGGCCCAGCGGAGCGGTGCTTGAGATGGCGGGGCCCAGCGGAGCGGTGCTTGACAGGAAGGGCCCAGCGGAGCGGCGCTTGAAGGGAAGGGCCCAGCGGAGCGGTGCTTGACTGGAAGGGCCCAGCGGAGCGGTGCTTGAGACGGCGGGGCCCAGCGGAGCGGTGCTTGAGACGGCGGGGCCCAGCAGAGCGGTGCTTGACAGGAAGGGCCCAGCGGAGCGGTGCTTGACAGGGAGGGCCCAGCGGAGCGGTGCTTGACAGGAAGGGCCCAGCGGAGCGGTGCTTGACAGGAAGGGCCCAGCGGAGCAGTGTTTGAGACAGCGGGGCCCAGCGGAGCGGTGCTTGACAGGAAGGGCCCAGCGGAGCGGTGCTTGAGACGGCGGGGCCCTCTTCAGTGGTGTCTTTCTGCACGGCGGGGCCCTCTTCAGCGGTGTCTTTCTGCACGGCGGGGCCCTCTTCAGCGGTGCCTCTCTGCACGGCGGGGCCCTCTTCAGCGGTGTCTTTCTGCACGGCGGGGCCCTCTTCAGCGGTGTCTTTCTGCACGGCGGGGCCCTCTTCAGCGGTGTCTTTCTGCACGGCGGGGCCCTCTTCAGCGGTGCCTCTCTGCACGGCGGGGCCCTCTTCAGCGGTGCCTCTCTGCACGGCGGGGCCCTCTTCAGCGGTGCCTCTCTGCACGGCGGGGCCCTCTTCAGCGGTGTCTTTCTGCACGGCGGGGCCCTCTTCAGCAGTGTCTTTCTGCACGGCGGGGCCCTCTTCAGCGGTGCCTCTCTGCACGGCGGGGCCCTCTTCAGCGGTGCTTGTCCAGTCATCCCAGGGAGCCAGACCTGGCCAGGACTCCCTGCTTAGTCGCCCTCCGACCGTGCAGTTGCTGGACCCTTCTGTGACGGAGTCCTGGGCCCGTGGGTGTCCTCCCTCACACCCGGGATGGGGCTTGTGGGGCCCTCCTGGTCCGCGCCCCTGCTGGCTGACTTCTCCGCCCTGCTGCCCTTGCCCTCCTTCGATGAGGCTCTCTGGCCCTTGCCTCCCCTGGATGTTGTGGCAGGTGAGGGCCCAGGACTTTGCTCCTTGGGGGCAGCCGTGTCAGTCTTCTCGCGGCGGCCCCTGATTTTACGGGTCCTCTTCCCAGGGGTGGGGCTGGCTGTTCCCTTGCTGCTGGCCGATGTATCTGTGCTGGGAAAGGGTGGACTCCAAAACCCCTGCACAATGGTGACACTTGAAGCAGGGCTGGTGGTGGCTGAGGTGCTCTTGGGACTCTTAGCAGATGGAGGGGGTGGGTCAGGTGGGGCAAAGAGGTTAAGTTTGGAGAGGTAAAGTTTTTTAGGACTAATGTAAAGGGTAGGTGTAGTGGGTATGGGAGTGGAGGAAGAGGATGTGGTTGTAGGAGAGTCAGGTGTGCTGTCTTTGGGTGCAGGTGCTTGTGACGTAGGCTGTCGTGAGGTGGTTGGCTGTTGGGTGGGTGGCTGCCTGCGTTTGTGTGTCTTGGAAGAGGGGGTGACAGACACAGTGGGAGAGGACACAGGGGACGTGTAAATGGCAGTGGGGGTGGTGACTGCACGTGGGCGGACTGTACTGGAGGGTGTGCTGGTGATGGAAGTACTGGCTGATGGTGGTGTGCATGCAGGTGTGAGTGGAGACGTCACAGGGAGGGAGGAGGGAGACGAGGAGGTGGGGGACACAGGGGTGGTAGTGACTGTTGGCATGTCTGCATCTGGGTGTTGCTTGGGTGAATGCTTGTGTGATCTGTGGTGCTTATGTCAGGATGACCTGCCCTTGGGTGTTGAGGTGTGTGCAGGCTGGTCTGATGGTGTGGATGGGATAGGCTGAGGGACAGGAGACAGAGACAGGGTGGAGGCAGATAGAAGAGGGAAGCTGGAAACAGGGACAATGGCTGCCGTCAGTGCTGAGGCCAGAGCATTGAACGATTGTTGATGGGCAGCCTGACCCGAATGAATGCCCTCCAGGTATGCATTGCTCCGATGCACCTCCCTCTCTACCCCCTGGATGGCATTCAAAAGGGTAGACTGCCCAACAATGATGGTCTGTAGGAGGTCAATGACCTCCGCACTGAGGGCAGCAGGGGTAACGGGGGCAGGGCCTGAGGTGCCTGGGGCGAAGGAGATGCCCGCCTTCTTGGGCGAGCGGGCACGGAGCGAAGGCTGAGGGGCTGCTGGGAGGGCGGAGCTGGTGCGCTCCCTTCCGAGGACGTGTCGGTGTCGCTGGTGTCACCACGGGTCCCCGTTGTGGTGCTCCCCTCGCCCTCCGTATCACCTGTGACCTCGGTATCTGTAGCATGGCCCACCGGGGCCTTGTGAGTTGCAGCTCCCTCGTGCTCCGATGCCAATTCTCCTCCGCCTGATGATGCTAATGCACACATGCACAAGAAGACAAAGAAAAAGGGTGGGGGGAGAAATAAAAACAGGTTGAGTGCATGCATTGTCAACACCGTTGGCGGAGAGGACAGACACAGGAGCCTCATGCACTACGCCGCGCAATCGGGGTACACTACTCAGTACTTGTGACTAGGCCAACAGGTCTATGGACAACATATGCGCACATGGGTGATGCAGGACCATGGATTGCTGTACTTGGCACCCTACAGAGGTGGGGGGCGGGGGCACAGGGCCATGCCTAAAGGAGGGGACTACACTACAGAAAGCGCCCTGGCCTAATGTCACCCACAGCCCTCCTCCCCCACCCAGGCACCTCCACTGCGCGTACAGATAGCAGTATGTGCTGGTACTCACCCCCTTGTGTCTGCTGTGATGTCATCACGCGCCCATTCAATTCGGGGTAGGCCACCGCCAGGATCCGGGACATCAGGGGGGTCAAGGTACGACTGGCACCCCTCCTACGTTGGGAGGCCATCCCCAGAAGTGACTCGGCGGTCTTCCTGGTCCCGCGGCGGATGTCCTCCCACCTCTTTCGGCAGTGGGTGCCCCGTCTTGTGTGGACCCCCAGGGCCCGGACTTCCTTGGCGATGGCACGCCAAATGTCGACTTTCTGATGGGCGCTGACCTATTTGACATGTACAGGGTGGGAAAGGAAATTTCAACATTTTTCTGCATGTTAGATGTGATTGCCCCCCCGACTCCAACCCTGCCATGTGGCACATGCTCTCATCTGTCGTGCCTTGCACTCCTCATTCGCTCCCCACCCCACCATCTTACATCCACCATACACGACCCAGGCATAGCCCATTCAACGTGAACCCAGTGTAATTACCTGTTGGTCTGGAGGACCGTAGAGTAGCGCATACTGGGGTAGGACCCCATCCACAAGTTTCTCCAACTCTTCTGAAGTGAAGGCAGGGGCCCTTTCCCCAGTCGCAGCAGCCATTGTTTCTTCCAGACCGAGGTCACAGCAGCACTTGCAGTATAGGTCCTCTCCTGTGGATGATCAGGTCTCGAGTGATTAAGCAGATAGAAAATGGCGGTCACGCCCGCGGCGGTGCGTACCGCGACCGCCGGCGCACATCGTCATTGGCTCCTGAGACCCATAGGGTTCAATGTTAACCAATGCTGCTTTGCGCCGCGGTCTTTGACCGCCTACCGCCACGGTGAGCCACGCCAGCGCAGTGACCTCACATCCCACTGTCACACTTCACAGGTCAGGCAGCCGCCATTACAAGGGCCCACATGGCCTGATTTCTACTGCGTCACACAGGCCTAGGCCTTGCATTGCCACTCATACAAGCCATTCAATGCATAGCGAATCGTGTAATGTGCAAGCTGTGGGAACGAACCTGAGGGTTGCTTGACTCTGTGCTCCATGTTGTCCTTCCTAGGCACCGTCCGCTGGGACTTGCGAGGAGAAGGATGAATCCTCCCGTGTACCGACCGCTGGTGGACCTGTCGACAATGGAAGAACGACATATTATACTTCGATACCGACTTGACCGAGCCACTATACATGAACTGTGTGCCCAGCTGGAGCCAGACCTGATGTCCCCCATCCGCCAACCCACAGGGATTCCCCCTCTGGTGCAGGTTCTGTCAGTACTCCATTTTTTGGCTAGTGGCTCTTTTCAGACAACAGTGGCCATGTCATCAGGGATGTCTCAGCCTATGTTTTCTAAGGTTTTGTCCAGAGTGTTGTCTGCCCTAATGAAATACATGCGGAGATACATTGTTTTCCCTGAGGAGGGTGATTTGGCCACTGTGAAGGGTGATTTCTATGCCCTTGGACATATCCCCAACATCATTGGTGCCATTGATGGGACCCATGTGGCTTTAGTACCCCCAAAAGACAATGAGCCGGCGGAGGTGGTAGGCTGTTCGTCGTCCGGGCTGGTGACAGGGGCCCTTTGGGGTGCCACATGGTCCCGCAATGTGGTGACTATCTGGTTGAGGGCCAGGACGATGGTCCCCATTGCGGTCCCGATGTGCCGGAGTTCGTCTCTGAACCCCATGTACCGTTCCTCCTGCTGTGCCTGGATCTCCTGGAACCTGGCCAGTACCGTCGCCATCGTCTCCTGGGAGCGGTGGTATGCTCCCATGATGGTGGTGAGGGCCTCTTGGAGAGTGGGTTCCCTGGGCCGGTCAACCCCCTCTGGCACAGCAGCCCTCCCAGTTGCCCTGTTTCCCCGGGCCTCTGTCCCCTGGACGGTGTGCCCACTACCACTGCCCCCAGGTCCCTGTTGTTGTTGGGTTGGTGGGTCAGCCTGGGTGCCCTGTAGTGGCGGACACACCGCTGATTGACGCGTCCTGGAGACAGTGGCATGGGCCCGCTGGGTGGGAGCTGTGCTGGAATTCCCAGAGGGGGTTGGGTCTGCTGCGGCCTGTGATTGTGTGTGGGGAACCGACTGTCCCGAGGTCCCCGATGGTCGGGGCTGGTCATCAGGTTCCAGGTCGACAGAGCTGCTGTCATCACTGGGGGCCTGTTCTGGGGGCGGGATGGACAAATCTGGACCCTCCTGGCCGGTGTGTTGGCATTCGGGCCCTGCAGGGGTAAAAGAGTATGGTTATTGCTTCTGTGTGTGCCATGGCGTGCGATTTGTGGGTGCCCTTGTCCCCCAGTGCTGGCATTCCCTTGTGGGAGGAGTTGTGAGGGTGGTTTGGGGGGGGGTTTGGTATGTGCAGTGGTCATGCTTGGGTGATGGGTGTCCATGGTTTGTGTTGGCATTCAGGGATTGGTGTTGTGTTGGGTGGGTTGTGCTGGTGAGACATTGGCAGGGTGGAAGTGTGCTGGGGGGTTGGGGGTGAGGGTGGGGGTGTGGGTTGGCATGCTGGTGGTTGTGGGGGGTGAAGTATTTGGGATTAGACTTACCAGAGTCCATTCCTCCGCCTACTCCAGCGAGGCCCTCAGGATGCAGGATGTTCAAGACCTCTTGCTCCCATGATGTGAATTCGGGTGGAGTGGGTGGGGGTCCGCCGCCAGTCTTCTGCACAGCGATGTTGTGTCTTGACACCATCGACCGCACCTTCCCCCGTAGGTCGTTCCACCGCTTTCGGATGTCTTCCCGGTTTCTGGGATGCTGTCCCACAGCGTTGACCCTGTCGACGATCCTTTGCCATAGCTCCGCCTTCCTGGCTATTGTGGTGTGCTGCACCTGTGTGCCGAATAGCTGGGGCTCTACCCTGATTATTTCCTCCACCATTACCCTGAGTTCTTGGTCCGAGAACCTGGAGTGTCTTTGGGGTGCCATGGGGTGGTGTGGGGTGGTGTTTGTGGTGATGAGTGTGGTGTGTGTGCTGGTGTGTGGTGTTTTGTGCGTGGATGTGGTGTGGGTGATGATGTTGTGTTCCTCTGTGTGTTGGGGTTTGCGTTAGCTGTGCTCTCTCTCTCTCTCTCTCTCTCTCTCGCCTTCTCTCCGAATTTCTAGTAGTGGGGTTTTGTGGGTGATGTGGGTGTGTGTTTTATAGTTGATTGGATGTGTGGGTGTGGTGTGTGTATGTGTATCAAGTGTGTGTATTTCGGATTGTCCAATGTGGCTGTATTTTGTAAAGGTGTGTGTATTTTGACCGCGGCGGTGTGTACCGCCAATGGAATACCGCGGTTGAAAGACCGCTGCGTGGATTCGTGGGTCGTAATGGCATGGGCGTGTGCGTGTTGGCGTGACGGTGGAGGTTTGGTCATCTCCAGTTTATCGCTGACCGCTGATGAGGCGGCCTTCCGTGGATTTCGGGTTTTTGGCGGTTTGGAAGTTGTGGGTCAGAATGACCGTGGCGGTTTGCCGCGGCCGCGGCGGTAGCATGGCGGACTTCTGACCGGCGGTAAGAGCCTTTTACCGCCGAGGTCAGAATGACCCCCATAGTGTGGTACACTGCATGAAAATCTAGAAATGTGGTTTGAGAAAAATAAGCAATCATGCAGTTAGGCAGACATGAAAATGATATGCAGTACAATTTACCAAAACATATGGAACCTATCTTGTTATGGTACAGTCTTCAACTGTGACAACTCTGGGAATCTTCCATGTATATTTCTTTATTATTGTCTAGGAAAGTTCTAAGTTCAGTAGGATCCATGAAAACACGAATCTTGCCTTGGAAGTTGACTTTGAATTTGAATGGGTCAGTAAGGGAGTGCTGGATCGCTCTGTCGATCAGAGATTACTTGAGAGCTAAAAAGCCCTTCCTTTTGGTAACAGTGTCTCTGGTGTAATCCTGGGAGATGGTGATCCTGATACCCTGTCAGGAAACTGATTTGACCTTTTCATGTGTGACAGAATAAGATCCGTATGTTGGTAGCGTAAAAGTCGAAAGATAAGTGCCTATGGTGAGGACCAGTTCTTTGGTTTACAGGTTGGAACTCTGTGTGCACGCTCAAGCTCAATGTCTAAATTGAATATTGTTGGAAATGGCCTTTCTGCAGGGTCACCCCCAAAATTTTTGCCTTCCTCCTTTTCTTTTTCTGACCTCACTTTTGCTGGCTTTAGGACTCAGCGCACTTTACCACTGCTAATCAGTGCTAAAGTGCATTTGCTCTCTCCTTAAAACATGGTGACACTGGATCATACCCGGTTGGCTTATTTAATTTACTTGTAAGTCCCTAGTCAAGTGCACTAAATGTGCCAAGGGCCTGTAAATTGAATGCTACTAGTGGGCTGCAGCACTGGTTGTGCCACCCACATAAGTAGCCCCTTAACCACGTCTCAGGCCTGCCTCTGCAGTGCCTGTGTGTGCAGTTTCACTGCCACTTTGACTTGGCGTTTAAAAGTATTTGCCAAGCCTTAAACTCCCCTTTTTCTACATATACGTCACCCCTAAGGTATGCCCTAAGTAACCCATAGGGCAGGGTGCTGTGTAGGCAAAAGGCAGGACATGTACCTGTGTAGTTTACATGTCCTGGTAGTGTAAAACTCCTAAATTCGTTTTCACACTGCTGTGAGGCCTGCTTCCTTCATAGGCTAACATTGGTGCTGCCCTCATACATGGTTTGAGTGGTAGCTGCTGATCTGAAAGGAGTAGGAAGGTAATCTTTAGTATGGCCAGAATGGTTATACAAAATCCTGCTGACTGATGAAGTTGGATTTATGTTACTATTTTAGAAATGCTACTTTTAGAAAGTGAACCTTTCTGCTCACTTAAATCCTTCTGTGCCTTCCAATCCACGTCTGGCTAGGTTTAGTTGACAGCTCCCTTGTGCATTCACTCAGACACACCCCAAACACAGGATACTCAGCCTCACTTGCATACATCTGCATTTTGAATGGGTCTTCCTGGGCTGGGAGGGTGGAGGGCGTGACACTTGCATGTCAAAGGACAGTGGCCTGCCCTCACACAAAGGACTGCCATATCCCCTACTGGGACCCTGGCCGACAGGATGGAACTGAAAGGGGGCCTTGTGCACTTCTAAACCACACTTTGAAGTCTCCCCCACTTCAAAGGCACCTTTGGGTATTTAAGCAGGGTATCTAACCCTACCAAATTAGACACTACTGAGGTAGACACTGTACCTGACAAGACACTTCCTTGAGAAGAAACTTGAACCAGAACCTGCATCCTGCCAAGAAGAACTGCCTGGCTGCCCAAAGGACTCACCTGTCTGCTTTCTGTGAAGGACTGCTGCCTTGCTTTTGCCCTGCTGCCTTGCTGCTTTCTGGCTGTTTTGAGAAGTGCTCTCCAAGGGCTTGGCTAGAGCTTGCCTCCTGTTCCCTGAAGTCTCAGGACCAAAAAGACTTCATCTCTACAAGAAGGAGTCCTTGTGCAGCGAAATTCGATGCATAGCCTGCCAGAAACGACACACGGACTGCACCGCGGTGACATTTTCACTGCACGCCAAACCAGAACGATGCAGCCAGACTTCGCCACGAGAAGATCGACGACGCGCCAGCGTAGCAACCGGAAATTCGACGCACGACCCACTGGATCGATGAACAGCCGAGCTGGAACAACGCAGCCTGACTTCCAGAGAGGAATCGACGCAGCGCCTGCCGTGCTGTAGAAAATTCAACGCAACGCCCACCAGATCGACGCAGCTCCTGTGACTTCATCCTGCCAGCACAGGAAATCCACGCTTCGTCCCCAGGGTGTCTGAAAACCCTGCAACCAGAAGAGAACCCACAACAGAGCGCCAGAAATCGACACACAGCCGCCCCTGCGTGAAAACTAAACAACGCATCGCCGTGTGCGGCCCGGGAAATCGACACACACCCCTTTGTTTCAATGCCTCTCCTCCTCTGCAGTTCTTTGCGGAGAATTTTCACGTGAATCAGGTTCTTTGTGCTTGAAAGAGACTTTGTTTGATTTTAAAAGACTTAAGACAATTTATATAACTTTTCAGTGATATCTCAACAGTTACTTATTGCATCTTTAACCGTTTTGACCTGCATTTATCCAGATGAATATTATATCTTTTTCTAAACACTATGTGGTGTATTTTTGTGGTACTATATGGTGTTATTGTATGTTTTATTACACAAATACTTTACACATTACCTTCTAAGTTACGCCTGACTCCCCAATGCCAAGCTACCAGAGGGTGGGCACAGGATAATTTGGATTGTGTGTGACTTACCCTGACTAGAGTGAGGGTCCTTGCTTGGACAGAGAGTAACCTGACTGCCAACCAAATACCCCATTTCTAACATTGGTGGCAACGGTGGGATAGGACTAGTATTTGTGCAGTGACATACAGTAACTAAGTATTTCACTGCCTACCCACAGTTGAAGGTCATCTTGATTTTTTGTCTTTTTCTGCATTTTCGTTTTTCCTGACAATTTTTGTCTAAAATCCTCATTCAACACGTCTCTGGCTGTGTCTCAAGCAGGAGATTTAAGATTTTTATCTGGCTATGCTGGAGACCTACTCTGTTAAACAGCTGAGGGTGCTCTGCAGGGATATGGGTGTACCTACCCAGAAAGCCTCCAGGAAGGAGGAATTCCAAATGGTGCTGAGGGCCTGGGCAGAAGCCCATACATAAGAGGATCGACGCAGCTCCTGTGACTTCATCCTGCAGCACAGGAAATCCACGCTTCGTCCCCAGGGTGTCTGAAAACCCCACAACCAGAGGAGAACCCACAACCGAGCGCCAGAAATCGAAACACAGCCGCCCCTGCGTGAAAACTAAACAACGCATCGCTGTGTGTGGCCCGAGAAATCGAAGCACACCACCTTGGTTCCCACGCATCTCCTCCTCAGTGGTTCTTTGCGGAGATTTTTCACACGAATCAGGTACTTTGTGCTTGAAAGAGACTTTGTTTGCTTTTAAAAGACTTAAGACAATTTATATCACTTTTCAGTGATATCTCAACATTTACTTATTGCATCTTTAACCGTTTTGACCTGCATTTATCTAGGTGAATATTATATATTTTTCTAAACACTGTGTGGTGTATGTTTGTGGTACTATATGGTGTTATTGTATGATTTATTGCACAAATACCTTACACATTGCCTTCTAAGTTAAGCCTGACTGCTCAGTGCCAAGCTACCAGAGAGTGGGCACAGGATAATTTGGATTGTGTGTGACTTACCCTGACTAGACTGAGGGTCCTTGCTTGGACAGGGGGTAACCTGACTGCCAACCAAAGACCCAATTTCTAACAAATATGATTTCCAGGGTTGCAGGGATCCATGTTTTTAGAAAGGCACCCACAAAAGGGGCTTTGTTCTCTATTCCTTCTGGTAATCCAACGATTCTTAATTTCCCTCTCCTGTTGTGGTCCACCCAATCAGTGATTTTGTGCTTCTGAGTTAAGATTGCATTGTAATCTTTCAGTAGATGTTTAGATTGTGCTGTGCGGTGGTCATTGGACATGCTTATTTGGTTTACAGCCTTAGATACTCTTAAATTTAGTTCTTTGATATCCCTGCTGATTGCAACCACTTCCGTTTGCAACAAGTCAGTGTAGGTTTTAGTGCTCTGGGCAATGTCATGGACCTTGTTTAGTTTTTTTTAAGGATCACATCCAGAGTGGATTGATTTTCTGGTTTATCTTTAATAGGTGATTCCAGGATTGATCATTCATGTTTAGATCTTTTCAGTCCAGTTTTTGTTTCCTTATCTTTAGAGGTTTTGTGTTCCTTTTGGTCTGCCATAATCACAACGTGGAAAGATACATTTGTGAATGAGGTGTTAATTAAAAAAGTATATGGTTCTAAGTGCTTAATGATGGTGTTTTGTGAGCACTGTAACAAGTAGTAGTGACCAACAAAATAGTTGCATGCCTAGTGAGAAGCAAGTGTGGAAGCTTTTTTGCTTCATATAGAGAGCTGCTAAGGAGTTGAGGAGCTCTGTGTGAATAGCCAGGTAAATTTCTGGATCAGGTCAACTGTCTGTAAAGTTGAAAGAACCATTGATGCAACAGTGCAATTCAGGGGCATATTTATACTCCGTCTGCACCGATTGTGCGTCAAAACTTTTGACGCACAATTAGCGCAAACGTTGCCCCGTATTTAAACTTTGAGGCCCGAGCCCGCGGACGACAAAATTCCACCATGTGCGTAATTTTTTGGATGCAGCAAGCCGCTTTGCGTTAATTATATGCAAGGTAGGCGTTCCCGTCCAAAAAATGGCTTAAACGGCCGTGCATCGTATTTATGCTTTCGGGCAAAAATGACGCACGGCTGGGAGGCGGAGCCAGAAAATGAGGCACAGCCCGATTTGCATAAAAAATTAACGCCTGGGTCAGGGCAGGCGTTAAAATGGGGCAAACACACCTGTATTTAATCAGAACACACAGAACAAACAGCAGAGCAGCAGAGCAGCAACAGGGAGCCATGGATGTGATACTAATCCAGCGTGGACGCAGACGCTGAGCCCAGCAGCAACAACAGCAGCTACAACAACACCAGCAGGGACCCCAAAGGCAGCGCAGAAGGCAGGAGAGGATATTCCGCCCAAGAACAACCCTTCAGGGCCTCAGGGAACACGACATCATACAGAGGTACCGGTTGAACTGGCAGGCCATTCAGCAGCTGCTGTGCAACATTGAACAGCAGTTGGCCCCCACTTAAGTGACACCCAGCACCATCCCAACAGAAACAAAGCTGCTTGCCGTACTTCATATGCTGGCAAGTGGCTCTTTTCAAACAACTGGTGCCCTGGTTGGCGGAATATCACAACCATCATTCTCCACTTTTTTGCCCAAAGTACTGGACGCCATCATTCGACTGACACCCGCCACATCTGCTTCCCTAACACACTGCAGAAGCAGCAGGAAACAAAACAGGGGTTCTATGCAATCAGTGGCTTCCCACACGTCCTTGGTGCAATCGACTGCACACATATATGCCTTGTGCCACCTGCTGCAACTGAACACCTCTACCGCAACAGGAAGCACACACATTCCATCAACGTGCAGGCCATTGTCGATCACCAGGGATTGATCACCAACATCGTGGCTAAATATCCTGGGAGTGTACATGACTCATACATCTTCCGTCATTGCACCATCAATGAACACTTCCAGGATGGACGGTATGGCAATGGACTACTTGTTGGTAAGTACAAAAATCTACATATATATACACTGCACAGCAACCCTCTAGGACACACAACACATACACCACAACAGCAACATGTCGACAGGAACACACTGAGGTCGTGACATCGCTAACCATGTTTCTTAAGTCACCATTGAACCTGTCACACATCGGAATTTACTGTACAGCCTAATGTGAAGACGTCAATGAGTGTGGTTGCCGAAATGTCACCTTGCAAATTGTAAGTGTCCCAATGACCTTTACATTAATACATTGCATAAGTCTAAAGGTATGGGATGTCCAGGGTACTTTGATATGAACGTGTTAACAACACTTTCAACTTTAACTGTGCATGGAACTATCATCTCACCCCCAGTCAAGACACACGGACACCTGTATCACAAGTCACAATGCTAGGGATGGCACACTGTACTGCAAATCCCAAAACATACTGCTGACAAACGGTTAGCAGACAAACACTCGTTCAGCCAAGAAAACAACACAATGCAGATGGTATAGCCTACAAGCATTGGATGTCACATTAGTACACAAAAGAGTCACAGACAACACAAGACAACTACTGCCATTAAAGGTCTTTTCAATAGTGCCATCTACATCAACATGATTCCATTCATGTTCTCTTGCAGCTGATCAGGGGTATGGCATCAAGCCATGGATTAGTACACCATTTGGCAACCCGAGTGCAGCTGCAGAGCGTGCATCCAACGAGGCCCATAGGAGGACACGCAGCATAGCCTCCTATATTCCCACGAGATGGTCTGTAGGATCATCCTCACATGTGCAATATTGCACAACATTTGCATCAGAAGAAACAGTCCCCTCCTGGAACCAGAGCCACACATGCCTGAAGAGGAGGAAGAGGAGGATGCTGGCCTGCAACAGGAGGGGGAACTACAGAACACAGCTGCTGGTATACGCAGGCGGCAACAGATTGTAAATAATTTCTTCTGAATATGTTCTCCTTCACCACTTTAGTTAACTAATTTAAATAAACACCTATTATAATCACCATATCATGGTCTGGCTATTCCTTTTTGCACACCTTCATCTCTACTTATCAGAATAAGAGTGTTGCCTCATGGAGCATTGCTGAGATACTGAGTAGGACACTGAACATCCCAGAGCTAATGTGATGCCTAACATACAATGGTCACATACACACACACTCTTAATGACATATATCATGTACATATCTCCTTTGAAGGCCAATAGCAGAGGACCACAACTATTTCACACATACATGTTGAAAGCAAGGTCCAACGCAGCATATGGCACACAACTATGACACCATCACTCAATAAGGGGAAAACAAGCCTCATCCATGAGGCAGTCAATGTGCTTTGGCATCACTAACAGGAATGTCTGACAAGACCCTTGACAGCAGTTAGTCCAACTGCATCCAATATTTGCAAGGAATATCTGTGACTAGAGTTCCATAGAAGCAGAACATAGACAGCACAAGTGCCACACATATGACATGCATTGCGCACATGATATTCCATGCACATGTCAGCCCATTTCCTGACTCCTGACACACCTATGCACCTGGTCACAACCCACCTGTCGGAAGAGGTCCCTGGAATACTAAGATGTGTACCCTGATAATACCTCCTCTACACACACAGACCAACATTAGCAAACCAGTGTGCTACACTCTTTCCTAAAGTATGCCATTGTCATAGAACATCTGACTGCATGGACGTCAGGTCAATTTATTCACTGACTTCTAGTTTCAAAGCCCTGTTAGCACATGTAGATTGCTTCCCCTTGTGAAAATGTCTGTTGGCCCTTAGAATGCAAGTCTCACCTACAGGACTGGTGAGAAACAGATGCAGCCCACACCTGTGATCACCTCCATGCACACCACCCATTTAAAAAAGCACTGCCCCTGATGATGCCTGGAACAGCATAGGAGTCGCCATTATGTCAAATACACCGTCAACCATTGATACCAATTAAGCCGTGTAACACAGCCACTGGGTTCATTTGTCACCTTCAAAAACACAGGACGTACACAGATTGACATGTCAACTGTCTAGTTTGTCCTCCAAACAGTCTCAGTCAGACCACTGATTATGTAACTTGTCCAGTAGCTGGCTCCTGAATCATCTTGCATTCTGTCAGCCTGACTGGCAACTGTCTGTGCGTCACACTAAAGTATCCCTGTGTCTACATATGTACAACACTTGCGTTAGCAAACCTGCCATTCATCAGGGGGCATTGGGCATGGGCTTCTTCCATGTATACACAAATACATTGTATAGCATCATTTGCCTTTTAACTGTACCATTTGAGTTACATCCTCTTGGAAATGCAAAATTCATGGCCCATCCCTTGTCTGGGTTGCATATATGCATGAATGACAAAGTGTGACAGTGTCCCAGGGTCATAGGCAGGGATTGGGTACGGGGCTTTCAGCACAACCAGCAACCTCTGATAATGTACATGACTAATACACAAATGTCAGAACCATGACAGTTCACACACAGCATCACAGTGCGCACAACATAGTGATGGGCCGTGTGTGGTGAATAGCTGCGAGAATAAACAGCACAGAGGCTATGATGTTCCCAGATGCAGTGGGAAGTGCAGAGGCCAACCTGTGTACAAATGTTGTAATGACACCTGCTGGAACATGACAATTGAGACATTATCTCACTCAGCACACCAAGGTTGCCCTGTTGACTGTCTCATTACACGTCTTTAGTGACAGGGTGGGACCATCCACATGTTGGTTCACATGTCCACATCTACTTTACTCACATTGATCAACAAAGGATACTCAGTAGTTACAGGAATAGCTGCCACTGACTCATGATGAGTCCTGGTCCGAACTGTGACAAATTAAACCCCAAACAATCTACAGGATCATCATTGGACCACACACATGAACAAGACACCTATGTGCAATTGATCACTGGAAATATGTGGACACGTGCTGTCTTGTATGCTGGTCCACCACAGCCACTTGATAGTTGGGCCTTACTTCTATGGCCTCAACTGTGGTGTCATCATACATATGAGATTGACCCTTGTCTGTCTGTGCAAACAACATGGTACCCACTTCCTCAATGCATGTGTATGACTCACTGTGGGATTCATCAACTAGTGCCTAGGAAGCTCTTACCAATACTCTAGGACATAGGATGTAGAAATTGTGGACCTTTGACATGAACATGCGTCTGCCATCCATCTGGTGCATGCTATGTCACATGTGGTGTTTACGTGACCCTAAAACTTGGAAGTATACTTTGCGGGTGTTGTTACATGTATGACTAACACATGCCCTTGCTCATTCCAATTTTTATTTGCATCTTAGGGTTGGACACATGGACGTCACATTCATACAACCAAATGTACAATAATGCTTCATGTGATGTACACACACACTTGGCCAACCAACAAATTAGTTGTCAAAGCACACACTTTGAGCCAAAGGCAATTAGGTATTGTACATATGTGCGTCACATTGCTATCCTCTCCTTATGGCAAACATGCACAATTTGTGCCACACATATATGTAGGGCACACTTATGACCATCTATGACGTCAGCCAACTGTGAACATACTGTGAAGGGTGTAGTGGATGATGTTCCGCTGCAGTATGATGTCACACATGTGAACATACACCATCAACACCATACTGTCTTCAATTAGCCAATCTCTGATGTGTTCCAAATGTAAAATAACCAAAAAAGAAGTAAAAATGCCCCAAACCAGTTAATGCACTGTAATTTTGACGTCCCTAGTGGTGTGCGTAATTTTTTGTTTACCAAAACTGTATTTGCGTCATTTTTTTTGACGCACAGGAGTGAAATTTAGCCCGCATCCAGATATTTGTACAGTCCATGTATCATTATGTGGATGCAGGTTAATATTCACGTCTGTGCGTCAAAAGAAATGACGCAAATACAGTTTTGTGCAACAAAAAATGACGCATAACACGAAAAAGGCGGGACTTTTCATACAGGAAGTGATGTAATAGGATATCCTGTTTACAGATCATGTACAGTGGGTGTACTTTCACTTTCACTTTGCAGTCTATGATCCTTCTAGACTGTGTGGCTGTGTAGAGAGTGTTGTCCAGAGATTTTGTGCTGTATTTGTCCTGTGTGCTATCTGTAAAGTCCTTTTGTGAAATAAATATTGTTTGTGTATACTGTAGTACTGTGTTTTGTCTACATTTGTCCATTTATCTTGTGTATTTCTTGTTTGTGGGAGTCTGTTGTGGGTAGTGTTAGTTTGGGGATAGTTGGGCTCTTTTAGTGTTTAGGTTTACTTTTTTCTGTCTTTTTACCCCTACTTTCACCCATTTCCCCTTTCTATTTCTTTTACCCCTATTCCTTCTCTTCAATTATAAGTATGTCTGGTAGGCCACGTCTTGGCAGGATGGGGGAAGAGGAGTTGGGGGGCTTAATCTGGCTGGTGACCATTTCTTGCCACTCATGATCCAGGCATGGGGCAGGGTCATACAGGGGTACCCGACAGAGGCGTGCAGAATCCGGTTGGGAAAGGTGCTGCTTCACCTGCAGCGTGTGTATGCCAGCCAGAGGAGTGACCACCAGCTGAAGCACCGGTGGGCTGACCTCATCACTAGGGAGCAGGATCTCTTGGACCACCTGGGAATCATGATTGGTGGCACTGTTGGTGAGTACGACTATTGTTATTGTGCACAATTAAATGCTCTGTAGTGACATCAGTGGATTAGTGCAATGTCTGCCAGCTAACTTGATGACTGTGTGTAATTTTGGGGAAATATATGGGGATCATTGATGCACTATGGCAAGGATCACAATTGCTAGCTGTCAGGTAGCACATGCTCAGCAAACTTACAGGTAACTTTACCATGAAGGAAATTGGTGCGGCCTTTTTGTCAGCACAGCTAACAAAATAGGAGCCAATCATGTCTATATAGGGTATTATTGACAGAGAAGTACAGATGTACCAACATTTAGGCCAACAATGTTGACGCAATTGCTAGACTGACTTTAGAATCACTACATGATACTGAAAATGAGTGCTGCCTTCACGCCAATTGATAATAGCAAAGTGGCTCAAACATTGGTCTCATGTTAGTCTGGTGAGTGTGGAAGGAAAGCGTTCACAGAAGTACTATGAATGTGTGGGATTATTGTGTTTCTTGATCTTTTTGGATACATGTCAGTTAATGATTTGAAAACATTGTGAAAAGGTGTAAGGTGCCCTCAGCTAACATCTTAAGATGTTTGTTGGAATCGGTTGAGCCACAATCCAAATATGGATGGCAGTCCAAGTGTATGCACATGGCTTCACATCTCCATGGTTGGTGCAAATCACCATAGCTGGGCCACATCAATTGACTATACTGTAACAACAGGATGGCTTACAGGAGTCCCTGCCCCTCCCTCTGTACATTGGGCCTATGTGCGCTAAATGTGTCATGGTCACAAGGCATGTTTGACTGGTAATGCAGTCCTCAAGTAACCAGGCGTAGGATGTTTCTCTTGGATGCACATGATGAGACGATTACACTCCATATTTTTTAGTGCTCACCAATTATGGGGCAAGTTTGCAACCACATGATAGTTAGGGCCAATGTATGTGTGCAGATATGTGTGTAACTGTCACAGGAGACCCATGCTATGTACAAGTTGGCCGTGAAATATCAGATGCAGTACCATCATGTCTGAATGGCTGCCATGTCCTTATTCAGCCTACACATTGTAAATGATACTGAAAATGTTGCACTGTGCACAGATTTTGAGCACATTTCTTCCTTCCATACCTTACAGGTGGACCGGCGCCCTACACTGTGGGAGAGGTGGTGACATTTGAGGACCCCGACCACTACAGTACGTGTTGATATGTCTGTTATGTGTTGTGTTTGCTGGTTATGGACTCGTGTGAGTTGGACGCATAGCAAGGTGTGATGCGTTGGGCAAGTTTTTCACTTGTTCCATGAGTGGGAATGCAGTTCTCACAAGTTTTGAGTTAGCCAATGCGTATCCAATGGTATCATGTAGGGATTGTAGGACATCCCTGTAGGCCCCACTGTGAGTACAGGGGATAGTCATGTCTCTGACACTTGTATCACCAAGAGTCGTAATGGAAGTCAGCCCCTATTTAGTCAGCCTGTCAGACCCACATTCTCTAAGATTGGTGGAGCTAATAGCTTCCCAATAGACATCTGCTTCACTATTTACCTATGTAAGTTTGAAACAGTAGGTAGAACCTCCTAGCAGCATGTACTTCCACATGTAGTGCATCAAGTCTGTGGAACCTGAGGGTAATGGCCTAGGTGTGCATGCAATTCGTGATCATGGGTGTTCTAGCAACTCTGTGTCTGATGTAAGTCAGGCCTCACTGGAAGTATATGTTGGTTACTAAGTTCTGATTTTCCTGACATGTCTGACCCTATGAGTGCTCTAGGGTTTTCTGACTCCAAATTGTAGATAGACCTTACCTGTGGTGTGTCTGTAGAGAGAAACATGTGTGGATTAGCCTATACACTCCTCGGTGTACATGTTGTTGGCAAATTATAGTTGTGTATCCACTGCCCCCCCTCAAACACGGCCATGGGTTTGTGAATGGGGTACCTATTATTGATGCTACCAGTATGTTACACATACCTGTGAATAAGTGACGGTTTGGTTGCATAGTAGTATACACACTCAGGTTTGGCACTTGGTACCATACCGGACAGTCCAGTTACAACTTGCAGACCATGTGGCTTTAGTTTTGCTTTCCGTACACTGACATTTGTAGCCCAGCTCTTGGTGGAGGATATGCAGCATGAGTCTTGGATGTTAACTGTCAGAACTCAGATTGCAAGTCAAGGCCAGTTGTTACCCATCTTGTGGGTTATGGATTTGCTTTGTGTGATGTGACCTTTGTTGTCTGGCCTGCCATCTACTTCCTCAGGGACATTGGATGCTCTGTATCGTGATATGAGCTGTTAGAAGTACAGTAGATGTAATGTCTGATTAACTTGCTGTGCCGTTTCACACAATGCAGTTACTAATGTGGCATATCTGCATTTGTCTTCACAGCAGCTAACATGACTCCAGACCAGGTCCGTGAATTTCAGCGTCGGGCCATGCGATACCAGCACATCCTGCTGGTGGAGTCAGGGTTCCGGAGGATGGCCCGGCGATATCGCCATGAACGTGCCTCCGGGGCATGGCGAGCCTTCCCACAGGGTGGGCCTACTGTGCCCACCACAGCCACCACAGAAACAACCACCAATCAGAGCCAGGTGGCCCCACCCACAGCTGCCTCTTTTGATTCTACATCTGCTGGACTTCCTGGCCCCAGCATTGCCACCGGTGCAGGACAGCCCACACAGACCTCCTCCACCGGTACCCAGACTGCCACTGCTCCAGCTGTTGACCCTGCAGCCTTCAATAGACTTGAACACAAGATGGACAAAGTGCTGTGCAAGGTGAGCCACCTGAGCCGGAACGTGCAGCACATTAAATGGCGGGTCAAGGATATAAAGAGGACCCTCCGGAGGGCCAACCTCTACATAGTTGAATAGATGGATATGATACCCTCCCCTCCCTCCTCTTTTCTTGTTCTTATAGTTAGTGGGCTTAGGGGGCTTAGTGTTAGGTTAGTATAGGCTGTTAGTTTAGTCAGTGTTAGTGGGTGGGGGGTAGGGGGTCCTGCTTGTTTCTTTTTTGACTTATTACATGTGTGGGTGGGTGGGTGGGTGGGGGGCTATGTTGGGGTTCTTGTGTGTAAAAAAAAAAAAAAAAAAAAAAAAAATACCCAAAAAATATATATTTGTTTAGGATAGTATAGTATGTGTTTAGGTTAGTATGTGTTGTCCTCAATGTGTCCCGTCTCATAAGGGGGGTAGGGGTAGATGTTTAGAATGTTTCGTTACATGTGATAAGTAAGTGTAGCTTGGGTTAGTTAGGGACAGTTGTGGGTAATGAGTAGTCAGGGTAGATTAGGGTAGGTAAGATTTTTCCTTCAGTTTCCTCATCTATGGTTAGCTTTTAATAAATATTTGGTTACCCCTTAATAGTATGTGTTGAATGGTACTTGATCGTGGGTTTGGATTCCGTGTACATCTCTTTTGTACTATAACATCTGTGTCCAATGCTACAAACAAATCCCAACTGAGCTGTGCGATTGGCAGCTAACACAGAGCTACCTTGCAAAGTGTCTACCCTTTGTTGCAACCACCACTCACAGTTAATATGGTTCCCAATGTGTTTCTGTTGATAATTGTGTTTTCAAAGTCACTAACAGTGCTTCCAGACTTGATATTGGGGAAACAGTTTTAGGTCTAACTGCAGTGTGATGATCATGCACACCCTTATAAGATGAGTTCTCTTTGGCAATCTTGTATTCTTGTCTTCATGACCCTCATACATCATTTGTGACACAGTTCGGCATGATTACCTATTTGTATGTTAACTCAGACACCTTCATTTGTGCAGTTTTTTTTTGTATTTACTTAGATTAGTGTGCCATGTTTATTGTGTTATTTCTGCATGTTGACAACATTTAGCGGGCACTATTTGATGACTTAGTTATCCCCTGAGGAAGCATTCTTCTGTCCTACACAGCATGGTGGTGTATGGTTTCTCACTTCATCAGATTATTCACTCAGGATAGGCAGAGTATGATGCAATCATGGTCACTGTGCAGATTTCTCTAACTACATAATATCTGGACAGTTGTATTGACAAGCTACGTTATTTGACAGTAGGGGCATTTCAATTATCTACTGCGCAGTTGATATGTCACATTACCCAGAGACAGATTTGTTGTGTAAGTGCTATTTATTGAAAAGTGCTGTAGTGCTATATGTACATTGTCCATGATTGTGAGTCCATTATAGTGATATCTTCCATTGTGATCCAACACAAGGGTTTACCAAAATGCTTTTGTCATGCTGGGGTTGATGTTTCAGACAGTGCAGAGGGACAGACTTAGCCAATGAGTAGGAGAGAGACAATCACTGGGCTGGGTGACAAGATATACAGTGGTTGGCAGAACAGTGCTTGAGTACAGTTGTTGGAAGACTGTCATGTTTCAAAACGCAGGACTTTGGTAATAGTTGGCCATGTGGCAGGGACTAGTGCTTCTGGGTCATTTTCCTTGTGAATGTGATCTGTTCCATGTTTTCTTCTGATGTGTGTGTTGCCTGCTTTGTCCTTGTTGTTGTTGGTTGTGAAGGGGCAACATACACCTCAGTGTTAGAAGACGTGGAGTCAGACATCCCGGTCGCTGCTCCCTGTGAAGGTCTTAAGGGCAGTACTGCTGCAAGGAGGGCCTGCTGGTTCTTGAGAATAGCAGCCACATCACGATGGTAGGCAGCCAGGTCGGCCCTGAGGGGTTCAATGTTGCATTCGTGCACGCGTTGACAGGATTGCCGTTGTAGGTGTTGGGTCAACTGTATTACAGCTGTGCTGATTTCCTTCTGGGTTTTCTGCAGTTCCTGCAAGATAGATGTTAGGGCTTGCATAGCTGCTGCCTGATCTGCAAATTACATCATGCACGAACGCACCCCCTCAAGGCTGGCTGTCATATTTTGCATCCCCACCCGCACCTCCTTGGCCAGCTCCCGCTGTACTCCAACTACAGTTCTCTCAAAGCTGGTGCCAGTGTCGTCTGAGTCCTCAGCTGTATTGGAGCTGGGAGGTCTTACAATTGGGGTGGTGGGTGGTTCCTCTGCGATGGCTGCTTGTTCTGTGCTCCTCCTTGTGACTGAAGGTGGGGTCTGGAGGGTTTTAAGGACCTTTTGGATAGTCTCCTGGGGAATGTTTATCGGCTCGTCATCCATGTCATCAGGGAAATCTGGGACAGGCATATCGGCAGGAGATCCATCTTCCTCTGCAATGAAACAGGGTACGATTAGTGTGTCTGTGTTGTGACAATTTTGACGTGACGTGCCTGCCTTTTGATGAATTCACTTTGTGATCTTGTTTTGTATTAATATCTGCAGTCCTTCAGATGGGCATTGTTTCAGGCCTATGGCCCACCTGTGTGTCACATGTATGTTATTGAGTTATCAGACTTGTCAGCCTCATCGCCTCTAGGTGTTGGTTTATGCCAAATAGAGAATTGCCACCTTTTTGTCCTACTCGACCCTCCGTGTATATCCATTCTCATGGTGAGACCTTTCACTGGCTGTGGGTGTTCTGATGGCCCTGGCAGCACACTTAACAATCTGGACCTGCCCCAATCCCTGATCGTTCACATCGACTTAAATGTAATTGACATGTTGCATATCCTATGCATGGCAATGTTATGATCTGATATGGATGTTGACATTGTTAATGTGTCCTGCTGATGTTGGGTAATGTGTGTTACATTGGATTGCCCTGATAGTCGTATCAGTGTCCTATTTCCTCCTCTGACTGTGCAGGTGTATTTCAGAAACCAGTTACATGTGTCCCCTCCTCAATGCTGTTGTCTGAGCAGTATGACATTTGGGATGTTGCCTTGTTACCCAGGCACAGGATGGACCCTGACATATGCAGCATGGGTGTGTCCTTAGTGCTGTGTCGCTCCTATTGTTGTTTACTTTGGCTGATGTTTGTGACAACTATGGGCATTGACATTTGAGTGTACTGGGGCCTTTGTCTTGTTTCAGGGGATTGTTGCAGATGTCATCCTCACCCCCTAATTTAGGTGTGTATGTTCCATGGGGAGGTTACTGCCATTGGCTACTTGAGCTGCACACAGATCAGAGGTGGTAGTGGCAACTGTTGTCGCAGTTACATTGCAGTTGTCGGTTTGGCTAGAGGATTGCTAATAGGGCCCTAGTTAATGTAGGAATTATGTTGGCTGACGAGTGCCAGGATGTAAGTTTGACGTAGTCGCCTTCCCTCCTGTCGTGGCTTTCCCTTTGCTCCATCGTTGGCATGACAGCATGCCCCCATGGGACTGTTGTTGGTGTTGTGTAATGGTGTGCCCCAGGTCTTCTCAGAACGGGCCATACTCCCATGCCGTGCCCCTTTACCCATGCCACTCCATGTATTAGATGACTTTCATGCATTTATTGGTCGGTATCCCCCTCGCCATGCTCACAGTTGACATTATTGCATTATAATTCCCCATGCGACTTACCCTGCATGTGCGTTGTCTCCTGGTAGTCTGCGCTGTCCTGTCCTTGAATCCCTGTGACGATCTCCTCAGGGATGACGGCTGAGACCATCTCCTCCATGTGGTCCAGGGCCTCCTGGTGTGCTGGACTCCCCCCTCCAGTCTGCAGTGCTGCCTTCCTGTTCCTGGCCATCTTTTCCTTGGTCCTGCGTTTGCAGTCATGCCAGCGTTTCTTGCACTCGATGACTGTTCTGCGTACTTCAGGCACACTGTTAATCTTGTCGACAATTTGTTGCCATATTGCCTCTCTCGTACTGATTGGCAACTTTGATGTGACAAACAGTTGGTGCTGGTGTTCCGTCACCTCTTTAACCAGGATTTCCTGCTCCTCTGCACTGAAGCGACACTTTCTTTTCTTCTTAAAAGTGTCCTGGTTCTTGTGTGGGTCCTCCTGGCTGGTTCCATTCCTGCTGTCATCTTCCTGGGGTCTGTAGTGGCATCTGGGATCCATTTTGGCTCTCCTCTGGTGAAATGGCTGTGTTCGGTGTGTTTTTTGACGCTATTGCGTAAAAAAAAAAAACGGCGCATATCTGGTTTGCAGTGTCGTAAATCGACCCACAGTCATTTCCGCCGCGTTAACGTCGTTTTCCTTTACGACTTGACGCTGCGGTGTGCGTCAAAAATAATGACTCCCACCTGTTGTTTGCACCGCCGTGCGTCAAAGTATAAATCTGACGCCCGCACGGCCCACCAAAATGGCGTTAGCCAGCGGTAATAGTTTTGACGCAAAACTGCGCCTGCGCAGTTTTGCGTCAAAAAGTATAAATATGGCCCTCAGTATCTACTATGTTGACACTATAGTTCATCATAACGTTAACGTAAGCAGAAGCTGCAAGATCATCCACCTAATTGATATTTTTGAAGTTAGGAGTGCTATTCAATTTATGCCACATAAACAAGAAAATGTCATCAATTTGCTTTAAGAAATGATCTTACAATGCTCATTGGCGCTCTTTTGATGGTCCTTTATAGTTTGTCACCTAACGAGTTAACACATGAATGCAGTAACACTTTAATGCTTAGTGGTATAATTTTGTAACACCCTTGTTTAGTATTATTGAAAGTTTGCAGACTAAATAATGCTTATTTGGAGTACTTTCTAGTATACTTTTGATGACCATTGTCCAGATTTCAATTGTTTAACATAGATGCACAATAGATGCACATAGATCACAGTGTTCCGTATACTTTGATGCTCCTTTAGAGGTGGGCGCATCAATCAGAAGAAATAGGATCCTTCTGAAGATCTATTCTTGGGAGGCCGTAAGGGCCATATGTCAAGCTGGCAAGTATCACGTGAGAAGGGGAGATAAGGTGCAGAGTGCTGGAACTGAAGGGTGAGCACTAAAGAGTTTAAGTGCTCACTGTATCAAGTGAACTCGCTGTGGCTACAGTCATGATGACGCAGAAAAAGAAGGTCCGACATATATTCATGTATACCGTGTAATCGAATACACATACTGAAGTGTGATTTTAGTAAAAGAAATAATGTACGAGGGAAATTGTGCCCTCGGGGTAGTTCGCCATCATTATAAACGAGCTTTATTAATCACGAAGTATTAAAATTGTAGTAATCCGTCATAATCGCAAATGTATGCCATGATTTCTAGTTTGAAAACTGTTTTGCTTAGCTTAAATTTAATACAGGCTTTGGCCTAGTTGCTTGGTTTCAAATTCTAACTGCGTGATTTTTTTCCTTGAACTAATGAAACATATATTCTTGCTTGAAGTTGTATTTTTCCAGTAGAAACTGGCTGGTACACTTATCTCCAAGGTTTCGTGCTAGGCCGGTTACATCCCCTTTGATACAAGGTCAGTCTCTGCAGGTGCGGACAATGAAGGTACAGATAGTAAAATAATTGGCAAACCATGATACAATTTGTGTTCCAAGGCTCCAAGGACAGTGTATGCATAAATGGGCGCTAGTAAAAGACAATTTTTGATTGGACAATTTGAAGCCAACCTATGAACCCTCCAATGGAAGACCCTGCAAAATTTGGAATGTTTCTTACTTAAACTCACCGGACAAAGAGAAGTCAGCCATTTTCCTCAATGCCAGTTTGAAGCCTGATGCCAGACTCCATTTTGGACGACACCCTGATGCCCTTTTCTCTATCTGAGAGAAAGAGACTTTAAGAATTCTCACCCTAGAGACTTTAACTTTGATTTGCCCCCGTCTTGCCCATGCAGTAACTTTGCCCTATTCTCCTTGCCGCTGCAAGGAAACTTGCCCTTAACTTTGCCCCTTTGAAATTTGCCCTATGCTGATCAACCGGTACCTGAAGGACGAAGACTTTTCTTGAATGCTGATTGTATTTGGTAAATATGAAAGGATAAATGTATTATGCATTGTGTTTTTCCTTTTAGGTACCAACTGCTATTTTGATAGAGTCCTAGCTAGAAGTTTTCCAAATTTGTGTTGACTAAATTCGTTTTGCATGAAGTCCCACATGCCAATGCTAATTAGAGGTTAGTCGAGGTATTCATTCAATGTATCATGAAGAATTGAAATCTTGTTATGCTGACCGAATGTATGCAATTAGTCAAATACAGTTAGTCACATTGGTGATTTGCATTGCTATAACAGAGTGTATCATCATTCAGATTTTGCGTAGATTGCGTTTCTTCCGCCGTTATGGACAGCTAGTAATGTTCATATACATATATCAATTGGTTTTGAGACATATATACATCGTGCTAGCTTTGTTAATATAGGGAAATAAATTCACTAACTTTTAATAAACTGGTGTGGTTATTCATGACTGAAAGGTCATGGTGCGCCGAAATACCAGCTGTTATTGATTTCTGATGTGTTATATTGATCTATTAATTGAGTATTAAATACCGATTTCAGTAGTTATTGATTATTGATCTGAGTGACTCGACTATTGAGGATGAGGAGAGCCCGACTCGGTTAAAAGATTCACCGACCTCCAACGTGTCCAGGTACAGGTAATTTATAAAGGCTGGACGCGTTATCAGTCACCAAGTGAAATGCATCATTCTGCGGGGTCCGTCAAGAAACCCATAGGAATGAGCAGTCACTAGTTTTCCATTCATACTCCAAAAGGGGAGATGGACGCTGCTATCATAATATAAATGCGGGTCTCTGCATGGCTCAGATAAAATGGTCTTTTGCGGTCTCCAGAGCTCAGGTTGGTCTCAGAAAAGGTGAATTGGCATGCGAGGGACTGATCTCTGCAGTTGAGGGCAGATCAGCATAAAGGGCCCCGGAAACAGGGTCAGCGATGCCACGGGCTCAGCAGATCTCAATAGGGAGCTGACATATTACACAGACGCTAGCCATGCCTCACCCCTCCAACTTGATCTTCATCCTGTAATCAGTATACAAAGAGTGAATATCCTAAAGTAGATGAATTAGAATACCCATTCGCTCAAGGTTTTATCAAAAGAAGGATCTTTTAATGGAGTCAAAGGCCATTCTAAAGTAAATTAAACATGGTATGAGATTTTGCTTTCATTTAATGCTACATTGAGTTAATGCTGATAATACAACAATGTTGTCTGTTTTTAAATTACCTGGAGAAATGCCTGTTTGAAACCAGGGAATTCATTTATTGTTTCTCTACCCAAGATGACAGTTCTTTGAGAAGTGCAGCTACATATTATTTTTCGACCACATCAAAAAGAACAATTGATCTAATAATTATCTGAATTTTCTTTTGATCCCTTTTTTTTAAGCCCTCCCAATATTTTGGGACATGACCTTCCATGTAACAGGTCTTAAATAACTTACCTAATGCCTTGGCCAAGTAGCGGGGTTATATTCGAAAATTACTTTGGGCATGCCATTAGGGCCGGAGGCACTGTCATTTCTGCTTACATTGATAAGCGTGATCATGTACCTGATTACGACTTTGGTGGATGGGATACTCCGTCACCAACGTGACAGATATCCTGTCTGGTGTATTACAAGTTCTATTATATCCTATTCTAATCAGGCCCTTGTCTTCACATTTCGTAGTCTTGATGGTCTCAATTGTAGATGGGTTATTGTCTGGTGCTGGGGTTAAAGCAATGTTTATTTCAGGTTTTCGATTTGTGTTGTGCCCAGATTCTGTATAAAAGTATGTTATGTATTGCATCCATGCTGATCCTTTAATATTACTTACTGTCTTACTGTTTGAAGGTGATAATCCTCAACAGCATTAACAAAGTTCCAGAATTTTTTTTGAGAACCAGGATGAAGTTGCCTCATGAAGGGCCTGTGAGTTGTGAGTGGATATGTCGGTGACTGAACCTGCGCCTAACATATGGGCACTGGCCTTGAAAAATGGCTAGAGAGGTTTAACTCGTTGGATGTATCGCAAATGTGACAGTGTCAGGAAGCAGAATCCTTTACCTGGCACTACCCTGAAAAAAAACATGAGTACCTAGTTAACGTAATTATAAAGCTAGGTTCTCATGAAATTGTCAGCTACGAGGTCCTCTCGTCTGCATTTACAAAACATATAGGAAAGAAATAGTGCAATCTGTTTAGACTTTTTTTATCAATCATGAATGCAAAAAAAAAGACAAAATAATGCAAATATCTGCAAAATGCTGTGGGTTGACCAAAACTAAGGGTCACAAAAGACACAATAGCTAAAGTGTGCTGTCTCGGACAAGCTAGTGGTCCAAAGGGGCTGGCAGCAAGCTATAAAGCTATACACAAAAAGTCAACTGGTTCCATTTTATCTTTGCTACTTATGGAACGAAAAAATTGAATAAAGTGATTTTCGCCTGAACTACAGGGGGTCCAAATTTCACATCTAAAGAGTAGAGGAAATAACGTACATATTTCCACTCTTACATTTTTGGCAGGTTTTGCCTGCCAAAATTTAACAAAGCTTGAGGTACTTAACGATAGATAAATAGATATTTATTGCACAATTAATTAAAATCATTACTATCAAGGTCCCCAGTACAGGGGAAGGGATATACAGTTAAATAGGGACATATAAAAACACTGGTGTAAAAAGGCATAGTAAAAAAGAATAACAAATAAAAATAAAATTTTTAAAAATTTATAAAAAAAGCCGCTTTTCCTCCGCAGACTAAAGGCACAACTTTGTCCCACTTCAGCTGCTGTTCATAATCCAAATGAGGGGGTGATTAGTTGTCACGCCTTCACAACCCAGTCAAATTAATCATTATAAGTGTGTGGAATTCAGCATGGAGGCGGATCAGGGGCCTGGAGAGAGGCAAGTAAAGTGGCCACAGATTTCATAAATTTCACACAACGGGAAGCTAGCTGTGCTGATTCACCTCTCAGACAGGCTTCTAAGGCAACTCGAGAAGTCCTAACGTTTAAAATAGCCATTCCGTCCGAACCCAGAACTTCCTTAACGGGAGCAGCTTATCTGAAATACAGAGTACGTGTCAGTGATTCCTCTCCCTTTGTACAGAGGCGACACTGTCTGTTAGAGTCATACAGGTTCCTTCATCTGTACCAATAGGGTTTTAAATGAGTGAGTTAAGGGGCAGAGAAAGATAGGAGGGGAAGGTCCCTGTCTCATACAGTGTACATGAATGCCAGCTCTCCGTGAGCAAATTTCTTCACGGTTTGTGTGTCATGTTTAGTTGATATTAGCCTTGCTTGTTTGATCAGCCGTTTGGAAGCCAGGGGCACTGGCAGGCCGCGTGTTCAGATTCCACATGCCTCCAGGGACTCTAGGGCATGATTCAGGAAATTGTGCCAGTTTTTTGCCAGGTTGCAGTACCTGAGTTAGGTACGTGTGCCGGGTTGCTCATCAATTCCCAGATTGTATTTTTTAACGTATGGTTCTTCGCCTGCTTGGCTTTAAGGCTGTAGGCTAAAAACATTGCTTTTAGTATCCAGTGCTGCAAAGCTAACCCAAATTCTTGTTGAATTTGGGCTTGCGATGTTAAATTTGAAAGCGAAAATACTCTTCGGTAGCAGGAGGACTGTGCTCTGTCCAGCCAAATGGCCAATTTGTCCCTGAGTGTCATTGTCCCGTAGGCAATGGTTGGAAGGAATTTCCATCCCATTACCTTCAAGAGAGGGGATAGATCTGGGTTCTTCAGTGATTTTTGCAGCTTGTGGAAAGCCTATTCTAGGGAGTTTGCTGACCCCTTTGAGGCCTTGATGTGTGGGGCCAAACAATGTCTCTGCTCCAGCCATACCTTATAAACTTATAGGCATCCACCACTTCAATGGCCTTCCCCTCAATAAACCATATCCCCATGTTTTCAGTTTGCAGGAGATTATCATTACCTTTGTTTTTGTTACATTTACGGTTAGGTAATTGGACCTGCAGTAGCCACTTATCATCTTCCTACAAGTCTGATAGGTCTTTCAAGATTGGTAGAAACAAGGCCAGGGTTGCTTCCCTTCTTGTTTTTGTGGGGTGGAAATAGACACACCCTAGGACGACGGTCAGCCCAAGCCTTACTTTACTGGTCTTAGCCAACAAAACCTTGGGAAAGATGTAGTCGCTGTTCCCTGTGTGGACACTGTGGCAGTTACTGCCAGTTCGTTTTTCACATAAATCAACACACCGCCAGAGACGTGGCTCTCTGCCTGTGAAGCTGTTGCTGATGCTTTGTAAACTTTGAATTTGGACCAGGGAGCCAAGTGAAGTGCCCAGGTTTCCTGCAGGGTGATGATGTCACATTTCTTCAGCTCACTGATGGCCGCCTTCTTGACTTCAGAATCGATTAAACCTTGTATATTCCATTAAGCTATTTTCTAATAAGATCATATTGCAAAGATTGGGCTTTCAGGAGGCTAAGTGCTAGGGTCAGGAGCTAAAAGCGTTGGGTGGTCATGCCCAGTCTGAGAGTTTTAATGGCCGCATGGTGCAATTGCGCCAGCCCCTTGGCTGTTATCATTAGTTTCCCCCCTGTGAAATGGCAGAGGTAGTCTTCACTTTTTAATACCCCTTAAGACAGAGCTGGTGGAGTACCTTGGCATATTTTTGCTTTTTGGCCCTTGGCCTACTGTTACGCTAGTGCTGAGCTCCTTATTAGGAAGTCAGGGTATTTCGGGGCTGCTAGAACTATTACTTTTATTCCCCAGTTTTTTAGCTGTGTTTTATTCCTCCTTAATGCATTTACCGGTGCAGGGTTGGTGAAGGTAATGTCAGTGAGCTTGTTTGACTCTCTCTTGTTTCTGTGGGAAGGAAGGCCACTCCATCATTATCAACAGAAGTGATAGTTTCCAGTCCTCCTGTGTTGACATAGAGTTTCATGATGTTCACTCTGTTGAGAATGCCCCACTTCCCTCCTGAGGCATACTCAGGGTATAATATGATCTAAAGGTTGGAGTGGTTTTCAGAGGTTTGGCCGTTGCAAGGTTTGGCCTTGTGCTTCAGTTCTGTTGGGTGATGGGTCAGCCTGGTGTCACCCTTGCTGTTATTCCATTCCAGGATGCTTAGGATTCTGGGCTGGTGCCTCAGGAAGGCCCCCTTGTGTCGTTAACGCCATAAGGTTGTCCTTATTCCCTGATGTGAGAATGGGCCTTTCTATTGTTCCCCCATGCTCTGTTATGGTGCCTGTTTATTACAGCGGCTCCTCTCGGTTCTTCAGGGACAGCCGAGATATTTAACACATCCGATAATTATCGTGTATGTTAAATACCCTCTAACTCGTAATTCTGACCAATGTTTAGATGGGGGTTTATGCAAGTGCCAGAACTGGCCGACCCATTCGTATTCAGGCTGTATATGATTTGCTGTAAAGAAAATAAAATGTTGCCTTCTGTATTACCCAAGCAGCAAAATTATCCAGGTGGATGAGCTCAGTTTTAAAACATCAGTGCAAAGTTTTAATGATTTGGCAAAAAACACATTAGCAAAAAAAAACTGACCAAGTGATTTGTTTGTTGTTGGACAAAGTCTCACTCTATTAAGAGTCATTTTGAGTTTGTCAGAGCAAAAGCACCACCATGGTTGCCTACCTCATTTAGATGTAATACACGTTACTATTAGTGAAATTGCTGCATTGTGACAGATGCAGGGATTTCTAATTGTGTTGGGCGGTTCCGTGGTGGAGGAGTGGGTCAAAGGCCCCCACCGACCTGGTGTGCTGACGACCTCAACATTTGCCATTATACAACCTGAAAAGAAAGAGATTGTGAGGTAAATGAATTGTTAATATGTGGCCAATGAAATGTTTGAATTCTGTTCTTTTTTCTGTCTTCTATGTAAATGAAACACAATCAATCACTGGTTATAGTGTGAAATTATTTTAGGTCTAACTTTAGTTATTAATTACAGCATTGTGTGAATTTATCATAGTGAAGCTCTGAAAAAAATAGGGGGGGGGGGCTTCTTTGTGAATACCTCTTACTATTTCATCCTTGACTCATTTTCTGTAACATCACATCAGCTTGATAAATAGCAGCTTAACTAAAAAGTATTTCCTTCCCAACTGGCTGTTTTCTGCTGAGCTTCAATTTTTTGATTAATACACTGATAAATGTTGCACTTTTTGAAATTGGGAAAGCACGCGCTATCGCTGTTCTCGGCTTCTCCTGCTTGTCCCACCACACCATCAATCTATAGAATGATATTTTCGATTTACTAATGTAGTTTAGCCTCAAAAGGAGAAAACCTTGAATAATAGGTGGATAGCAATTTACCATTACAGCCTGACTTAGAAAGAATAATAGATCCTTATTATTGAGATAAGGCATACAAGGGGAAACTCTAAAACTACTTTAACACAAATTTTGCCGATTTATTCACAATAGCAGCTAAACGTAGAGATTTATGTACATCGGACTCTCTATTTAACTATTAGAACGACGCATGCGTTAAGGCAAAATCATTTGGTCAATTCACAAAGCTTTTCCAGGAGAAACCTGGGAATAGTTGGAACATATGCATGTACTCACTACACCTTTATATATGTATATATATATTTACATTTGTTAGCAGTGCTCTAAGTTACAGTTCATAGAGACAGGCATTAATTGGTTTATTAGCCACACCACAAATACATAGTGCATGCTTCGTGATTCTTGAATTCTTTTTGGTCATCCGGGGCTAATTGGAGAAGCCTAATCTTCTCTCTTTGGAGGTTAGGGCCCTCATTACAACATTGGTGGTAAATGCCGCTTACCGCCGTGCAGAAGACCGCCAACACACCGCTGCGGCGGTGGAATTCCGCTACAGCTATTACGACTCACAGCTCGGAATCCGCCATAATCCAGACACCCACACAAGTCCGCCACACCAAAGGTCAGTGATAAACTGGCGATTACAAAACCGACACCTTCACGCCAACAGGAATACACCCACACTATCACAACCCACGAATCCACGCAGCGGTCTTTCAACCGCGGTATTCCATTGGCGGTACACATTGCCCCGCTCAAAATACACATACATTTACAGAACACAACCACATTGGACAATTCGAAATACACACACCTGATACACATACACACACCACTCCCACACACCCAATCCAATATAAAACACACACCCACATCACCCACAAACCCTTACTACCAAAATTTCGAAAGAAGGCCAGAGAGAGACACCACCAGAAACAACACTAGCATCCACAGACACACAACATCATCACTCACACAACGTCCACTCACCTCAAACAACACACAACAACAAAACCCCTCACACATCACAACTGACACGACCTCACACATCACCCACACCACATCATGGCACCTCAACAACACCCCAGGTTCTCTGAGGAGGAGCTCAGGGTCATGGTAGAGAAAATCATCCGGGTAGAGCCACAGCTATTCGGATCACAGGTGCAGCACACCTCCATTGCTAGGAAGATGGAGCTATGGCGCAGAATCGTCGACAGGGTAAACGCAGTGGGACAGCATCGAAGAACTAGGGATGACATCAGGAAGAGGTGGAATGACCTACGGGGGAAGGTATGTTCCGTGGTCTCCAGACACCAGATTGCAGTACAGAGGACTGGTGGTGGACCCCCACCTCCTCCCCCACAACTAACAACATGGGAGGAGCAAGTCTTGGCAATACTGCATCCTGAGGGCCTCACAGGAGTAGCAGGAGGAATGGACTTTGGTAAGTCAACTCTTAACTATTATATCCCCCACCCTACCTGCATGCCATCACAAACCCCTACCCTGACCCTCATCCCCTTCGCTCCAACACCTCACATATGTCGCACTATCACAACCCACCCATCCCAACACCAAGCCCTGCATGCAACACCGAAGCATGGACACCCATCACCAAAGCATGTCCACTACAGATACCCACACAGACCCCAAACCAACTATCACACAAGGACCAAGCCAAGAATGCAAGCACTGGAGTACAGGGTCACTCCCCATTGCACATGATGGCACACACAGATGCAATAATCATGCCTTTACACCCCTGCAGGTCCCCTACCCAACGTCACCGGACAGGAGGTTCCATACATAGCCAGTCCCCCCCACAGAAGAGGCCCACAGTGATGACAGCAGCTCTGCACAACTGGATCAAGATGACCAGCCCGGCCCATCTTGGACCTCGGGACAGTCGGTTCCCCTGACACTGGCATAAGCCACCACAGAGCCTCCCCCCTCAGGAAACACCACCACAGCACCCACCCAGCGGGCCCATCCCTCTGTCCCCAGGACACGTCAATCAGCAGTGTGTCCACCATTACAGGGAACCCAGGCAAACCCACCAACCCAAGAAAATCAGGTACCTGGGGGCAGTGGCAGTGGGCACACGGTTCAGGGGACAGAGGAACAGGAAAACCGGGGAACTGGGAGGACTGCTGTGCGACAGGGGGAGGACAGGCCCAGGGAACCCACTCTCCACGAGGCCCTCTCCAACATCATGGGAGCGTACCATCATTCCCAGGAGACAATGGCAACGGTACTGGCCAACTTTCAGGAGACCCAGCGGCTGCAGGAGGAACACTATCTGGGGATCAGGGAGGAACTCAAGTCCGTTAACACCACCCTGGTCACCATTGCAGGGGTGCTGCAGGACCTTGTCAACACCAGCAGGGACACTGTGGCACAACAAGGGGCCCCTGAAACTAGCCTGAATGATCAACAGCACTCCACCTCCGCGGCGCTAGTGGATAGGAGGCACCGCCAAAGGACCACAACACCAGCCCCCCACCCCCTGCAGATGGAGAGCCACCCCGCAAACGGTCCCTGAAATCCAGGAACAAGACAGAGAACATTGCCAAGACCCCCGCCAGGAAATGAGACCCCCCTGAATGTCACCCTTCTGTCCCACTTTGTCACCCTGTCCATCCTACAACTGCCCTTGCTCCACTTCCTATGCCCCTTTGGCCAATGCACCTGTGAAACAAATAGACTGGACTCTGCCATGGACATTCCTCCACCATCACCCCTGCCCATTTTACAACCCCCTCCACTTATTTGCACAGAAATAAACACACACCTATCACAAAACAATCTGGAGTCAGTCTGTGCTTTCACAAATATGTAATTGCAATAACTATGGAATATAGCAATGTCAATTTAACTGTCCACATACCGATGAAACACAGCTGTAGGGCTGGAGGAAATTTAGCAGAGGCCACAAAGTGGGACCCACATCTGTTAAATGGAAAGGCAAAGTGATAAGTCAGGGCCCACACACTGAGTGAAAATGACAGACTCATGCTAGCTCCAACAATAGTATGAGATGTGGGAGGCAATGACATCTTCTTACCTGTGTCTCACTGGAAGTGTTGCTGGATAACGTTGTTTCTGTTGTCGAGATCCTCTTCTTCTGCCTGCTCTTCTTCACTGTCCACAGGCTCCACAGCTGCCACAAGACCTCCAGCTTGACCATCCTCCTGCAGAAAAGGCGTCGCAAAGCCAGGTTGTGCAGCATACAGCAGGCCACGATGATCTGGCACACCTTCTTTGGTGAGTAGTAGAGAGAACCACCTGTCATATGGAGGCACCGGAACCTGGCCTTCAGGAGGCCGAAGGTCCATTCTATCACCCTCCTAGTTCGTCCACGTGCCTTATTGTAGCGTTCCTCTGCCCTTGTCCTGGGATTTCTCACTGGGGTCAGTGGCCATGACAGGTTGGGGTACCCAGAGTCACCTGCAAATTTCGAGGGACAACTGTTAGACACACACTAACCCGTAGGGACAACCCCGTACCCAGACAACTATTCACACAGTATAGGGTCCTTGTTCTCACCTATTAGCCACACACAGTGTCCCTGGAGTTGCCCCATCACATAAGACATGCTGCTATTCCTCAGAATGTAAGTGTCACAAACTGAGCCAGGAAATTTGGCATTCACATGGGCGATGTACTGGTCTGCAAAACACACCATCTGCACATTCATCGAATGGTAGCTCTTCCAGTTTCTGTACACCTGTTCACTCCTGTGGGGGGGAAGGGGTACCAAAGACACATATGTCCCATCAGTGGCACCTATGATGTTGGGGATATGTCCCAGGGCATAGAAGTCACCTTTCACTGTGGGCAAATCCTCCACTTGAGGGAAAACGATGTAGCTGCGCATGTGTTTCAGCAGGGGAGACAACACTCTGGACAGCACGTTAGAGAACATTGGCTGGGACATCCCTGATGCAATGTTCACTGTTGTTTGAAAAGACTCACTTGCCAGGAAATGGAGTACTGACAGGACCTGCACTAGAGGGGGTATCCCTGTGGGTTGGCGGATAGCTGACATCAGGTCTGGCTCCAACTGGGCACACAGTTCATGGATTGTTGCACGATCAAGTCTGTAGGTGACTATTACATGTCTCTCTTCCATTGTCGACAGGTCCACCAGCGGTCTGTACACCGGAGGATGCTGCCATTTCATCACCTGGCCCAGCGGACGTGCCCTATGGACGAGAACAGCGAGCAGAGAGTCAGCCAACACTGAGGTATCACAAAATGTCATTTGCACACATTTATAAATCCGCAATGTGGCTGTTATTGTGTGTGTGCAAGGCCTAGATAGGTGTGACGCAGTTAGTATTAATGCCATGTGGCCCCCTGAAATGGCGGCTGCCTGACCTGTAAGGTGGGACAAGGGGATATGAGGTAACTGCACTGGCGTTCTACACCGTCGCGGTAGGCGGTCGAAGACCGCGGCGCAATCCTGCATTGGTTAACATTGGACCCTATGGGTCCCAGGAGCCAATGACGATGTACGCCGGCGGTGATGGCTCGCACCGCCGTAGACGTGACCATCATTTTCTGTCTGTTCACTCACTTGATACGTGACCTTCAACAGGAGAGGACCTACACTGCATGTGCTGCGGTGACCTCAGTCTGGAAGCGACGATGGCCCATGTGTCTGGGGAAAGGGCCCCTGCCTTCACTTCGGAGGAGTTGGCGAAACTAGTGGATGGGGTTCTCCCCCAGTACACACAACTGTACGGTCCTCCAGACAAACAGGTGAGTACACTGTGAGCATGCTGCATGGGCAATGGCTGTTTTGAGTGGTGTGGATGGAAGATACATGGGTGGGGGGAACTGAGGCCTGCATGTGCGGACGGTGAGTGGATGTGCGTCATGGCAAGGGTGGGAACGTGGGCCAATGAGTATGACGGTCCGGAAGGGTAAAGAGTTTTCTTTTCCCCTGTACTATTCCTCTAGGTCAGCGCCCACCAGAAGAAGAATATTTGGCGTGCCTTCGCCAAGGATTCCCGGATCCTGGGGGTTCACCACATACGGAGCACCCACTGCCGGAAAAGATGGGAGGACCTTCGCCGCTGGAGCAAGAAGATGGCGGAGGCCCAGCTGGGGATGGCCTCCCAACGTGGGAGGGGTGCGGGCGCACCATGACCCCCCTGATGTTCCGGATCCTGGCGGTGGCGTATCCGGAGTTGGATGGGCGCTTGAGGGCATCACAGCAGCCACAAGGGGGTGAGTACAGTCACATTCATCTGACCCTGCGCGCCTTACAATCAATCAATCAATCAATCAATCAGTGAATTTATAAAGCGCGCTATGTACCCGACAGGGTTTCGAGGCGCTGGTTGCTGCTAGCGTTCGAAGAGCCATGTCTTGAGGAGTCTCCTGAAGGTGAGGAGATCCTGGGTCTGGCGTAGTGAGGTGGGGAGAGAGTTCCAGGTTTTGGCGGCGAGGATGGAGAAGGATCTGCCGCCAGAGGTCTTGCGCTGGATTCGGGGGACGATGGCGAGTGCGAGGTTGGCGGAGCGGAGTTGACGTGTGGGGACGTAGAAGTTGAGTCTGGTGTTTAGGTAGGTGGGTCCGGTGTTGTGTAGTGCCTTGTGTGCGTGGGTGAGGAATTTGAAGGTGATCCTTTTATCCACAGGGAGCCAGTGGAGGTCCTTCAGGTGGGGGGAGATGTGACATCGGCGGGGTATGTCGAGGATCAGGCGGGCGGATGCGTTCTGTATGCGTTGGAGTCGTTTGATGTCTTTCGTTGGGATGCCTGTGTAGAGTGCGTTGCCGTAGTCAAGTCTGCTACTGACGAGGGCTTGAGTTACCGTCTTCCTGGTTCCTGTTGGAATCCACTTGAAGATCCTGCGGAGCATGCGGAGGGTGTTGAAACAAGAAGAGGAGACGGCGTTGATCTGTTTGGACATGGTGAGGGCAGAGTCGAGGACGAAGCCGAGGTTTCGTGCGTGGCTGGCTGGGGTGGGTGGGGGTCCGAGGGCGGTGGGCCACCAGGAGTCGTTCCAGGCTGAGGGGGTGCGTCCGAGGATGAGGACTTCCGTTTTGTCGGAGTTGAGCTTCAGGCGGCTGTTGTTCATCCACTCGGTGATGGATTTTAGCCCCTCGTGGAGGTTGGTTTTGGCGGTGAGCGGATCTTTGGTCAGGGAGAGGACGAGCTGGGTGTCGTCGGCGTAGGAGATGATGCTGAGGTTGTGATGACGGGCCAGTTGTGCGAGGGGGGGCCATGTAGACGTTGAACAACGTTGGGCTAAGAGAGGAGCCTTGGGGGACGCCGCAGATGAGGTTGGTGGCTTTGGAGCAGAAGGGTGAGAGTCGGACTCTCTGGGTTCTGTCGGAGAGGAAGGATGAGATCCAGTTGAGGGCTTTGTCTTGGATGCCGGCTTCGTGGAGACGGGTTAGCAGGGTGCGGTGGCAGACTGTGTCGAAAGCGGCTGATAGGTCGAGGAGGATGAGGGCTGAGGTTTCGCCGTTGTCCATTTGTTGTCTGATGTCATCTGTGGCGGCGAGGAGTGCGGTCTCAGTGCTGTGGTTTCATCTGAATCCAGATTGTGAGGGGTCTAGGATGGAGTTGTCTTCTAGGAAGTGGGCGAGCTGCGCGTTGGCGATCTTCTCGATGACCTTCGCTGGAAAAGGGAGGAGAGAGATCGGTCGGAAGTTTTTGAGATCGTTGGGGTCAGCCTTGGGTTTCTTGAGGAGGGGTTGGATTTCTGCGTGCTTCCAGCTGTCCGGGAAGGTGGCGGTGTTGAAGGAGAGGTTGATGATCTTGCGGAGTTTGGGGGCAATGGTGGCGTCGGCTTTGTTGAAGACGTGATGTGGGCACGGGTCCGTGGGAGATCCTGAGTGGATGGAATTCATGGTTGTTAGGGTTTCGGCGTCGTCTACTTGGGTCCAGGTGGTGAGGCGGCAGGCGTGGGAGGAGTCGTCGGGGGTGGGGTCTGGCGGAGGTGCGGTGTTGAAGCACTCGTGGATGGCTGCGATTTTCTGGTGGAAGAAGGTGGAGAGATCGTCGCAGAGTTTCTGGGAGGGAGGGACGTCGTTGATGTTGGTGTTAGGGTTGGAGAGTTCCTTCACGATGCAGAAGAGTTCTTTGCAGTCGTGGGCGTTGTTGTTGAGGCGTTCTGTGAAGTGGGCGCGCTTGGCGAGTCAGATCCGTTGGTGGTGTTCACGGTTGGCGTCCTTGAGGGTGGCAAGGTTGTCGGGTGTGCGCTCGAGGATCCATTTCTTCTTGAGTTTCTGGCAGGTGCGTTTGGAGGTGGTCAGTTCGTCTGTGAACCAGGCTGTTTTTTTCTTTTCTTGGTTGGCGGTGGGTTTCTTGAGTGGGGCTAAGGTGTTGGCGCAGTTGAGGATCCATTGATGGAGGGTGATGGCGGCGGTGCTCAGGTCGGTGGGTTCGGGTGGTGGGTATTTGGCGAGTGTGCTGGTCAGTTGGTCTTCGGTGACTTTTCCCCAGCGGCGGTGAGGCGGTAGAGGGATGCGGTGGTGTTCGGTGTTTTTCTTGAAGGTGAAGTGGACGCAGTGATGGAGGTGTCTGGGTGGGGGAGGTGAGCAGTGGGTTCTCCTAGGCCAGGGCGAGGTTGGTAGGCAAGGTCCCTTGTGAGGCAGGTTCAGTGGAACCCCAAACCCACTAGTGGTTAGTGCCATCTACACCTAGTCAGGCTCCTGTGACTTCCATGTGTCCAGCAATCGGGCTTAGGCCTTGTACCCCATGGGCATGTGAATAATCTAGGAACTATAAGTGCATGGCATAGTGCAGAGGGCTGCTGTGTCTGTAGTGTCCGCCAACGGTAGTAGTGTTGCATGCACTGAACATGTCTATCTTCTGTCTTCCCCCCTTTTTGTGGTCTCCCTGTTCTTGTGTGCAATAGCATCATCAGGCGGAGGAGCAGTGGCACCGGAGCAGGAGGGAGCTGCATCCCATCTGGCCCTGGAGGGCGAAACAACAGAGTCTGAAGCCACCAGTGGGATGGAGGGCGAGGGGAGCTCTACGGCGGGGACAGGAGGGGACAGTAGTGACAGCGACTCCTCCTCTGATGGAAGCTCCCTTGCGGTGGCGGGCCCCTCGGTGCCCCCGCATCAACAGGTACAGCCGCCACCCCCCCAACCAGTATCACCCTCCCAGCAGCACCTCAGCGTGTGTCCCATGCCCGCTCACCCAGGAGGGTGGGCATCTCCTTCGCCCCAGGCACCTCAGGCCCTGCCCCAGTCAGCCCTGCTGCCCTCAGTGAGGAGGCTATTGACCTCCTGAGATCCCTCACTGTTGGGCAGTCTACCATTCTGAATGCCATCCAGGGTGTTGAGAGGCATTTGCAACAAACAAATGCAGACCTGGAGGGCATTCATTCTGGCCAGGCAGCCCAGCAGAGAGCATTTCAGGCTCTGGCCTCAGCACTGATGGCAGCCATTGTCTCTGTGTCCAGCCCCCCCCTCCAACTTCCCCCACCCAGACCCAATCCCCTGTACCTCAGCCTATCCCAAGAACACCATCACACCAGCATGCACACACCTTAACACACAAAAGTGGCTCAGGTGAACATAAGCACCACACATCCCACAGGCACTCACACAAGCATGATACCCATGCAGACATACCAACATCCACTGCCTCCACTGCGTCCCCCTCCTCCACGTCTCCCTCCTCCCTCCTAGTCTTGTCTCTACTCACACCTGCATGCACTACATCTTCAGCCACTACCTCCATCACCAGCACGCCCATCACCACACACCGCTCACGTGCACTCATCACCCCACTACCATTCACACATCCCCTGTGTCCTCTCCCTGTGTGTCAGTGAGCCCGCCTCCCAAAGTACATAAACGCATGCACACACCCACCCAACAGCCATCCACCTCTCAACAGCCTCCGGCCCATGCACCTTCACCCAAATTCAGCAGATGTACACCTCCTACAACCACTACCTCTTCCTCCACTCCCAAACCCCCTCCATCTACCCGTCCCAGTGTGTCTAAAAAACTTTTCCTGGCTAATATTGACCTCTTCCCTACACCTCCCCCCGGCCATCCCCTAGGGCCAGGCTTTCCAGGTCCCAACCCAGCACCTCAGCCACCACATCCCCAGCCACAGTGGTGCCAGCAACTGCGGGCTATTGGAGTGCGCCAACCATCAGGGCTGCCAGTGTACCACGGAGTGAGGGCAAGGATATTCCGCCACCTGCCAAGCTAAAAAAGTTGCACACGTCACAGAAGGAGAAGCAGAAAACACCTGCCACCAAGGGGTCAGGGAAAACGAAAGGGTATAGTGGCAAGACAGCTGCACCACCATCCAAGGTGGGGAAACTGAAGGGCAGGTCAGGAGAGGGCATGGTGGCACCGACTGAGTGACATCCTGAGCCAGTGGCACTACCGCAGACATGGCTGCCATCCCCAGTCGTCAGTCGTCCGAGGCTGGTGGTGAGTTCCAGGAGCCTGTGGAGAAAGGCATCCACTACCTCAGTCCTTGGCAGGATGAGGCACTCTGGGCACAAAGCGCCCTCCAGAACCAGTGGAGAGATACATCCACTACCTCAGTCCTTGGCAGGATGAAGCACTCTGGGCACAAAGCCCCCTCCAGAACCAGTGGAGAAATATATCCACTACCTCAGTCCTTGACATGATGAAGCACTCTGGGCACCAGGCCCCCTCCAGAACCAGTGGAGAATGACATCCACTACCTCAGTCCCTGGCAGGATGAAACACTCTGGGCACCAGACCCCCTCCAGAACCAGTGGAGACTGATATCCACTTGAGAGACTGTGGCTTTCCACTCCCCAGGAGAAAGCAGTGGGCAAACCACCCACTGAAAAGACTTGAGAGACTGTGGCTTTGCACTCCCCAGGATAAAGCAGTGGGCAAACCACCCACTAGTGAAACTTGAGAGACTGTGGCTTTGCACTCCCCAGGGTAATGCAGTGGGCAAACCACCCACTTGTGAAACTTGAGAGACTGTGGCTTTGCACTCCCCAGGATACATCAATGGGCATGGAGCCCCCTCATGGAGCAGTGGCGTTGTGCATTCATCAGGCTGAGGTGCCCCCCTCCCCCTGAGGTGCCTGTATATTTTCAGTCTGATGCCCCTGCAGTGTTCTCTCCGTTTCCAGTCAGGTATCTAGTGTGGGCCTCGCCCATGCATTTAGGGCCCAGTGGTCCACGGACACTGATTGGTGCACTATCCGGACTTGTGTAGTTGGTGTACATAATTGTATATAATGTACTTTGAGTTTTGACTACTGGATTTTTATTGATTACAATAGTTCAATTCAATTCCTTTTGAGCTTGCGTTATTCAACGGGGGTGGGGGGCGTATATGTAATGTTGCAGCATGTCTTTGTGTGTATGGTGTTGTGGGTGAGGGTGGGGGTGGGGGTGTTGCGTGTTGCGTGTGTGTGTCACTCTCTTTTCCCTCCCCCTTCCCCTGTGTTGTAGGTGCAGTACTCACAGTGGTCGTCGCCGCCATCGTTGGAGTTCCTGATAGAGGAGCAGGAAGACCATCGCCGGCAGGATCTGCAGTTCTGGCTCCATGGCATCCTGGTTCCTCGTGGGATGTGGAGAGGTGAGTGATTTCCCCTTCTGTGTACTGTTTCTGCCGTTTTTTTACTCGCGTTGGTTCCGCCCCGGAAAAGGTGGCGGATTGCCGTGTTGTGATAGGGTGGGCAGTACATTGTCTTCCGCCTGTCTGTTGGCGGTTACCCCTGCACTGTTTGTTTCTACTGCCGTGGCGGTTGGAGTGTTAAAGTTGCTGTCTATGTTGGCGGTTTCCGCCGTGGTCGTGATTCCATTTTTTTTTCACCGGCCTGTTGGCGGTATTACCACTGCTTTAACACCGACCGCCAAAGTTGTAATGAGGGCCTATATGTGTCACAGTGAGGCAGAGGTGAGGGCCTAAGGCATCACTAGACAAAATGTTTTTTCTGGATGGAAGAGCACCACCTTGGACAAAACTCATTCTAGAGTTTCCAATAAATCCTAAGCTGGTGTATTCTTTCCTTTGTGTTTCTTTCTCTTGCATTTCAATGGGCTACGTAGTCATCCACTACCGAAAGTGAGATTTGAGCAAGCTGTTTTAGTGGGGTGCCAAAAAACTAAATTTAATTGAATTGGTATTAGTACTCTGCAAAACAGCTACATCCTCAGAAGTTTCCCAGCGCTCGAGGGATTGATACCTCCAATGGGATTTGTACATGGTGCAAGCAACCTTAAGTTTTGTTTTCTTTCTAATGAGCTCTTTCAGAACCAATAATCTAATTCGCTTATTTTCTGACAGGTCCTGAATTCCCCAGAATATTATTATGTCATTTCTCAGTGTGCCAGTCTAGAGGATATTACTTTAGACCAGGTGAATCAAGAGTAAGAGGCATATTTATTAAGAAGTTGTGTCGCCCTTGTGTAACGCAATGGGGTGAAAGAGCAGCACAACTCTTAAATTAGATTTATCAAGCCACGCGAGGCCATCTTGTGTGGCCTTGTGTGGCTTGATAAAACTAAAGTAACAAAATACATTGCAAATCGCTGGGTTGCGTTACTCTGCTCTGGGAAGGCTTTCCATGGGTGCAGCGTGGGTGTTCCCACATATCCACCCATGGATTTTGGCCTATTCCCAGATTTATCATACTGGTAGATCTGGGAATGTGTCAAAATTCTATGCCTCGCAGGTAAGGCGTAAAGAGGAGATATATCTTTGTTTCTCCTTGCTACTTCCTCTTTTTATGTGCGCCTGAATGTAGCACACATGAAAAAAGCCTCTGCAGATTGTTTTTGTGCAAGAAAGTTTTCCTTCCTGCACAAAAACATTTGAGCTTACAATGCAGACACACTTGCACCATGGTGCAAGGGTGCCTGTGTTGGCACTAGGCATCACATTGTGCGCCAGCGCAGGGAAAAGACAGGAAGGTGCTGTATTATGTTAAATACGGCACATGTCTGCTATTTCCCTATCACATATTGAGGCAAACAGACTTACTGCATGATTTTTTTCATAAATATGCCCCCAAATCTCCTGTGAGTTCAGTTCTGTTGTTTGTCAGAAATAATGCTTAAACTCTTCTGCATACCATGAGATGGAAGTTAATTCCCTTTTCTATTGTTGTGACCTGTTGATTGATGGAAATATCAGAGCTGAACAAGACACCTGTGTTTTTGCATTGGTTGGAATGCAATGGCCAGCTCTGTTGGCCATTTATTTGATATGGAGGTCTGTCCTGTAAGACTAGTTATTTTGACCAGTCTTACATCTGTTCAGACATTGACTATTCTGTTATAGTGAGCATTGACTTACCAGAATCATTGTGTGATGTTGGAGGGCAGCCCTAAGTAGCTAGGTCTAAATAGACTTATGCATATATTATCAGCATATTGTTTGAATTACAAATGATACTATGTAGTCCCATTTAGTAGAACTCACATAAAAATGGTGAATAGAAGCAGTGCATGGGAATAGATTTTTGGTACTCCACCTGTGGTATCTTATTGGATGAAGTGGTGGCACTGACTCTCACATCTCTACGTTGACCTGGTAGAAAGGACTGCATTTATTTCAAGACTGTCCTTCTGATTCCAATCTAGTTTCCCAGAGTGAGGAATAGGATTTCATGGTCCACTGTTTCATATGCAGCTGACATTTCAAGCGGGATAAGTACTTTCAGCTGGTACCCAGGCAACGGTGACATGATACCTTAATTACTATTCTCCAAGATAGTCTCCAGGTCCTGAATCGCAGCTATAACCAAAGTCGTGACTGTCAACAAAGTTGTGGAGTTGTTATGTCCATTCATGCTTCATGACGTTTCTTGAATGTGAGATAATAGAGATGGGGCGATAGTTAGTGATATCAGTTTGGTCCACTGTCATCTTTTTCAAAAAAGTGATAACTGTGGAATACCTTTAGGTCTTTGAAACTTGTCCCTGTTGTAGAGGGGCTTTCAGCATATATGGGAAGTCTGGTGTAGTACGTCTATAATGTGTTTATTTACAGCAGTTGGGAGGGGTTTTGCTGGTAAGCCATTACTTCTCCTGTTTCTCAGAGGACCTTTGGAAGCTCTTTGCTGTGAATTTGACTATTGTTATTGTGGTATAGATTCTCAACCAGCCATTTGGGTATTATTCTGGGGATTTCAAATGCCCAAGTGGGTGTTTTCTGTCTTGGAGTCAAAGAAGCTGAAATCTTCATAATGTTAAGGTAACTATTGGCACATACGTTGAGCTTTCAGGTTCTGTCATCTCACTGATAATGTGAGATTTATGATACATGCTACATAGTAAGATTTGTAGTTCAACATATAAAACTGGGTTACACCCAGCTGTTGTATTGAAGTGTATCCACCTTGCTTCTAGATGCAATTCATAAACGTTGAAAGTTCCATTCCACACTCTTCATGTTCACCATGTATTTGTTAAAATATGTGCTGGCTGTCTTATCAACAGGATTAATTTTTGTGGATTGTGGCTGCCTTGTTTGTACAGTCAATCAGGGTGATCTGTAAATTCTTATTTAGGTTCTTTGGGCAATGCTCATTAAGGGTTAGGTTGCATGTTTTTAGAACGATGTATGGAATATGTCATGTGCTATATTGTTTAGGAACCCACAGGGACATGGAGCCACCAGGCCAATGAATTTAAGTCTTGGCTCGGAAGATAGTGTGGTTTATTCATCAGGTAAATATTGAGTGTTTTAATTTTGTCCGTATGGCTGGCAGGATTTTCCCCCGGTTTTGGCTGATAACTTTATGGCATAGGCCACTTCAAGGAATAAAATGGAGGTGACAGGTTTGCCATGACCTACTGACATGGCAGACAATATGGCACTTTTTTTTTTCAAACACAGACCATGACAAAGGGGGTGACGGGATAGTGGCCTTTCTTTTGAAACAAAATAACTAAGGACCTGTATTTAAGAGGAGTTTTTCCCAAGTGTGGGTGGACATTTGTTTTCTTTTGCATGAGTACAGCATCCTCTTTTGACATCTGCGGATGTGTTTATGATATATATATGTATATATATATATATATATATATATATATATATATATATATATATATATATATATATATATGTGCATGTATACAAATAGGTAGTTATAGTTAAGTCTGCTTTTCCATAGCAAAAGTGTTTTTTGGTTTCTAATAACCCCTTTTGACCAATCTTCTCGAAGGTTTCCCAAAAAAATAAAAAAATGTTCAACCATGTTCTTTCTGGAAAGGTTCGGGGTGATCCGTGAAGCCGGGGCCAAGAAAAAAGTGGGATCCCAATACGTAAAATCTCCCATGCATTTTCCATTTACTTCTTTTGACAAGGCTACAGCAAAAACTGCTGAATGGAATTACTCCATATCCAGCAGGAAGTGAGATCTTGGCCCTAAGAAAATGTTTTTGTGATTTGGTATAAATATGTTCAATAGTTTTCAAGAAAATAAGGCTAAAATATAATCGTATATTTTGCCAGTTGGGTGAGATGCAAAATCAAAAGTTGAGTTCTTTGATTGGTCAAGAGGCCTGTTTTTCCTGTGAACCTTCATGGTATTGCGAGAGAGAGAGGCTGCTTTGAGTGCCATGAGCGTTCTGAGTGGCCAACTGTTGGAATGTTAGAAATGAAAAGGCTTCCTTTACTGTTTACTGTGAAAAATTGGAGGTAGTGTGGAAATTAAATAAAACAGCTGTATATAGGAGCAACAGAAGGCATGCTGTCCCCGTAAGTTTAGAAAGGAGGTATCTAAGGGATAACTACTGTGAAGAAAATAAATGTATATTATTTTAAACTAATTTTTACGAACTTACGGGACTGTCACAGGATCGCAAATAGTAAAAACAAGTAGATTAATTTTCCATGTACTTCATTACTTTTAATACATATTGTGGTGCTTGTTTTTGAGAGGAAGTGTGTAAGAGATAAGTACTATGATAAGTAGATGGTTCATTTTTATAGGGTTTGTTCGATCTTGCGAGATACACACAGAAAATTACTGGGCCTGCCATAAGGTGTTTTACGACCCTGTGAGACTCTTGCAAGATCGTATGTGGAGAAGTAGAAAAAAAGGACAATGTGAACCAATAGTTAACATTCTTATTAGATGGTTGAAGAAACGCTGTGATGTGGTTGGCTGCAGAGCCAGAGGTAGCTCATACTGTTCTTGGTGCTTTGGAGGAGAAGGAAGTCTCTTTGAGTTGTGCTCAGCAGAAAAAGCTGAAAGAGACTGGTGTGGTCATTTGCATTTAAGAAAGAACCCTAAATTCAGGTATTTTAGCAATATATTTGAAAAACTTTGTTGTGAAGTGTCAGCAAGTGAAGTAAGTGAAGTAATGTTGGTGCCTATATTCTACACTATGTTTACAGAGTGAAAAGTTGTTTGGGGAGGTATAAATGTGTTAATATAGGTTTTGAGAGGTACAGCTTAGTATGTAGAGAGATTGTGAGCAAGGTTTGCAGATTGTGTTAAAAATAAAATGTGGAAACTGTGTGTACTCGTAAGTAAAGGAAGCAGTGTTTCTCAAATTATAAAACAAAGAATGTTATAATACAAGCTATACTATTGTGATGAACCTCATTGTACATACACGTTAGCAATATGAAATGGTGGTGATATTGCTGCTTCTATGGTATGTTATAATTTGTTTGTAAAAACAAAAGTGCACTGGGTGAGGGTGAGGAATATTTCAGGAGAAAGGAATAACATGTTACCGATGCATTAGATGTAAATATGTGACAGTGGGTGAAAAATGTGGGAAGGTTTAGAAAAAATACTGATGTATCACTGTTATCAATTATTGACCAATATGTATATTTTGGGTTATTTTGTCTTTTTTTTAGGAGGAAACTTGAAACTTTTCTCTGAGTAAATAATTATCTGCTTAGATAAGCAGCAAAGAAGAGCCTTGTTAAGAGAAGCAGGATTATTGTGCTGTTCAGCAATAACTACCTCTTCAGGCACAGTGTATTCAGGTTAGAATTATTTGAAACTGCCTGAACAGTTGAGTAGTATACCAGCACAAGCTCACTCTGGATGAGCTAAGCTTTGTGAACTGTATATATAGATATGATGCTTTGCTGAGAATGTATTGCCACCTGTCTCCCATAACATGGGAAATATCTCAAGACTCGTTGGCAGGCTAAAGTGGTTAAAAACTGGAAAATCCAGTAGGCAAATAAAGCAAAGAGGGTGGTTTTAGGCGCTGTTTATGAGTGTCAGAAAAAATATATTTTAACATTGTTTGTTTTCTTTGTGTTAGCATTGTTTATCTAGTTTTCTTGATGTAGTTGTTGTAGTTTTGTATTGTTATTAAATTGTTTTGTTGTAATACAAATGCTTACAGTTACTTTGGATTAGTTTCTTTAATGCTTATTATACATTTCAAGCCTATTATACTATTGAAATATTCAATAAAACTGGCATTTCCGTGTTCAGGGACTGTGATTATGCTATTACATCTTTATGTATGTCTATGGTACTACGCGCATCATTTATTCTGTAGAGACTTGGCAATGGAGAAGCCAATTATTTTGCTACGCAGGTTTGAATACTTGTGATGAGTGTGGCATTCTGTAGTATAGGGAAGTGTGATACAAGAGTGAGGTTTGGCACAGAGGAAAGTGCATGTTTATAAACCTATTATGTAGGGTGTTGCTACTGGGAAGTGTTTGAAACAGAAGCGAGTATGTCTCCACAATGAAATATAGACACCAGTTGTCCAATACACAGTTCTAAACAGAGAGGAAACTCCATTGTATACTCTACCATGGACACTCATCAGTTTGAAGAGAGGTATGTGCAGTGATAACAGTTTCTACCCAAAGCCCACTTTGTACATATGTTACTCTAGAGAGAGGTCTCACCGGAAAGGGCAGTGTGTTTTTATATCATAGTTTCTATAGTTGTTATGCAAGACAGACTTTTGAGCACAACAACTCTATAGTTTACTTGTGCAACTGTCATACTAGGCGGAGTTGTGAACATAAAGATAAGCCACTTTTCACACTCTAATTTGCACAAGCATTATCCAAGAGACAGCTCCCAGGAGAGAGGCCGGTCCCTCCCCACACTATACTATGCATAATTACCATGCAATAGACTTGTGTCAGGAAACAGGGTAGATTAATCTCACAGCTTACTATGCATACCTGTCAGCATGAGAAGAGGTATGTGTAGAGAGATATGTTTTTCTCAAAACCTACCACAGACACCTCTTACCCTGATAAGATGTGTTAGCAGAGAGGTCACTCCCTTCTCAGACAGCACTGCATATTACTGTTGTTCTAAGGAGAGCTGTGACCATAGAGACCACTGTATCACCACACCGTATTGTATATCCAAGTTGTCATGGAGATTACAATATTTCCCTACATACTACTATATATATGATATGCTGGGGAGAGCTGTTAGTAGACAAGCAAATCCATTCTGACATCCTAATATATATGGTTATTTCCCTGGGAAAAGGTGTCAGTGTGGAGGCTGGTACTTGTTAGACTTGGTATGGAGAAGTGAGGTCTTACATGTGAGGTGAGTACCATCCCCACCCTACTATGCAAACTACTGAGCTTGGGAAAAGGTGTTAATGGAGAGGCAGTGTCTCTTTACATCCTACTTTACACACTAGTTATCTTCATGCATGACATTTGAGATGTTAGCAGTGATGTCATAAATTATGTCATAGAACATGCTGTGAGTGATGTCATATGTTGATCAGAAGCTGTGTATGGCTGGAGCACAAGTTATAGTTAGTGCTGCTAACTACAACTGGTGAATTTCTGTGTTTTCTTTTAGTTCAAAAAGTTAATGCTGTCACTCAGAAAGCCACCCAACTACAACCTTACTTTAACTGTCAATTTTATTTCAGAGAATAGATATTTTCCTTAAAAATCAGATATCAGCACTCCAACAGCTTCCTAAAGGCAGAACGTATTATACTGACGCCATAACGTGCTTCAGTCGTACTTCGGCCTTGTTCACTGAGGGAAACTCAGATTGCCCCCACCCGGCAGGAGCAAGCACAAACAGCTGCTCCCACCGGGTGGGAGCAATGCCAGCTCCCCCAGCTCCCAGGATGGGTGCATGCGGGCAGCCAGCGAAGCCACAGGGGCATTGCGCCCCCCTCGACCCCCAAGGCTCTGTTTGATGCATGCTTCAGGTGGCCACCTTGGCACCCACCCAGCAGCACCTAATGCCTTGGGGGATGGGATCTCTATTAGCTCAAGGTGGGGGGGCAAGCACCCCCTCCCCTTATTAACAAAAAGTCCCTGGGGATGAGGTCCCTGGGGCCCCAAGTGGGTCGGGGGGTCACATGCCCCCACCCCTTAAAGAATAAAAGGCCCAGTGCATGGGGTCTCTGGGGTTCTACAGGCTTAGAGAGAGGGGTGTTGTGCTCATCTGGACCATAAAGGCTTGGGGAGGAGGGGCTGCATGCCCCCTTCACTTAAAAGAAAAATACATCCCCAGGGGATGGGGTCTTCGGGCATGTAGTGGCTTGGGGAGGGGGGTGGCATGTCCCCTCCCCTTAATTAAAAAAGGGACCGAGGGATGGAGTCCTTCAAAAGGTCAGGGAGGGGGTCGGCGCACCCTTCCCCTCATCAAAAAAATATGACCCTAAGGTAACTCGCAATGCACAGCTACTTACCCTACATATTACATCACTCATGATATGTTCTATAACATTGTTGATAACACCCCTACAACATTTGAAATAACATCTTTGATAAAAAAGAATGCACATGGTGGGGGCTTCAGTTATAGTTTCTTTAGGGCATGAGTTATAGTTACTAGAGATAACTGTAATTGGTGAATTTCAGTTTTTTTATGAGTTTAAAACATTACGTTGTCACAGACATTTTCACCTAACTATGACTTCACTTTAATGAAACCTTGTTTTTTTCTGTGAATATATATATGTGTATATATATACCTATATATATATATATATATATATATATATATATATATATATATATATATATATACACAAACACACACTCACATAGATATATTACTGAAAAAACAAAGATTGATGTGATGTCATAGCTAGCTTAATACATTAGTTAAAAAAAAATCAATTTAAATTAAAAAACAACTGAAATTGACCTGTTATAGTTGTCTGAACTAACTATAACGCATGCCTTAAGTAACTATAACTCCTGCCCCCATCATACACAGTGCTGTTTTCATGAATGATGTCATTCCAGATGTCGTCACTGAACATGTCATGAGTGATGTAATATGTGGAGGCGAGGTCGTCTGGCCCTGCGCCCAACCCCACGGTTGCACCCAACCTTCCGTTGTATATGTTATTCAGCTGTTAACACTGTGGGGTTAGATGGAGGGCCAGCACCTAAATCCCCATTGACACCCAACCCTTGCTGCATGTGGCATCCAATTGGCCACAGGGCCTGGCTTGCAGCCTGAACCTTCACCCAATACCCCATGGGCACTCAAATCCCCTTCTGAGCCCAGCCGTCAGCCACATGCAGTGTTGGGTTGACTCAACCTTCCCTACCAAGTTCACTGTGGGGTTGTCCAAGGCATCTGGTCTGTGGCCAATCCTTGCGACTTAATCCCTCTGGGGGTCCAAACACCCAACACCCTACCAGTTGCATCCGAAGGTGTGACGTTTAGCAGAGGGCCTGGCCACCCAACTCACCTGTGGGTAGTGAACCTCCTTTTATTTTTTTTGTGGTTTACAAGATCCATGGTTACGTGGGAAGCCATTCTGTGGCCAAAGGAGGATCTGCATATCTTTGAAATACCTAAAAAACATTTTTTTTTTGCTTCACATGGCCCAGGGGGGTCAGGAAATCCCTACTGTGCCCCTTATGTATTATTTTTCAATTAATTCTAGGATATGGAGACTGAGTCCACAAGTCCCAACATTTTCCTAGGTTGTGTCCAGCCAATGAGTTTGTTTATTAAGACCTCACAGATTGACAGGGAACCTCTGTAGAGGTAATGTGTCTCTATAAAGACATATATTTTGAACCTTCATTTCTCAAAAACTGCTGCAAACTTTATAGCAAATCAAAAAAAAGCCTAATATCTGGACAAGGATCTAGCTTTCTGCCAAATGTGGTGTCATTGTGTTCAGTCATTTTTGCTGTATCCCTATTCAAATATCCTAGGGAAAATCACATGTAGAAAATGTGTTTTGGGACCCCCCACCTTTTCTTGGCCCTGGCTTAACAAATCTCCCAAAGTCCATCAAAAACAGCCACTACTGTGTAATATATATGTATATATACACACTAGTTAGGGACATGTGTATATATATATATATATAAACAAAGATTACAGGGACATTATAGTTAGACTGACATTTCACACATACAGAACCATAGAAATTCAGCAGTTATAGTTGCCTGAGCTAACTATAACTTGCGTCCCAGAAGTACACTGCTTATGACCTCACATATTACATCACTTTTGAAATGGTCAGTGACATCAGTGATGACATCTCAAATTACATCACTGACGACATAATCCAGTGAGTCTGAATGACTGTATGGACGTGTGATTTGCTACTTGGGTGGGTCTTTGGGTGAGTGAGTTGTTGAGTTAGTTTCTGTTTGTGAACGAATGTAAGTAGCTGTGTAGGCGAATGAGTTGGTTTGTGACTGAATGCATTGGTTGAGTGAGTGGGTGTGTGAGTGGCTCTAAAGGTGAGTCTGCGTGTGTCTGCTTATATTGTTTAGTGACTGGGTGTGTTTGTGATTGTATCAGTGAGTGAGTGGGTCAGTCAGTTAGTGTATGGGTGAGTGAGTGGGTGTATCAGTGGTTGTTTGCATATGTGTGTGGATGTGTCACTGTCTGTATGAGAGAGTGTATGGATGTGAGTAGCTGTATTGGTGAGTGAATATGGATGTGTGTGGCTACATGAGTGAGTTACTAGGTATGTGAGTGGCTCCATGGGTGAGTCTGTGAGTGGTTGTATGAGTGAGTGGCTGGGTTTATTAATGACTGTATCGCTGATTGAGTGTGTGAGGCAGTGACTGTATGGGTGAGTGAGTGGGTCTATGAGTGGTTGTATTTATAAGTGAGTGGATGCGTCTGACTGTATAGGACAGTGTATGGATGTGTAAATAACTGTATCAGTGAGTGAATGGGTGTGTGAGTGACTGCATGAGTGAATCTCTGGGTGTGTGAGTGGCTCCATGGATGAGTCTGTGGTGTGTGAGTGGTTGTAAGGGTGAGTGACTGGGTATGTTAATGACTGTATTGCTGATTGAAAGTGCGAGGCAGTAAATGTATAGGTGACTGAGTGGGTGTATGAGTGGTGCTATTTATAAGTGAGTGGATCTGTTAGTGACTGTATGGGAGAGTAAGTGGATGTGTGAGTAGCTGTGTTGGTGAGTGATTGGGTGAATGAGTGGTGTATGGATGAGTGAGAGGGTGTGTGAGTGCGTTTATGGGTGTGTGAGTTGGTGTGTTGGTGGGTTTGTGAGTGTATATATAAGTAAATGTAGTGCAGGATAGCTGAGTTACTAACATATTAGTGAGAGGTTGTGTGAGTGTCTGTGTGAGTGAGTGTGTGCATGTCAGTAGTTGTATGCGTTTGTGAACGACTATGTGAGTAGTGTGTGTGTGTGTGTGTGTCGATGTATGAAACTTTATATGGGGGTATAAGTGGATGTGAGAGTGGTTCTGTGGATTATGTTTTCAGTGATGTCGTTAATGATGTTCCTGATCATGTCATCAGTGATGTAATTTGTGAGCTCATAAGCAGTGCATTACAGGGGCGCAAGTTATAGTTAGCTCAAGTAACTATAACTGGTGAATTTCTATGGTTTTGTACATGTGAAATATGAGCCTAACTATAACGTCCCTGTAACCTTTGTTTTTTTTCACTGAATTTCAATTTTTTTATTCTGTTTCCTAACTGTAATGTCCCTGTAACCTTTGGTTTTATCAATGAATAATTAATGTTTTTTTTACGTTTAATTTCATGCTACTACCCCAAATGTTTTATAAAGTTAAGATATGATGAACTACTAAAGTAATACTACTAATAAATGTAGAGCATCATTGTGCACAATTTCCTTTTTTTCCCCTTATAATTTAGTGCTGCATAATTTTACCCTGTGATGCCCCAAATTTCCAGTACTGTCAGTATATGTTATCATTCACAGAACAAACTAGCAAAACTGTGTTTAAATTATGTTTTGCTATTATTTTTCTATGGGAACAGTTGTGTAAGTCAATATACATTGTTTGCGTCGACCCTGGACAAAATTGTGATGTCGTCAACTTCAATCACTGTGTTGTTTTGAAATACTGCACATGACATATTTAAATATTTTGTAGAGAGTATATAGCGATAGGGGCTTCATAAGATGATATTTAAAGTTGTCCTTATCCATCACGTTTTATAGGAAAGTACTGTTGTAGTGTTTTTTTTCTTTTCCGCCGCTAATCCAGTTGTTGAGATGATGTGTTAAGCTTGATGACCGCATGGTTTTCAGATATTGTAAATAATATATCTGTACATACTGTAAACACTGTTTGTTTATAGGGCTTTACTAACATAATAATAATAGTTTATTTTCTATATTTGGTTTTACAGAAAAGTAGTTTTCTACTGATTTGTTTTTTCCACAGTGACACAACAATCATGGTGATGTCATCAACCATGACAAACGTGTAATTATCAAGGTAGGTAAAAACATATTTGGAGATATTGGAGATAGTTTTTGGTAACAGGGGTTTACTAAGATGGTGTTTTAAGTTTTACATGCAAAGTTATTTGGAATGAAAAAGCATTTTTATTTGTTTTTGAAACGTCGCAACGACGTGCGTAATTGCGAACATCATGTGACCGGGAAATACAGCAATATCATTAGACAAGAGAGTTGAGAAGCATTTCTCTGCTGAGAAAGCTTCCATTTGCTTCTTTATCCATTCTCTGGAGGTCTGTCTATAGCTACAGGGGCAGTGACTTTACTTTTTTCTGTTTGGACTTTTTTCAGCTTACAAAAATGCCAATGCAAGGCAGCCAACAAGATCAGGTGCCACAGCCATGACATGAGGAAACTATTGAAGAGCAGAACAATGTAGAGTCTGCAGATGAAGGGCCTTCCTTGTGAAAAGCCATTGTGGCATGGGATTTTTTTACTATTCTGAGTGGAGAGTCAAGAACAAAGGCTAAATTAGTTAAGTGTTCTCTCTATTAGAAGACACTGTCAAGAGGATCAAGCAAATAGTACTCATGTGGTACAACATCTATGTTATATCATCTGAAAACGTATCATGGAAACCAATTTAAAGAGCAAGAAAGCAGAGAGAAGCTGACACAGCATCTATAGCCTCAGGAACACTATCTACTCCTGGTGAAAGAGTGCCTGTAGACTGTAGAAGTTGTGAGTCAATTTGAAGACATCAAACCAGAATTTTGCCGCATGGCAATGTACTGTATGAATTTCAGCAAGGTTGTGTCTTCTGGAGAACAGTCAGTGCAAGTGCTGTGTGATGCAGCGAAGAAGCTTAAGTGTTGATTTGAATTTTGAATCTCAGTTTTTGCAGCTTTTATTTTTTAGCTGCTTGTTCACGTTTTTGATACCCATGTTGCCACTTGGCTAGCAGAAAAAAATTATTATAAAACATTACAAAAGCACAAAAAATTTGCACCTACCCCTCCAAAAAAAGAAAACCCACAACATTTTTCTTAAAACTAATTTTGATTTGTGTCTATGTGTAAGCGACTGTATGACAGGTGTATGGGTGACTGAGTAAGTGTATGATTAGTGTATGGGTGAGTGACTGAGTGCATAAGTGCTGTATGGGTGACTGAATGAAGGTATCAGTGGTGTATGGGTGTTTGACGTAGTGCATTCATCTTTATATGAGTGAGTGAATGAATGTGTCATTGGTGTAAAGGGACTAGAAGAGTGTATGAGTGTGTGTATGGGTGAGTGGGTGTACATATGAGTGACTGTGTGAGTGGTGCATTTGTGAGTAAGTGAGTACATGAATGCTGTATGGGTGACTGAATGAATGCATGACTCCTATATGGGTGAGTGAGTAAGAACATGCGTGCTGTATTGGTATGTAGATGAATTGATAAGTGTTGTATGGATCAGTGAGTGAGGGTATGAATGGTGCATGGATGAACCACTGTGTGTATGAGTGTATGTATAAATGAGTGAGTGACTGCATGAATGCTGCATAGGTGAGTGAATGAATTTATGAGTAGTGTATAAGTGAGTGAGGATAAAAATAGTGCATGGGCGACTTAATGAGTTTGTAAAAGTGTGTATATTGGTGAGTTTGTGAGTAGATGAGTACTGCATTGGTGGGTCAGTGCGTGAGAGAATGTATGGATAAGTGAGTAAGTGCTGAGTACGTGTATGGGTGATTGAGTGCATCAGACAACGGTTGGGAGATTGAGTAAGTATGAGTGCATACTGTATATGAGTTAGTAAGTGAGTGTGTGAGTTGTGTATAGGTGAGTGAATGTATGAATGTGTATGGGTGAGTGAGTGACTGCATGAGTTGTGTGTGGGTGAGTGAATGAATGAACCTATAAGAGATGTCTGAGTGAGTGACTGAGGGTAGAAATACTGCGTGGCTTGGTCAATGAGTGTTTCAATATGTCTATGGGTAAGTGAGTTAGTGAATGAGTGGTGAATGGGACATTGAGTGAGTGCATCATTGCATCTGTGGGTGAGTGACTGAGTCTTGAGTGAATGTATGACTAATTGAGTGAGTGTGTGAGTACATCCATCTGTTATAAGTGAAAGCAAAAGTGGTGTACTAATTGATTAAGTGTAGGAAAATATATGGTGATTGGGTCTGAGAGTGGTACATGGATGACTCAATCAGTGTTCGAGTACGTGTGTGGGTGAGTGAGTGAGTATGTAAGTAGTACATGGGTGACTCACCAAGTGTATAAGAGAATATATGGATAACTGAGTGAGTGGTGAGTCTGTATATGCATGATTGACTGAGTGTATGTATAGATTGAGTGAGTCTATGAGTACATGTATAAGTTTGTAAGTGATGGAATAAGTGCTGTATGGGCTGCTTCATGAGAGCATGTGTGGAGTATGGATGAGTAAGTGGGTGTATGAGTATTGTATCACTGAGTTAATACTTGTGAAACTGTTTCTATGAGGTATTAGTTGACTTACTTATTAAAGTATTGTGTACTTACCTCAACAATGCTTCAATTTAACTAAAACTTTTATTGTGAAATAGGTAAAGAAAGTAATACAAAGATATGGGCAGAATATGTTTATCTTAAAAGCAGTCTTTATTGTACTTGTGAGCAATAGCTATCTGCTTCAAAAAAATGTTTGATAAACCTTTTAGATACCTAACATCGTCGAACTACAGCAACTATTGAAAAAAACTAAACAGAAAGATATGTTAGTATTTAATCTTCTCAGTTACACACACGTATTAATGGTATTGCATTAGTATTAAGGGTTATTACAATATACTTAAAATATACATTTTATTTTTTGACTGTTCTCAGCTTTTATACTTTTTCACCATATAACAATGGTTTGTATAAAGCATCATCTTCTAACAGTGGGGGGAAAAACATTAAATGGATTGTAAAAAAAAAAAAACTGAGTTTCACAGTAGATCACTACAAATAAGTGACACTATGCATTGCTCTCACTACATTTCTTTAATTAGTGACCTAGAGTTTAATATTGTTATTTAATAATTATACCTGGTACAATTTCAGAAATAAATGTAAAGTATCATTCCTTTTTAGCAGTCCTTTTGAAAAACAACATCCCTGGTAGGCCAAATGACGTGTAAGATTCTGATAATGTATGTATACAAAATCTCACTCAGTAGTTTTTCTCTTCAATTAGGATGTAGAAGTGTTGTTACAGAAACAAAAAGGGACTTTTTAAAGTGTTGAAGAAATGCTAGTGTTTCGACCTAGAGCTCCTGTAATTTCAGTATGTTCTTCTATTTTTACAGTTTATTTAGAGAGCATTCTATAGATTTGATGTATTAACTTTTTTGGAGCATATGAAAAGGACTCTTGATACACAATGATGTTTTTTTCAAGCTATTATCCTTATTTAGCTAAATTATGTCTAATCAAGAGATGAAGCATGTAGAGGAAACACAAAACAGGAAGGATTGATTTGTATTTCATGTTGCTGTCATTACATTCTGTCCATCTAGGTTTACTTTTTAAATATGCAGTGTAGTGTCTGGAGGTTGTATAAACTCCTTCATGATAGATGATAGCCAAAGTAATAAAAATTCTCCCTGAAAGTGATATTTGTCCAGCTTTAAAGTTTGTAATTTGAGTTTCTAGTTTGGTACCATCTGCTCTGCATCGTTGTAGTATTATTATAACATATTTTCCTGTTGTTTGTACAATGATAAGGTTAGATCTGCAGTTCGGGCAGGTCATATTTTTATTAGCATTTCTGTACAATTTCTCAAAAGGCACAGTTTTTTTATCTAGTAATGTTAATTAAATAAATTGTTCAAAATGTATCTTAGTGGTGGATGTAAATGTGCAGTCTTCACAGTGATGGTCCCATTTGTAACTGAGTCCAAATAGATCATCAATGTTTACTTCTTCTCCTTCTTCTTCTAAGACTCCAAGAATGACCATAATAAATTATTGTGCATCTTGTTGAACGTTGAGCGTAAATGTTATTGATCCTGTACATCTATCTAAAAGGTGTCAGATCCCTGAAACAGATTGTATTATAATCCTGTCTCTTCTTAAACGTTGCAGCAAATTATATAGTGAGCAACACATTCTCTCATTTGAATTTTGTTCAATTTGGTTTACTACATGGGGTCAATGGAACAGTATATTGAGGATGACATTTGCATATCAGTGGACACCTGCACTGTTTTCCAATTGGTGACCAAAAATTTCACCATCTTTTTCCATTTTCCTCTTCTTAACACTGTCTGTGTTATCTTTCTGTCCTTTATTTTCTTGAAGGTTCATAGTTTGCTTTTTAATTCTCTACTGTGGGCAGTGTATGAGTTTCTGATAAACTGGATACTGGCCTAAATGACGAGTGTATAGAGTACTTAACTGCTTGTATTCTCTTACACAGCTGACATCAGCACTAACTTTACAACCACAAAGTCAATCAAAAACAAAAACAATCCAACAAAGGTTCTTATTCACAACAATGCTACATATGACATTCCTTCTTTGAATACAGAACTTCCAAAATTAACAAAAGCTGCATCTACACTTAAACCTTGTGATTTATGGATGGTTACTGCATATGCTAAGGACAGAGGAAACAGTTGCCATCAGATAGATGTCTTTTACAAGTAAAAACTGTATAACACACTGGCCAGTCTTCTTCACCTCACCTACCTGATCAAATGTTATAGCCAAGTATTCCACCTCATCTCCATGTGGGATATTAATGAAATCAACAACTTTACCCATCACACCATTTACTAAGCCTTCCTCAACATTTGAATTGCATCGTAAAATAACCTGACAGTGGATGAAACAGAATCCTGCAGTTTTTGAAACTTATTTCACTAAGAGTCCAATTTTGCGTTTAGTTTATCTGTCAGTAGTATTGTGACTCCTTGATGCTCCATTTTGTAAATTGTCATTTTGTCAAAAGCTATAATGTATAAAATGTCTTCTTTCTCCAGTTGTAGTAATTTCTCAATAAAGTTTGAGCACTCTTGAAGTGTTGGCATTAAACAAACTATATATTTCTGTTCTTTGATTAAATTGAGCATCAGTTCTGTAGGAGTAAAGTAGGATGGGAATATATTTCTGAGTAAGCGACTTTCCAAAGCACGTTTGCCCTGTTTTGTGAGAACTCCTACTCTAATGTCTTTAGGTATCTCTGCATACTCCATATAAGACGCATGCCACATGTTTTTTACTAAATCTTTGAACAGAAAGTTTAACCAAATGTTTACATTGCCAATACTTTCTGGTGAATTCCTTGTTTCATTATGCAGAGGAGTTATGAGAATTTGTTGTCCTTTTACAGGAGTAAGTTTGAGTAGGTCATTAAAAACAATTGAATGTTTTCCTCCAAATAGTACTTCATAGTTTGTCCTTAAAACTTGCTGCATCCTTAAGTGTATTAAAGCAAGCATTGTGTTCGATAACATGCTCATTTCATCAATGATAAGAGTCACCTTTTTCAATACTCTGGATATTTCATGGCAAGCTTCACCAGATAACATCTGATATTCCAGTTTATTGTCATGTTCAACAGGTAGCATTAGTAGTTGATGCGGTGTAATTCCTTTAATGTTATAAGCAGCTAATCCCGTTGGTGCTGTTACTATACATGACATATTTGAATCAGTAGTCCTCTGTAAATAAATGGTGAGAACTTTAATTAGGAGGGTTTTGCCAGTACCAGCTTGTCCACTGATGTACAATAATACTGGTGTATATGTAGGACATTCACATAGTTTTTTCTCATGCTGAAATCCATGTTCCATTTTAGATTTAACTTTGTTGTAAATTTCTCTCAGTTCATTGTTCAGTTGATCGAGTAACTGTTCAAAATCCAGTTTCCTCTCTTGCCTGCTGGATGGAAATCTCTACCTCATTCATAGTTTTTGCTGCTACATTTGAATTATTGGTTCTCCAAGTGGATCTTGACTTCCTGGTGCAGTACTTTGGCTGCTTTGAGAACTCTCCCTGGCTATTACAGCAGCAATGGATTCTTCCTATGCCACCTCATCTTTCAACATCCTCAAGTATGTTGGAAACACGGAACACTGAATGGCATCTTCTACGACATCAAATGAATCTTCATAACAGTCATAATATCCAAGTAGTTCTGATTTATTTCGCCATGGCTTGAAGAGTTGTAAAAGGGCCAAGTAGAGAAATTATTATCTGATTGACGTTTGGCAACTAAGGCCCTCATTACAACCCTGGCAGTCTTTGACCGCCAGGGCTGTTTCGATGGTTGCACCGCCAACAGGCTGCACCACCGGGACCGGCGGTTTACCGCCACGTTGGTCCCGACGGTTGTAATCCCCCAGGGGGCTTGCAGACAGTGAAAAGCGCGACGGGTGCTACTGCACCTGTCGCACCGCTGCAACACCACCGGCTCCATTTGGAGACAGCTCCCGTGTTGCGGCTGACATCCCCGCTGGGCCGGCGGGTAGAAACTAGGTTTCCGCCCGCCGGCCCAGCGGGGATGTCTTAATGGCCACCGCAGGAGTGCGGCCGCACGGCATTTACAACTTGGCGGGCGGCAGTTGCCGCCCCCCAATGTTGTAATGAGGGCCTAAGTTTCCTGTGATTAATTAGATTTCCTTTGTTGTGTCTTACCAAACAACCATCACATCCAGTAACTGCAAATTTTCCATCCTCAATGTTTCCAGTGACATTAGTTATGTATGTGTAATGCTGAAGTACACATGTTTTCAAGATGGACTCTTTTTTTTTTTGGGATAGTATGTATCCAACATGTTAGTCTTTAGAATGTCTGTACTCTCGGGATCAACTTCTGCAAGATACTCTATTTCCAGAAAAGTCTTTCATAGTCGATTACGACTGTTGGCAAGGCTTACCCACACAATTCTTCTAGACTTGGAGGATAAACTTACAGAGCTCAAACTATCTTTGCATTCATAAAATCCAATTTCCCTGTGAGAAAACATTTTCAAACTAAAACTGTACAATTATTTGGTGAGGCTCTTTTCTGCTGAAATCCCTTCGCACATCTCTTTCATCTCTGACTTTTCTGCCTTTGTTATGTAAGAAGTGAGGTAGCAAGCTAAAGCAATAGAATCATCTGCAGCAAACTGTATATCAATAATCCACATCTTTAGAATAACAGCGTTATAGTCATTTACATATTTTGAAGCTTCTGTTCTTCCTATGTTGTACGTACTTTTTGTTGATTTGCGTGTCAAGGTGTGTCTCACTGCAGAAAAAGCTATTCTTTCTTCCTTCTGAGATAAAAAGATGTAGAAATCCAAAGCAACATTGTGTATAAAAGTTTGCTTTTGATTTGTATTTCTGACAAAAGTATTTACCACATCTAAAAGTTTGAAATGTAAGAACTTGTTGTCTCAACCCCTTCTCGGAAGTTCTTTTGGGATAGCACATGTCAAATAATGTTCTGTGAAAGACAAGACAGACTCATCACTGTCTTTTCCAAACTTTGGTGCATATTTTACCCATAACAGCATGTGAATATTTGGAGCACTTCTAGTTTGGTACTCTTTCTGCAAAACGAAAGCAATGACTTCACAAAGAGGTGGATTTTATTTGTTACAGATGAAAGCCATCATTGCTTGAAATCTGTGGTTAAAATATCTGCAAATGTTTGCAGGATCCAATGAACAGCGCTATCCTGGTATTTTCAGATTGATATCTTTTATGTTTGAGTTTGCTTCATGTAAAAATTCAAGAAGATCATCCCAGGCATACTCAGCACAACTAAGTATCACAAACCAAGTAGGTGATCCTACATTGCTCAACATGCATTTTAATTCATCATGGCGATAATACCAATATTAATGTGCACCATGTTGGCATGCAATCAAATTGATTAGGTTGTATTCAAGGTCTTCGTCTTTTCCATGAACTTTATCAACAAATTCCCTTGCTGGGAGATTCTGGAGGTTTACTCCTGATTTATTGCATAGGATAACCCTGACAAGTCGCTCTCAAACAGTAGATAAAATATATAAGGAATACACTGTTGAAATCTAGGGTTCTGTAATGGTGTGAGGTAGTCTACAAAGTGCGTCAGCTTTTCCCTCCTTACAACCTGGTTGGAACTGGATAAGGAAATCATAGTCATTAAAAAATTGGGACCATCTCAACTGTCGTGTAGACAAAGCACCTGCAGACTCAAGTAATTCTAAGTTCCTGTGATCTGTTAAAATGGTGACGATGGGTAAACCCCCTAAAAGATAATGGGGGTCATTCTGACCCCGGCGGTCAGGGTTGGCGGGAGCACCGCCAACAAGCTGGCGGTGCCCCGCAGGGCATTCTGACCGCGGTGGTTCAGCCGCGGTCAGAAAGGGAAAACCGGCGGTCTCCCGCCGGTTTTCCGCTGCCCTGTAGAATCCTCCCCGCCATGGGGATTCTGACACCCCATACCGCCATCCTGGTCGCGTTGAGACAAGGCCCCACCCACCGCTACTTGAGAAGCAGCTACTTCACCCACAAATGGTTGCGTAGGATCCGGGTGTTGTAAAATGGGGGCGGTACTAAACTTGTCTTTCAATTGATGAAAAGCCTTATGTGCCTCTTCTTCCCAATTAAACTTTACTCCTTTAAGAAGTAACTTTATGATGGGAGCTACTATGGTGGAAAAGTGATCAAGAAAATGTATATAGAAGTTGGCAAACCCTAGGAAGCTTTGTACTTCTTTGATGCTCTAAGGAGCCTTCCACTGAGCAATGGCTTCAACCTTCCTAGGGTCCATTTGTACCCCGTTTGAAGTTAAGATATACCTGAGGAATTCTACTTCTTAAACATGGAAACTACACTTTTGTTGCAAGGCTTGTAAAATGGTTGTGATATGAGCCACACGTTCTTCATAGTAGTTGGAATAGATCAAAATGTCGTCAATATAGAAAGCAGCACCCTGATCAATAAAATCACATAATGCCTTGTTGATGAAATATTGGAAGGCAGCAGGGGCATTGCAGAGTCTGAAAGGCATGATGAGGTACTCATATAAACCAAATTTGGGGGGTTGTTCCAACTTTGGAGGAGGTGGTAATCCGTCCCAAATGTGACGGATTTACCACCAGCCGTATTTCGAGTTCCATAGGATATAATGGACTCGTAATACGGCTGGTGGTATATCCGTCACTTTTGGGACGGATTACCACTTCCTCCAAAGTTGGAATAACCCCCTTGGTCTGGAAAGCTGTTTTCCACGTGTTACCTTCCCGGACTCTCAAAAGATGGAATGCGCCTTGTAAATCCAGTTTTGTGTATATGCGTGCATTTTTTACCTGGTCTATAAGGGTTGAAATCAAAGGTAACGGCTATCTGTTTTTTATCGTAATCTTGTTTCGGGCTCTATTCTCAATACAAGGCTTGAGTTCCCCTCCCTTCTCAGGAATAAAAAATAGTTGCGATGAAGCTGGGAACCTAGAGGGTCCTATAAATCCTATTGCCAGCTGGCCAGCATCTCATCTAAATATTGGCCTAACTGCAAATTTTCCCTTTCTGTTAGAGCGTAAATTCTACTACAAGGAATTTGTCAAGCTGACTGGAAATCTATTCAACAGTCAAAGGGACAATGAGGTGGCAATGTAGTGGCCTTCCCTTTATCAAAACCATCTGCAAAATCTTGGTAAACCGAAGATAACTCATGTTCTCCTTTTTCTGCATTAGCTACCCTTGAAGCAATACCTTTATCTGGTAGGGCCTTGACCCAACAGTGGTCTTTATAGAACTGAGACTGTAAGGTAGCACTTTGTGTAACCCAGATTATGGTGGGATTATGTTTTTGTAGCCATAAAATTCCTGATATTACTTTGAATTGAGGTGCACATATCAAATCGAATTAATTGATTTCACGATGATTGGAGTATAAGCACATTGTTAACTCACAAGTAGTTTTGGTAACGACAAAAGGCTACCATCAATATTTTTAACTACCTCAGAGCTGGTTTTAAGCAGAAGTGGTATCCCAAATTGTTTTGCAAAGGCAATATCCATGAAATTCCTGGTGGCCCCTGAATTCACCAGGAGGTAGAGTGGAACTGGGCGGTCTGAAGACAGCCATTCCATCATTGCAGACATATGTAAGTAATGGCATTTTTTCTGGGAGCTGATTTGAACCAAAAAAATGGGAGACTTCTGTTCTTCTCACACCCGAGCAACTAGTCTTCTACAGTAGTCTGGTGTTCTAGTTTCCCTGAAACTTTTGACTTTCAGAGCTTTCTGCCCCAGTGGACTGTTTCTTGGGCTTCAAAGTACAATCCTTCAAAATGTGATCTTTTTTCCGCAATACAGACACATCTTTTGGTTGTGTCTTCGCTGTTGTTCTTCTTTAGTAAGAAGGCCCTTAACTGTACTGATTTGCATCGGTTCACTTTCATTAGTGCTTTTGTTGGTGTCTTGTTTCTTATCTCTAATCACCAACAACCTGTGGCCGGTGCAACCTTTGTCACTCCGTCTCTCCAACAACTGGTGATCCATTTGACCACTAAATCAACGAGCTCTTTGCAAGAGTCCGGTGGATTAACTACTCGAGTTAAACAATCCTTAACCCTCTATAAAACAAGGACCCCCTCTTCTCTGTCGGCAAATCAGCTTCAGCCACCAGTCTAACAAAAAAAATGGAAATAAAGAACAAGATGCAGCAGGCCTAAAGAGCACGCATCAATCCGTGAAGAATCCCAGTAAGGTACAATAGTTGTTCGAAAGGTTATGGTGTGCAACTCCACCAGGTCACCTGCTGCAAGGAAGGAGTCCAAGGGACACAAGAGGCCCCGACAACACAAAAACATTCAGGGGGTGCACCACACAAGAAGATCCAGCAGTAATAGTACACTGGAAAAGTCCAATACAGTTGAAATGAAAACGGTACAAGACTTCTCTCGGTTGCCTTCCAAAAGCTTCTTTAATTGGCATGAAGGACTTGTTATGACATGCAGTTCATACAGAAAAAACAGCCAACGCGTTTCGCCCCATGAACGTGGGCTTCCTCAGGGCTGTAAGGTAACATATAACCATGAAAAAATGAAGATAATATAATAACATTAATACAACACCGAAAAGCACCATATTGACAAGGACACTATTTTTACATGTTGGTAGCTGAGTAAAGACAATTTCAAATAATACATAAAGGAATACAGTGCAAACGAGTTTAAAAATATAAAATTGATCTAGGCCAAAGACTTATACATAGTCTGAAAAGGAAGAACCGGCAAGGAACGAAATTGAAATGAAATAAGCACCAAGGAGAATCCAAGAAGTGCGAAATGCAGACCATGTGATAAGACAGGAAAAGAAGTGCACCAAAGATGTTGAAAGTTCAACCAGAAAATTTCTGCTCCAAAAGTTAAAAAAACTCCCATAAGTGCAAAGCATTAAATGAATTGAAAAATAAGTCAAAAGGAACATTCCAAAGTGGTATTCCAGATATTGTAAAAGAAATTCAGCAAAGTGTCAAGACACAAATGTATATAATGGATCTAATGAGAAAGACCAAAAAATATTAATTATCTAAATGTGTGGTAAAAAATTGGAACCATAGGTAAAAAGAGAAAGTTATCATAGGGAGATAGATGTCTCCCAAATTGAATTATGCAGAACATGTAGAATAAACATGAAAAGGAAAAACAATATCCTCAAAAATAAAGACAAGAAGAAAATAAATACAAGGTCTGGCGGTACTCGTCATGAACGAGATACCATTGTTCAAACTAAAATGTAGCACAAGGTCATTTAGTGCCCTTACCTGTGCAATATATCAAAAGAATATGAAGCAAGTGGTCAAAGAAGGTGTCCAAGGCCGGTAGGTATAAGGAGTGACGGGGCCCGGCTGTATGCCACCCGTTCCGATGTAAGTGTGTATTCCAGATAGATACGCAGTAAAGTTAAATACGGGAGAGGCGGACGCCAAGTTTCACGAACTTCCGCCGTGCCTCGCAGAAACAAATGTAAAAATAGACGAGGGACATCACATATCGCATTAGCTCATCCCCATGATGGTTCAATTTGGTTTCAAGGGATTGACTACATCCCACAACACCCCAGGGGAGGGAATAGGGAATTACAACTACGCAAAAGGGAGGCAGCTTGGATATGCCGGTTTCGAGCAGTAGAATTGGGACACAACACTGACCATGAATTTCATTACTTTTTACAATACTATGTTCCTATGAGACCTTTCTACATTTAGTACTCATGTATCTTCTGTACAACATATCAGACACTGTTTGAATTATTATGCATGATATTTTCATGTGGTCTCAGCATAGGCCGCCATGGTTAATTACCCAAAAAACTGTAAAATTCATACAATATGTTTTTGTTTGTTAAATGTTTTTCCTTAAAGAGATTTCTTAATTTCTTCTAAAGTACCTTTTTATGGCTCTTGCTTTAAATTGCAATTTTGCACAACTTTTTTGTTTACCTATGTACAAGCTATTGATAATGTTTTCCCATTTAATTTTATAACTTTCTTTTTCCATTGTCAGCAATCAACACTACTTTTTCTAATAACCTGTTATGTTACATGGGGTCACGTTCCACCTTTTATTTTAACACACTCTCACTCACTTGGGGTCTTGTACACATTTCTTTTCTTTTCTCTTTTTCCCGTCCTTCCCTCTTGTTGTATTTTATCTCTGCTCCTATTGCACTTCTTTTCTTTCTTCTACACTTTCCAAATATATATTATTTTTCTACTGTTTTTTGTTCCCCTTTTTTTCTCTTTTTACTTCCCCTTGGCCATTTGGAACTTCGATTTTAACTTATTATTGTGATCTCTAGGGGACTTTTCTTTTGCGTGTAATATTTTTGTCATACTCTCTCATCTTTTAAGATGGCTGCTACTTATAGTTCTCCTTTTATGTCTACAAACTAGTCTAACCTTTACTAATACGACTTGCTGTACTGTCAAGCACTAACCTGTTCATCCCACTGGACCACAATGTTGACCAAGCTGCTTGTTCCCAATATCTCCTAAACGTTGCGTGCCTCCCACTTAAATACACATGATTGGCACCACAACGTCCTGGGTGATAGGGGTTGGATGAGAGAACGAGAGAGACACTGGAGTCGCAGGGCTGGGTCCGGCCAGCCAAGGGATTGTTTCCTATGATAACTTACATATCAGTCAAATAACTAATATCTCATAGCCCATATATACTCTACTGTTAAACTATGAGGTGCAAGCTAGATGTACCTGTTGGGGTCCCTTTTCCCACTTTTGATGGTTCTCCCTCTCTCTAGGAATTTTCAGAAGCAATGTGGATTACCTGTAATTAAGTAATAACCTTGAATGTCCTATATTGTCTATAACTACTCCCACTGTGATTCCAGATTAGTCCCTCATCACCTCAATTAAGCCTACCTGGATGTTCCTTGACATATAGTGGATATCTTGCGTGTTTCACCTTGATCAGATTTCTCAAGATGCTGATTCACTTGACTCATAGAAATTTACATAGGCAACAGAAATAAGAACAAACTCTCAGGGAATTAGATTTGCCAGATATTCATGGGTTAATCACTGTACTGTGCTAGTATTGCGAGGAACGCAATCCAGTGTTTAAATCACAATGAAAACATAGGGTTAATATCAAGGATTACAGTTCATGTTGTATTACTATGAAAACATAGGGTTAATGGCTTTCAACTTCATGAACAACCGGCTTATCACTTTCATCACAGCGTAATTTTGAGCATGGCAAAGGTAAGCTTCAACTTTGTTTAAGCACCGAACACAGAATTTTCTGCTTCACCAGCAACAATTTGAAATAATGCAAATGTCACTTTGAACTCAGCAATAACAACCGTATTCACAGTACATCGTATCGCTAACAACAATAGTAATGCCATATTAAACTCAACTATCATAAACGTATTCACAGTATATCGTTTTCATAATAATTGTTCAATAGAAACTCCTTTCTGTGGTATAATGCAAGCAACTACAATAAGCGTTATTGCATGACAAGTGGCGAACATTCCAATGAAATTAAAACCCAAATATGTGCCCTTTTAGGTGCATTGCATCCTGAAACATTCGCTTATCAAGGTTCAAGTCAGCAAGTATCAAGTTTTAGCAATAAATGTCCTTAAATGTTCTTAAATTGTGTGCAGTACGTTACCGCCTTTTTAAGGGTTGATTCTCTTGGTCTCTTCTTCTTCCAGAAGTGGCCTCCAAGGTGCTGGACAGAACAGAACATGAAGATCAAAAGCAGAGGAGCAGAGATTCCTTCTCTGCAGCCAGTGACCTTAACAACAAGAAATTCACTCAGGCCATGTGTGGTTTAAATACCTGCTGCATCCAGCCACACCCAGTCTGAGTCATAGGGAGCCACACCAAGTCTGAGTCATAAGGATACTGGAGGCTTGTGCAACACATGTTCCCAAACAAGCATTGGTCTTTAACAAGCATTAGTTCCAATCAGTGTTGGTCTGTGCAAACAAGCATTGGTCTCTGTAAACAAGCATTTATCCCTGCAAAGGCAAATGATTAACTCAGAAGTTTTTTACTGAGGCAAATCCGGTATTGCGGGCCTGACTTTGGGTTTACAGTGTTTGTACGATGTATGAGTTTTTGGATATTTTCAGTGATTGACTGAGGAGCAAGATGGTAAGGTGGGACAGAGGTTGTTTTCTTTCTTCAACAGTGAATTGAGATGGAATGGTGAACAAGATTTGGAAATTGAAATAGACAATAAGGATGTTGGATTCATGACAAGAGGAAGTACTTGGTGTAAGTGATGGATTATTGTGACATCTATATACTGATTGTAATGTCTTTCACAGGGGCATGCATTTGACAAATATGACATGTATTTTGAGATTGCAATTTAATATTGATGGTAGGCACACTGATGGTTGATAAGTTGGGGAAAGATGGTCTCTTTCAAGAAGTCAATTGGAAGAAATAGGTGTGGAATAAAAGGTATTGGGCAAATCTGGTTCACTTGTATATATACCATTTTGGTACATATATATTTTATGTAAAATATTTTAAAAAAACAAAAATGTTTTAAATAGTTTTTCTGTACCTAGACGATGATTTGTATTTTGTATGTATGTTTTTTAGGCCCCGATGAAGTCTCTGTATAGAGATGAAACATGTTGGCTGAGTCAGCTGTAAATGGAAAATTGAAAATAAAGTTTGAAAGCACCTGAGGGATGTGGAGAACCTTTTTCTTTGGAATATGATGGATTTGGATATATAGGATGATGGGTTGTGATATATAACAATCTACTCTTTTATTACATTTTAGGATGCCCCAAGGGAGTTTGAAAAAACACGCAACACTGGTTGCCCTTCCTAAGAGCTGATAAAACAGTTTAATTTTAAATTCGCCACTTATATTTTAGTGAACTAACTATACCTTGCTCTCCAATTGTGCACTTGTTATGACCTCACATATTACATCACTCAGAATATGTACTTCATTAATGACATCACTGATTACATTTAAAAAATACTGTTAATGTAATCTGATCAACAAATGATTCTGACAATATACTATAGAATTTGTGAACAAGGAGTAATACAATAATATAAATAAATTATTGACTCATAAGCTTGTCCATAAGCTTTCAAAGGAGGCAAAAGAAATTGGATATTTCAAAAGTGCAGCGCTTTTGATGGATGTCATTGTGTTTTTACTTGTATAGTGTCCTTTGAAGAGGGCTTTCACCTTACCAATTTTCCTTGGCTGTTGTTGCGTGTTGTTGGGATTACTGCGGATAAGTGCCATTCTTTATGATAGAGTGCATGGTGCGGGTCTTGTGGGGAAGAGTCTAGGTAATTTGCATGTTCTGGTGACCTAGTCTATGGGTCCTCCCTTAAGTTCTCCCTTACCTTTTCTGTGTGTGGACTGGAGACTTCATGCCAGTCTTGATTGGTGCTTTTGACTTATATGCCACCTGCCATAGTTTAAACACACCGTGGACCCTAGACATCTGCAATCTCTTGAGACTAAAATTATCTGGTCTCATTTAGTCCTACATAGTATTAAAGTTATTTCACATTTTCATCAACCTTTATCTCATTTGATTTGCATTTAAATCCAGCTGTATAGCTCCAAGACTTTTGGGTCTTGAACTTGTTACCAAGATTTTCACGCTACATGTCCTCTATGTCCATAAACAGTGTTGTTACTCCAGGTGGACCATTCATTTTGTTCTTTTGAACCCAATCTTCAGTTTTGTTGTGAAGCTTATGATTACTCTGTTTCACCGTTCTCTGCACTTTATGATCTTCTTCACTGGCTCCATAGCACTGCATCTGTCTTTGGTACGGATGGAATCTATTTCAGGCAGAGTGCAATTGTCCTTTATATCTTCAAATGGGAAGGAAATAGAAATTCTCTGGACATTATTTAAGAGATTGAAATGGTGGGTAGTTGTCAGACATTTCGTTCTGTTCTTTTGATCCCAAAAAGAAGAATGCGGTTTTACTTCCCCTTTCAGAGGCTATTTTTCCAAATCAGTGAAACTTTTCATGTATACCTAAAACAAGAAGCACCCTATCCTTATCCAAACAGAAAAGTGTGTCTTTGGTCCTCTTCGTGTGTCTTCATTGCTCATCTGTGTCAGAGTTGGATCAATTCCATTACTTGTTATGACAGAGTCCCTATACATTAACTGAAAGAAAGAAAAGTGTTCTCATGTATTAATTCATTTTGTACCTGACCAGTCTGTTTTTATTTATACAGTCTTGATGTATGTGATGCAGAACATTCACTGGGGAACACATTTCTGTGGACAGTTGTCAGCATGCATATGTAGTTTTGTCAAAACTTGTGTGAGGCCGAGGATGGTATGTGAAGTGAACTATGTTTCACATTTCATAATTTACTCAACACACTGAGTAAGTGGACAGACAGCACTGTTGACAACCAACCCTGTTGTGCAGGTGAAGTATAAGACCAAAAGTTTGTTATGAACATGCTGGACTTCATCTATGTGCACCAGCAGTAGTCAGAGAGCTGGATTAGGATGCAAGGTCCAGAATACACACTGTTGCGTGTCGATATTGTGCATCATGCAGTAGAAAAAGATGGTCTTGAAGGACGTGCAGTGGCACTCCACCATTTCATCAAGGCACATATGATCAAGAGATTAAGCACAACTTGATACCAAATGTACACTCTATGATGATTAGTTGAAGCAAGTGCAGTGTCACTCCACTATTTGATCAAGACACATGAAGTGCAATTTGCTAACAAATGTACACTCTGTAATGATTACTCCAAGATAGTTCAGTGTCACACCACTATTTGATCAAGACACATGAAGCACAACTTGATAACAAATGTATACTCTATGACAATTACTCCAAGGGGGTGTAGTGGCACTCCACCATTTGATCAAGATACATGAAGTGCAACTTGCTAACAAATGTACACTCTGTGATGATTACTCCAAGAGAGCTCAGTGTCACTCCACCATTTGATCAAGGTACATGAAGCGCAATTTGATGCCAAATGACGCTCTATGATGATTACTCGAAGAGAGTGCAGTGGCACTCCAGCATTTGATCAAGATACATGAAGCGCAACTTGCTACAAAATGTACACTCTGTCGTAGTTTGGACTCTTGCTCTGAGCAAGACTGCTGGTTTAAGGATAACAGTACTTTTGTTTGTAGGCGACTGAGTCTTTCCTACAACAAGTCGCAACTGTTGTCCCAACCTTACCGGCTCACTAGCAGTATCTCACCAGAAACACAATAGTAAAAGGTGATTTATGGCAGTCGCTTACGCATGGACTCAAAGTAAGATATCTCAGGGTATGTCGTGGTTAAACGGAGATTACCCTTTTCTCACAGATATATTATGTCTCATACAAACACAGGCAATGACACAGATGCAGTAAAGTTATAATAGCTTTTTATTTAACATAACTGCAATTTGCGATAAGTTGCATGGGCTGCAATGATTAGGATAATGAATATAGCAAGTAACAGTATTGTGAAGTCATTGTTATGAAGACCCCCACCATTTTGCAATACATGAAAAAGATATATAAGATGGAATATGCCCTATTACCCTCATGTGAATAGGCCTAACCTCCTACCTAAAGGAGAGCTGGGTTCGCTAAACCTAATCTGCCAAAGCCGTGTCCATGAGAGGAGCCCCCAACCCTCGTTACCTTGGAATGAGGTCTCTATCTCAGACTCCGTAGAGACACGAAGACTGGGTCAGCGTCAAGACGACTGCAGCATCGGTATCAGCGATGGTGGCGATGCCCTCTGGTCGGAATCCCTCTGATTATCTGTCTAAAGTGTGATGTATTTATACAGATCTACAAGGTCCCCTGACGTAGGTGTATTCCAAAACAATAGATAACAGGCATGCTTGGGACGGCAATTAATATCAACAATCCCTCGAAAGTATAGAGAGGGAAAATCCCTAAGTGTGAACACCTACTGTTTGTTTGTCTTTGGTGCTTGATCTTGACGCCTTGGCACAGTGACACTGATAATGTAACTCATAACAAGTGGCCTAACTAAAAACAAGGCAGCCATCTTAGAAGAAATAAATAATTAAATGGGCTAAGACAGAGCAAGCTAAGTAGGTTAAAAGTCACTAGGTGACGGGGGCACAAGTCTACAAGCCAGCGGCTAAGCTAACTCCTGCTATCCCATTAAAACGAACTAGGATTCACTACAACTCTATGTTGATTACTTGAAGGAAGTGCAGTGCCACTCCACCATTTGATTTAGACACATGAAACGCAACCTGATACAGGTACTTTTTTTTACCTTAGTAGGTCACACTTTTGATTCATTTGAGACAGTGAGGAAATCAGTAAAGCTCATATGCACTACCACCTGTTAAGAAGAATAAAGATTGGATAAGAATATGTACATTCTTATACAAAGAGCTAATGCATGTATCTGAACTTGCACTGGGGCTTGTGAATGTAACATTATTGTGGTATGCATCATTCATTGTTATGATGTGCCCTAAATGGCTTGCACATCTTATGTTTGCTTTCATTACTTATCAAGCTGCTTGGAGCAAGTTATGAAAGGACATCTGAGTACTGAGTGTCACTGGGTGCTTTTTGACACTGGGCTCGGCACCCACGGGGGGAAAGCTGCTGACATTAACAAGCCAGCCGCTGTGGACTATAAGCCCCATCTTTCCTCTCTGCATCACTAGCGACTGACACCACTATAAAAGCGCGTGGTGGTCCCCAGCCCTTGGGGGCTGCTTAGAGCAAGTTTTGAAAGGACATCTGAGTACTGAGCATCACTGGGGTGCTTTTTGACACTGGGCCCGGCTCCTATGGGGAAAAAGCCACCAACATTCACAAACCAGCTGCTGTGGACTACAAGTCCTGTCATTCCTCCCTGCATCACCAGTGACTGACGGTGCTAAAAAAGCAAGGGTGGTCCTGAGCACTTTGGGGCTGCTTGGAGCACGTTTTGGAAGGATTTGTGAGTACTGAGCATCACTGGGGTGTTTTTTGACACTGGTCCTGGCTCAGACAGGGGAGGAAAAGCCACAGATGTCTACAAACTGGCACAAACCGGCTGCTGGGACCTACAAGTCACATCATCTCTCCCAGCATCACCAGCGACTGATGGTGCAATAAAAGTGTGCGATGGTCCGAACACTTGGAGGTTGCTTGGAGCAAGTTTTGAAAGGACATCTGAATACTGAGCATCAATGGGGCGCTTTTTGACACTGGGCCTCGCTCCTACGGAGGAACAGGCACTGACATCCATAAACCGGCCTCTGGGGACTACAAGTCCCATCATCTCTCCCTGCATCACCAGCAACTGACAACGCTATAAAAGCATGCGGCGGTCCCGAGCACTTGGGGGTTGCTTGGGGCAAGTTTTGGAAGGACATCTGAGTACTGAGCTCCACTGGGGTGCTTTTTGACATTGGGCCTGGCTCCTATGGAGGAAAAGCCACCTACGTCCATTAACTGGCCTCTGGGGACTACAAGTCCCTTCATCCCTCCTTGCATCACCAGCAAATGACAATGCTATAAAAGTGCACGGTAGTCCCGATCATTTGTGGGCTGCTTGGAACAAGTTTTGAAATGACTTCTGAGAACGGGACACCCCTGGGCATGCCAGACCCTGGATGAGTATGGGGAAAAAAAAGGTTGCCTGGGGTAGCTCCAGCTGAGAGCCGCGTTGTTAAAAAAACAGCTATTGACTGAATGTTGGAGAGAGCAATTGGGGTGGTCAATGCAGAGAATTAATTTTCTGAGAGAAGGCTATCTTTGGGCCTGGTTCAGAACCATCTGCTGCTGATGTAGAAAAGGATATGTCTTTACTAAACTTCCTTAGTTTGCAGCAGTATTGTGAAAGTGATCCATGCCCTGTGCCCGACCTGTCAGTATGAGTAACCAGGGCTTGGCCCTTGACCTAAGTCCACCAAAGGCTAAAGAAGCTAAGGACATCACCAGAGGTAAAGCCAAAGAAAAGACCAACTATCTACACAAGGGTTCTTCTCAGCAATATACTATGAAAGATGCACTAGGGTTGAAGAAATATGCCCCATTAGTCCATCACTCAGTTATTGAACCCATACAGGATGACCCAGTATCTTGTTCCTCTTGTTTAACTTTGTTATACCCCCTATACCGACAGAGGTAAAGAGTTTCTTAGAGATATAATCAAGCAGCAACTCACCTCCCTATTTCATGGTTAGAGGATGTGGTGCTTCAAATAATAACCCTGAAATTTATGCTAAATGAAAGTCAAAGGACTTGTAAAGGGGGTCCTGTGGTTCCCCCTCAGTCTAACAGGCCCTTAGAGGCGAGCAGTAAAGTAGTGGGAGAACAGAATAGTCGGAGGATTCTGAGTGAAGAGATAGAATCTACACACACACCCACACTTTGAAATGTCTCTTCCGTGTCCATAGGTTCATTAAACAATAGCTGTAATAGCAAGATGTCACAGGGAAAGAGTGCTGGTAAGGATCTACGCTATGCCAAGGGCTATCCCCAACTCCCCCCGAGTGTACCCCTATACCATCATTCCAAAGGATGTGCTAGTTCTCCCAAAGGAGTCCATTGAGGAATATTCTAAAGTGCAAAACAAGACAGTGCAATAGTTGAAACTAAATTCTGGATAGGTGGGGGATTTGTCACAGGAGGGGCTACATGTAAAGCAAATGCCATGGTTGGGCTTCCATCCAAAAGAAACGACAGGGGATTGTATTATAGTAAATTTTACCAGACTATTAATTGTTGCAAACCTTATACAGCGTTTAGCGCAAGCACTCTATAGTTCAAGTAAAATCTAACCCCCTTCTTTAGGCTATTTTTATAGGCAGGTTTGATATAGCAATATTGATACCCCTGACCCAGTTTTGTGCTAACATAACACTGCTCCCCCATGGGAAAGCCACCAAGTGAGGCAGCAGGTATTAACTAGTAAGGCTCCAGCCCCTATTGTTATAACAAATAGATTTGCCCCAAAATCTCAGCTAAATGATCAAGATTGACACATTTGGGAGATGGTGACAGCCAACAGGGATAGAGGTTGAGACACATGGCACACAAGGTCATGAAAAAATGGGATGGGTGTAGCTAACACAATAGGTAATTTAAGCAAAGATTTAACTATTATGTGTTGGAATGCGGCAGGTGAAAAATCAAAGCTTCACAATCGAGATTGGTTAAATATCATAACCTCTGCCAGGTAGCATGTTTACAGGAAACCTGGTGCAGAGAAGATTTTCATATAGCTAGTTTCTTCTCTATCACAACTCTGGCAATCCTTTCGGCATATGGAAAGCTAAAGGGGGACTGGCCATACTTATTTCTAACCTATTGCCCATCACTGTTAGGAAATCCTTAACCAAATCCCATTACTATCAGGTGGTATATCTGATCATAGACCAAATGCATGATGTCATATCAATATATTTTATAACAATATTTTTAATAATCCACATAGTAGAATAATTATTGAGTTGGAGAAGGATCTAAAGGGCTTTGTAAATAAGGTGGGTTTTAACTACATGTACCTCTGGGTTTGAGATTTTAACCTAGGGAAATGCCAATCCAATACATCTACCTCTGGGTTGGAGATTTTAACCTGGGGAAATGCCAGTCCAAAGTAGTTCCATCTGTGGCGGATTTTTTTGGGGGCTGACCAACCACATTTTACCCATGATTTGTATGGAAATGTGTTCAATGAAATGTTATATAAATTAAACTTGGAAATTATAATACAGGATCCAGGAGAATATGGCTTTGGGTTGCTTACTTTCTATGGAAATGGTCAACATTCTATTATTGACCACGTAATGATTTCAGCTAAAGATTCAAACCTGATTACGTTTTTCAGTTTGAGCACATTGTGCTTAGTGATCATGCTGTGCTAATTCTTTCCTTATGCATCTCTTATAATAAATGGAAAGTAATGGAAATTGTTCCATGTATTAAAACCTTGGGGAGAAATGGGATGCCTTTGACATATGTATGGAGTGGGGGGCAGATTATGATAGCTTGGTGGAGTGCTTTTTCCAAACTGCAAGAGCAATTTCCAAAAATGTACATCTGCCAGCTAAAGGTCTCTGAAAGAGAAGAAACAATCCAGGGTGGTTTAATTCACAATGTACCAAAGCAAACCGGGCACTTAGAAAGGCTTTAATAGACTCACCGAGAAATGGGGAAAAAGTGAAGGAACTTCGAAAAATGTACAGGTCGGTGTTAAATAGGAGAAAGGAACTAAAGCGTGGGCCGGTTTTGATCAGGCAGCCAAACCGGTAACAACAGTTTGTTCTGGAAAAATAAATAGATCCCCCTTTTCTTAAAAAGTCGGATAGTCCATCTATGGAGGTTTCCATCTCACCAGATTATTGGACTAAACATGTTTCAGGCATCTTTAATTCAGGTAACATTGCTTTGGGTCTTCAAATCCCTAGTACTTTTGAGCATCTGAATCAAATTATCATGGAGAAAGTCAGTGTAGCTCTAAAGAATAGTGCTCAGGGAAAGGCCCCCAGCCCCGATGAGGTCCCAGTGGGGATTCAGTGGATGCCCTTAAGTCACACACATCCCTGTGGGCCTAATTTTAAGGCAATTTTTTAATGCAGCAGCAAATGGCTACTTTCCAAAATTTTCAAAAACGGGAATAGAGATGTTAGATTCACTTTTAGACTCATCAGTTAAAACCGAAGGTAGGGTAGCACCATCTAGGCTGGAAAATGGGGCCAGGAAAAAAATATTCTGAGGGAATCCCGATATAGGTTCAGGAAGAAAATAGGCTCTGTGGAACAGGGAATAAGCTTACATTTTATCCTTAGCAAGTACACATTGGCTAGGCACATTCATCTGTGTTTCGCAGATCTCTCCAGTGCCTTTGTTCTGGTGAATCATACTAAATTATGACATGTGTTAATAGGTATGGGTGCCCGAAATGAAATAGTAAGTCACCTCTCCCAACTGTATGCCTCCTTAACCTCCTGTGTGCGATACGGGAAGAATGGGGAAAGAACAGACAAATTCTGTTTGGCAAAGGGGATTAGGCAGGGATGCCTGTTAGCACTGCTGTTATTTTCATCATACATAAAAGGGGTGGATAACGACCGGCAGAATATAACTGCTGATGCCCCCAAGGTGGGTTCCCGTATTACCCCCATTCTTCTCTACTCGATAATGCAGTACTTCTATCCAGGACTGCCTTTGGCCTTCAGCACTTGATAACAAATGTTGTTACCTTTTGGGAAGGTAGAGATTTAAAATTGAATTTGACTAAGACCTACACCATGGTATGTGGGAAGACGTTAAAAGAAGCGAGCAAGGCATTTTGTGAATGTACACATGCTAGAAGTAGTGAAAACTTTTAGGGCCAGATGTATGAAGAATCCACTGTGCGATTCTCTAATAGCGATTTTTAAGAAATTGCTATTTCGGATTCGCAAAATGGTGTGTATCATATTTGCGATTCGGTAGTAGCGATTTCTTAAAAATCGCAAATGCTATTACCGAATCGCAAATAGCGATTCTGAGCCCATTCGCACCTATGGGCCTGTAGGCCCATATTTGCTATTTTTTTGCATTTCCCAAATTGCAAATTCCTCACTGGAATTCGCAATTTAGGAAATGCAAAACCCCAGGGTGCTGGGGCCTAAGGCCACCTCTGCTGCACCTCAAAATATATTTTAGGACATGTAAGGCGCACACATGCCAAAGGGGCATGTGTGCGTTACATGTCAATTTTAAAAATAAATTTTTAATGCATTTTTAAAATTTGCACATGGTTACCACCAAGTTTTACTTTTCTGTAATTGCGATTCCTTAATGCCCAATTCGCATTAAGGAGAAGCTTGATACATGTGCTTAAGAAATCACAAATAAGGATTCCTTATTTGCAATTTCTTATTTAGAGAATCGCAATTTGCGATTCTCTAAATGGGCTCGCAATTTTAAGGAATCGCTATTTTAGCGATTCCTTAAAATTGCATAGCGAATGCCTTTCATACATACTGAAAGGCATTTTTGCATTCGCAAACGGCCATTTGCACCGTTTGCAAATGCAAAAACGCTTGATACATCTGGCCCTTAGTTATCTGGGTATTGTCTTCTCCCAGAATGGTGACTGGTTGCCCCATTTTGAAGCGGCCAAGCTAAAATTTATAAGAGCTACTGCTGCTGTTCTTGGCTTTACCAAGAAGATAGGCAGTAAACCTTTAACAGAAATCACTAAACTGTATAGAAGTAAATGCCTCTCAGTTGCCCTGTATGGCACCCAGGAAGGGGTAAGGATAAGCGTAAATCATTACAGCTGCAGGAAAACCTTTTTTTACGTAGGCTTCTGGCTGTGCCAATGTCAACTCCTGCTTATCTTGAACATAAAGGACTGGGAATAGAGTATATGGAGGACATTATCAATCTTAATATATTAACTAAATGATACAGTATATGGACAAAATAATGTACAAAATTTACAGGGGAAATCATTAGGCATTGCTTGGATCTGGATCACTATAGAAAAATTCAGTGGTTTCAACATATGGAAAGGTTGTTGTTAGATCTAGGGGTATATTTTAGTCCACTAGAACCTCATAGTATATTGTAAGTCAGTAAAAGAGAAATACTATTGTCCTGGGTGGGAATAAGGGAGGCTACCAGGGACTTTCAGGAAAAAAAATGAAACCTACAGTAGATAGATACTCTAGGGGAGTAATTCATCAGGGGATCAAAGGATACTTGATTAATGTGAAAAATGTTCATCATAGATTAATGCTAACTAGGTTACATCTAGAGCAGATCCACTATCTACTGGCCTTTCCTAAAACGTAACCATGGCTTTTAAACTTGCAAAGGTGTCTCTGTGATGGAAAAGCATATCAGACAACCATTCTCTTTCTACTGTTCTGGAAATTCTACCGTGATATCAGATCCACTACCTTACACCCTCTGTTTTTGTTAGAAAGCATTTTATACCATCAGGAGCCCCTTATTTTTCTAAGAACAGCCTATCAAACATGTAAACATGTTGTGTTATTCTAGAATATATTAAGAAGGCCCCCCAGTCACAAATCATGAACTTTCTTAGATGACTTGCGGTATGAAAAAATTCTTAATGTCACTTGAGCTCTTACCTCTAAATTATGACTTGATTGATTAACTTGGAAAGCAGGATGATTGTGACCATCAGCACTTGAGGCGGTAGTATTTTATGAGATACCTACCTGTAATTACTGTATCAAGATAATGCATTTTGGTTGGTTTTGTCTAATAATGTTAATATTCAAACGTTTTTAAGTGTATATATTTGTTTTTCTTATATACATTTGTTGCATAGTATATTTGCACTTATTTTAATTGATTAATAATATTTATGCATTTATGGATTTTTATCTCATGTTCTCTTATGGATTTGAATACAAACCAGAATGAAGATACTTTTGACTTTGACTACTTATCAAGCCGCCGCATGACTCCATATCACTAGCATTCAATGGAACAGCAATCGCTCTCTGATGGTAGATGAAGCTGTCATAAGCTACACGAGGAGAACTGAAAAACTCAGGTAATAAGACGTTCCTAGGATCAAAGACAGATCACACGTTAATGGTGCCCAAGTGGTGTTGTTTGTGGAAATGGTCTGTGGTGTGTCTGGATGGCTGCTGTTGCAATAGGTGAGGTCAATGACTGTAAGCACCCAAAGAAAGTGAGAATGGCATAAAACTCCATGTTACATTTAGCCTGTCCAGCTGTGAGGGTGAAATTGTGCAGTACCTCTGCAGTCCTTTGTTGATGCATCATAGTTGCTTGTGCAGAGTGTCAGCACCTGGAATACCTTGACTGTGAGATACTAGCTGTGATACCACCAGCCAACTGTGGTGATCTAGTGCTTAGAAAATGCTCTGCAGCCAGTACCTGACATGGACATTTATGCACATGAGGGGGCTCTTGGTGAAATTAGTTGGTATTTGTATTCTGAAACAATGCCCCAGATCACACGTGGATGGAAACAGTATCTCCCCAACACACACTATGATGCATTTTTGTATAGCCTTTCTCCCCCTATGTAGTTGAGCCAGAGGTTCAAAGGCAGAGCAACAAACAGTGAGACCATCAGTGAGGAAAACCTGTTGCACGTGTTTCTCTCTTATTTATTGCCCAAACGTATTATGTGATTGATCATTGTATTAATCAACTGCAGCTGTGGCGGTGTTATGTCAAAGGTATTCTTAGTTAGCCCTACCACTGGTGCATTTTGAACTTGGTGAATCCATGTATTGCTGAATGTATATTGCATATTCTGCATATACGTTATTCAATATTTATAAGTGTGTTGATGCAACAATTTGACCCTGTCTCTGGGACATATTGTTTTTTCACACTATGTCAAGATTGAGTGAAGGTCTATGATGTTGCGAATCTCAGTCCTCCTGCTCACTCTTGGTCAATAGGTTGGACACACACAAATCAATCAAAAAATGAGAAACAAATGGAAAGAGAGAGAGAGAAAGAAACAGGGATACTGGTACCACTTGCTTGTTTCTTCAGAACATCAAAAATGTCAGCAGGTAAGGCAGATATTTGATCTTAGTTACAAATAAATATATGGCCCTTAGGTGAGTAAATACAGAGAAGTACTTAAGCAGTAGGGTCAGCAGTGTAATTGTGTGCTAGTGAACTTCTAGACGGATAGTGCTGTTATGAGTCCCACAACAACCATGATTCAGGCGTGGAAACCCAGGAGGGTGAGGAGAGTCAGGACTTCCAAAAAGAAGATAACAGTTGCTATAGTCAGTGGTGCTGTGCGTAGTGTGCCACAAGACGCAAGCTACACCTCACTGTCAAGACCTGGGTTGGTCAAAACCAGTCTAGGAGTGCCTGTGGTACTGTGTGGAGAAGACCTGGTCTGGCAGTTTAGACTGCACTGTTACTACCAGACTAGGATCAAGGCTGATTTGCACAAGGTTGGATTCTGAGCAAAAAAGGATGGGCTGGGGTGTGTTGGCATAGTAAGCGAAAAACGATGGACGTTGCACCCCGAGTGATTGACGGTGGCTGAGAATAATTCAAGCATTCCATCCATCTTTGTTCTCAATGTGGAACATGATGATCAACAATACAATCAAGCAAACAAGATAAACAGTGGATAAGTCCTTATATATTAAGGAATCAGAAAAACAAGACATTCAAGAAAGGGAACAAGAATAAGATGCTGAACTACTATGAATGGGAAACCATAGAACACAACAGGAAGTTGCTAGGCAGCTAGTTAAAAATAGACTTAAATTCTTGTGCCACCTATATTGCCCCAAAAATCACATTGTAATTCAGAAGTGAATACACAGATGGGGGTGAGAGGTCGATTTCATGAACTTACCCGCGTTGTCCAGTCTTCCATAGCTTCCAACTGACCTCACAGCCAAAATCTTCTGTTACCTGTGGGACATATTGTCTGCCCTGTCTCCTCACCCACCCTTTTTGTTTCTCCCTGTAGGAAGTGCGCAGTCACTCACCTGATGTCAGCCAGATGCTTCCTCAAAATCCTCCCACACTATTCGTATTTCTTTCTTTTCTCTGCATTTTGCTATTTTTTTAATTTTCTTTCACAGGTATCACATGTTTTTCTGTGTTGTGTGGGTGTACTGATATTGTGGTTGTATGGCATCTGGTGTTCTGTGTCTCTTTTGTTTTTCCACTTTTTAGTTGCCAGCCCTAGGACTTTGATGATTGATGCAAAGCATTGCCCTCCCATGACCATACCTATTGTTTCCCTTGCCAAATCCCTTTATCAGGATATGTCCCTCACCTATGTTCCCTCATAACCAGTCTATAGCTTGCTAGTAAGTTTTCGATCGTAGAAGATTTCTTTAGCATGATAGATAATTATACTGGCTGATGTCCAGCAACGCCAGCGAGAATGGTTTTGAATGCTGTTCTGGGAATATCAGAACATTCCACTAGGCATACATTGTAGTAATATGACAAGTGTACTGTTCATTTTTATCATAATTAACTTTACGACTTTGGCTCATGTTTTTTTCTCAGTTTTCTTTTTTCATTAAAGGATGAGCATTGAAGTTTCTGTAACTTGAATCTGTACTGCAATGGGTGGATTTCAATTTAATCCCTAATGAATCATGTTCAGTCCCTAGTGACCCAACTTGTTTTACATGAAAGCTTTGAATATCCTTTAAAATGATTCCAGTTTCTGGGGGACTAAGAAGGCCCATTTTACAATTAGGCCCGTAATTCTATTTTCAACACTTCATGAAGACCAGAGGACATTGTCACAGATATTTCTCTAATATTGCTAGCAGCTCACTGATAAATGACTGCTATGGGGGGTTGAGAACCTTTGTGGCATTCTTAACTATAGTGCCTGAAAGTGTCATGCACTATAAAATACCACATTGGGCTATGGTTAATTACATCTTACAAACAGGTCTACTGTTTACAGAATTCTATTTATTGTTATCTCAACCTCAACATAGTCGTTGGATGCCAACAATAAAAGGTGGGCAAATGGAGTGACACTGGTTTACCTTCCCTTATCCAAGACAGGCAACATTCTTAATTCTAGAGACATTTATGTTGCCACACCACCTAAGGTAGCGTGTGTGACCTTTGACAACTTAATTGCACTCTCTAATGTAAGCTAAACATTTGTCAGTCTTGTCTGACCTATGATGTCTAGTATTTCTTATCCTATCCACACCTACTTGCTGATTTGAAAATCCTTTTTTATTAGTAGAAGTTTGGCTTTAGAATATTCAATCAATCAAACAGGGAATTGTAAAGCGCACTACTCACTCGTGAGGGTCTCAAGGCGCTGAAGAGGGGAGGAGGGAGAAGGCGGGGGGAGGTGCTGTTACTGCTTCAACAGCCAGGTCTTGAGAAGTTTCCTGAAGATAAGGAGCTCTTTGGTCTGGTGCAGATGGGTGGGAAGAGTGTTCCACATTTTGGTGGCCAGGTGCAAGAATGATCTGCCGCCGGTTGTAGTTCTGCGGACGCGTGGGACGGTTACGAGGGCGAGGTCCGCAGAGCAGAGGTGCCGGGTCAGGGTGTAGGGGGAGAGTCGTCTGTAGAGGTATTCTGGTCTGGTGTTGTGCAGTGCTTTGTGAGCGTGGTGAGGAGCTTGAAGGTGATTCTCTTGTTGACTGGGAGCCAGTGCAGGTTTTTCAGGTGGTCTGTGATGTGGCAGTGGCGGGGGATGTCCAGGATGAGGCATATGGAGGCGTTCTAGATGAGTTGCAGCCTCTTCTGGAGTTTGACCGTGGTTCCTGCATAGAGGGAATTGCCGTAGTCCAGCTTTCTGCTTACAAGGGCTTGGGTAACCGTTCTTCTGTTTTCGGTGGGTGTCCATTTGTAGATCTTTTGGAACATGCGGAGGGTGTTGAAGTAGGAGGAGGATTTGGCGTTGACTTGCTGGGTCATGGATAGTGAGGGGTCCAAGATGAATCCTAAGTTGCGTGCGTGGCCGGTGGGAGTCAGAGCAGTTCCAAGAGTGGCAGGCCATCAGGAGTCATCCCATGCAGAGGGGGTGGAGCCGAAGATGAGGACTTCCGTCTTGTCAGAATTGAGTTTGAAGCAGCTGCTCTTCATCCATTCGGCGATGACATTCATTTCTTCGTGGAGGTAGGTCTTGGCGGAGTCCTTGATGAGGGACAGGATCAGCTGGGTGTCGTCGGCGTATGAGATGATGTTGAGGTTGTGGGATCGGACGATTTTAGCGAGCGGGGCCATGTAGACATTGAAGAGGGTCGGGCTGAGGGACGAACCCTGGGGTATGACGCAGATGATTTTGGTGGCCTCCGAGTGGAATGGGGAAGGCGGACTGGGTTCTGCCGGTGAGAAAGGAGGTGACCCAGTCCAGGGCTCTGTCGCGGATTCCAGCATTGCTGAGGCGTGAGCGTAGGGTGTGGTGGCAGACGGTGTTGAACGCAGCGGAGAGGTCCAGGAGGATGAGGGCCGTGGTTTTGCCGCTGTCTAGTATGGTTCTGATGTCGTCGGTAGCGGCAATGAGGGCGGTTGGGGTGCTGTGGTTGCTGCGGAATCTGGATTGGGAAGGGTCCAGGGTGCGGTTCTCCTCTAGGAAGTGAGTTAGTGTTCTTTTGATGGCCTTCTCGATGACGTTTGCTGGGAAGGGGAGCAGGGTGATAGGCCGGAAGTTCTTGAGGTCCTTTGGGTTCGCCTTAGATTTTTTGAGGAAGGCATTGATCTCAGTATGTTTCCAGCTCTCCGGGAAGGTGGTGGACTCGAAGGAGCTGTTGATGATCTTCCTTAGTTGGGATGCGATGACGGAGCTTGCTTTGTTGAGGATGTGTTGAGGGCAGGGGTCAGATGGAGAGCCAGCGTGGATGGTGTTTATGATTTCCATAGTGTTGTTGTAGTTGACGGGAGTCCAGGAGAGCAGGAGGTTGGTCAGAGGTGACAGTGTTGTTGTCATTGGTGTTCTCCAGGTGGAAGTTTAAGTCTCCAAGGAGTATGTAGTCAGTGGATGTGAGATCGTGCGTGCTGATGATGTGGGTAATGGAGTCACTGAATTGCTGTCGTGGGCCAGGGGGCCTGTAGACTAGGGTCCCTCGGAGGGTTGTGTTTGGATCAGTGTGGATTTGGAAGTGCAGGAGTTCTGCAGTGCTGAGGGTGTCTTCGGTGTTGGTCATGATCCTGAGGGTGTTCTTGTGGATGATGGCAATGCCTGCTCCCGGTTTGTTGGAGCGCTCCCTGCGGTTGATCTTGCAGCCGTTCGGGATGGCTATGGCGATGTCAGGCGCTGAGGAGGGGTTCATCCAGATCTCAGTCAAGAAGGCGACATCTGGGGAGGCTGAGTCAAGTAGATTCCATAGCTCTACTGCATTCTTGTGGATGGAGCGGGTTTTGAGGAGGATACATCTGAGATAGTTGCGTCCTGCCTTTGTGGGTGGGTCATTGGTGTGGAGGCTGGTGAAGGTGCAGTTCCAGCAGGAGAAGGGTCCGTGTGTGGTCTGAGGGGAGGCTTGAAGGCAGGCGGGAGAGCATCCGGTATTGAGGGCAAGGAGGATGGCAGCATCATAGTGAAGACGTGCGTGGCAGCGGTGGGGGGGATGGGAGCCAGGGGTTCTGGAGCTGGGCGTGGTCCAGGCGCGTACGGGCCCAGACGCTTGCCTTTGGCGTGCCTGCTGTGTGCGGCCACGCAGAGGCTGCCATTAAGTAGGGAGGTGGGGAGGAGGAGAGGACAGCTGGGATGTGGGAGGGGGATGAAAAACGGCGCGAAAAAGGGGGCAGAGTGCAAGAGAGGGAGAGCAAAAGTGAGAGAGAGAGAGCAAAGTGAGAGAGAAACAAGGAAAAGGAGCACTAAGGGACAGTAGTGGAGCAGAGAGCAAAGCAAAGAAAAGGAGGAGAGAGGCAGAAGGTAGCCTAGTAGGAAAGCAGAGCTCTCCTACAATCACGGGATTTAGAGTTATATCCTGAAAGAGCACGCTCGTTTTCTCATAAAGTTCTTCTGTTTGATAGGGAGATGGACACAAGTAAACAAAATGAAAATAACATTGCGTTTATTTTTATTATACTTTCAATAAATTTGAAAAGCCATTTCATTCATAGTCCTTTTACTGCAGCTAGCCCGCTTTGTGAAAAGAAACAGAATGCTTCTAGAGGCGCATCGAAAACGTTAGGTTACACATTACCTATTATTATCACTTTGACATCTGCCAGCATGATGAAAGGCAAAATGTATTTTTACACTTCATGTTTTTTACCGGCTTTCATACTCATACCTATCTCTGCCCATTTCCACTGTAAGCATGGTTTCTTAAATGACAGCTCACTGATTATAGTTCATGATGATTTGACAGCATTTTCAGATTAACGCTTTGCCTCTATATTTAATTTCCGGTGAAACGTCAGTAGCCCATAAAATTCATAACATTTAAATACTGGCTATTACAGTGCGCTTGCTAGATGGCTCTTTTACGTGACAGATCAAAGAATTTCATACCCAGTTTTCGGAGTCCATTACCACTTACTATTACCTGCTGATTACAAAACATATGTTAATTATAAGGCTGAATGCATTGTCAAGTCCACCTTCCAAGTTGCAGTTTTGTGAGGCTGGAGTCAAGGATATCATCGTTTAACAGTTTTTAGTTCTTTTTTTGTGCCAGCCGCATACTCGTGAATGAAACTCCTATCCCTTGTAAGAAGGAACTTAGTAGCACAAGGTACACATTAAGCTGGGAATACTACCAGAATATCGAGATTTAATTATCAACATACCAAATATTGCAGCCAAAATATTGACAGAATATTGCGAAGGTAAGTGTTAATTAAATATAGGATTACTGCACTTAAGTCCCCATCTATGTGCATTGACTTTCTCTCAGTCTCGCTCTCTCTACATAGATATATATATATATACATATATATATATATATATATATATATATATATATATATGTATATATATATATATATATATACACACACACACACACACACACACACACACCGCACACACATACACACATATATTACACAGAGACGGTTGCCACTTGGTATTGTTAGGTCAGTTGCACCATGTTGCTAATAACTTTGCTAATAACTTTGGCTCTGTCTCCAATCAACTTTCTAAAAAGGTGCTACGTTTTGACTAGTTTGTGCATGCAGAGTTTTGGGGTGATCCATCAAGCAGGGGCCAAGAAAAAAGGGGGGCCCCAAAACACAAAATCCCCATGCATTTTCCAAAGACTTCTTTAGGAAAGACTACGGCAAAAACTGCTGAACTGAATTACACCAAATTTGGAAGGGAGCTAGATCTTGGTCTGCACATTGTGCTTTTTGTGATTTGGTGTAAATCAATTCAGTAATTCTTGAGAAATTATGGTTAAAAAATAATTGTATATCTGAGTGTTTGGGTCCGCTAGAGTCCTGAGAGACTCTTGCGGGAGCATAAATTTAAAAACAGAGCACTCTGATTGGCTCAGGGAGCTTTATTTCCCTTCGGCCATCTCGCTCCTGTGGGAGTCGTACTCCTGCATCCCTGTCGTGTATATGATTTTTTTTAAAATAAGGAATACGGTGACCCCTAGTCCCATTGGGGTGACCCAAAGGGACCCCGCACCAAAAACAAAAGAAATCAACAAAGATTGCTGCAATCCTGTGGGACTCCGCGGGATCGTAAAAACAGGTGGCTGGGGGCCACTTTGTTTTATTAAAGGAAGGGAGACGTGCAAGCCTTCTCCCCAGCCATCACAGGTCCGGTGAGCCCAACCCCTGGGCCTAAAACTTGTATATGGTGAGCCATCAGAGGCCCTGGGTTGCCCACCCTTGTTGCCTCAACAATTGAATAAGGGGAGGGGCATGTAGGCTGAAATTATTCAAAATGGGGAGGGGGCTGTGCAACCTCCCTTCCTAAGCCTCTAAAGGCACCTAGAGCCCACCCCTGGAGCTGAGAAAATTACAGTAAATGGGGCAGGGGGCGCAGAGCCCCCCTCCCTGAGCTATTAATAGCCCAGGGGACTCCATCCCCTGGGGCTGGCTCACATGCTATGTCCCTGAGGTCCCACCCCTGGGATATAGAGGTTTCCAATCCTGCACAGGCCTTGTGATATGAGGTCACAAGGCCCTGTGTAGGCCTAGTAAAACTTTATTCAACATTTTTATGATAATCACTATTATTATACATTGTGTGATTTACTGGTGATTTGTGAAGAAAGATGATAGATCTGCTTTATATAGATGATATGCTCACCTCTTGGAAAGGTTAAGAGGCTCACTTTTTATATATTTGACATTGTGACTGATTGACAAAGTCAGTAAGTCTGCTGAGGTGCGGCCAGGTCCTACGAGGCCAAGCATATTCTGTGAATGCCAGAAGGCCTTGCATGGTGTTTGCTGCTTGCAAGGGCCAGACCTAAAGAGCTGCTTGCCAAAGGCCAGATCGTGCGGGCAACCCCATGCTGTGCGTGGCTAAAGGCCATGCGTAGCAGGGCTTTGTCTGCCCATGGGGGGGTTGGACGCAGGCCCTGGCCATAGAGGGAGGTTGGCAATAAAATATTTCTTGACATTAAAAAAACCCTAGAACTTCACTGAAAAAACAAAGGATTCAGTTATATTATAGTTAGGTATTGTAATTATGTCTTACTTTACATTTATAAAATGCATGGCAATTCACTGACATTTTAAGCTAAAAAAAATCTGAAATTCGCCACTTATTGCTATCTCTAGTAACTATGGGCCCGATGTATCAAAGGATTTTATACATTTTGTTTCTATGGGAAAATGTGTTCATACATATGGCCCTATAACTCATGCCCTAAAGTAGCTTTAACTCATGCCTTCACCGAGCACTGCTAATTACCCCACATATTACATCACTCATTACATGTTCTATAACATAATTTATAACTTCACTGCAACATCTGAAATGACATCATTGTTGCTCAAGGGAGCCCCAAGACCCCTGAGGCCTCTTCATACTGGGTGCTAGTGGGAGCCGGTACCTCTTTTTTGCTTCCCTCCAGGCAGAAACAGCCTTTTTTAACTGGTGCTGCTATGCATGAGAAAACCTTTGTTTTTGCCTGGGAGAGTGCAAGCATGGCATGCCCGCACTTTCCCGGTCAGGAAACCATGGTGTCCTGGGGGATGAGGTCCCAGGACACTGAAGAGTGTCAGGCCCCAAAGGGGGTTCCCGGGGCCAGTCTCAGCTAGGAGAGGTGGTGCATGCAAAAAAAATTGCAGTGGATTCAAGGAGTCACTGTGGATCAATGGCAACATTTAAAAAAAAAATGTTTTTGACCCCAGCCCCCACCAAAAATAAAGGGCATGGTATCCTTACTCTGCCCATTTATATCTTTGTTTTACCTTTTTTCCTGTACAAGGGACTCAATCTCAAGTCCTAAGATGGCTGCAGCTACATCTTTACAGGTGTGCTATCAGACAATCAGACCTAATCTTGAGAAAAACTACTGAACATATTTACATCAAACCACACAAAGCAGGCTTTCTGGAACATGATCTAGCTTTCTGCCAAACCTGGTGTAATTTTGTTCAGCAGTATTTGAGGTATTGCTATTAATATTTAGAATCATTTTTCCATAGGATGTTGATTTTTTGGTTTGGTAATAGCATGGCTTAATGAATCTTCACAAAGAGTTCAGAAAAAAGTTCCTCTATGTCTGTTCTTTTCTGGGTAGTTTTCGGGTGATCCCAGAAGCATGGGGCAGAAAAGAAATTGGGGCCTCCAAACCAGATTTCTCCATGCAATTTACATGGGGATTCTTGGAACACTCTATAGGCAAATACAGCTGAATGCAAGTACACCAAATGTGTCAGGAAGCACGATTTTGGTCCAGAAAGCATGCTTTTTGTGACTAGGTGTAAATCAGATCAGTAATTTTTGAGAAATTAGCGTTAAAAAATATTTGAATATCTGGACGGTTGGGTTCACAAGCATTTCACAAGAGTACAGCGGTTGTCAGAATGCAAAAATAGAGCCATCTTATAGGTCAAGAAGGCTTTTTTCCCCATCAGCCCTTTCACTCTGGCAAGGGTGAGAATTTCCCATGAGTCCCACTGGAGCTTGTGCTCTGATTGGCTGGTTGTTGGAGAAACAGAAATGAAATGGCCGCCTTTACTGAATATAGGGAAAAAACTCCTGTTGTTGTGAAAGTGATCAGAAAAAGCTATACATGGGGGCAGGGTAAAGAAATCCTGACCCGTTAGTAAGTGAGAGGATGTCCATGAGGCATTAGTAGTGTGATGGAGCTAACTATAAATTCTTTTTTTTAAATGTTGTGATTCTGCAGGAGTTTGTGGGAAACTCTCAAGAGACTCTCACAGGATTGTGAAAAAATGGAGAGACCAGTCCCTCCCCACACCCTACTACTCACACTCATCACCTAGGGTAGAGGAGTCAGTGGAGGGGCCATTCCATCTCCTCAAACTACTAAGCATGCCCATTGTTCTGGGGAGAGGTGTCAGTGGGGAGGCCAGTCCCTCCACTGACCCTATTATTCACACCTGTTGCCCTGAAGAGCGGTCTCTGCTGAGAGGGTAGTCTCGCCTCACACCCTTCTATGCATTCCTGTTGCCCAGGGTAGAGGTCTCAGCAGAGTGCCCACTCTTTCCACACACCCTACTATGGACACCAATCACCCTAGGAAGAGGTTGCAGCAAAGGAGGACAGTACACACACACACATCTCCCTAGGGAGTGGTCTTAATGGAGAGGCTAGTTGCTGCTCACTCTGTACTACGCATACTCGTCATCTAGGGGAGAGGTCTCAGTGAGGAGGGCAGTCCATTCCCACACCCTACTATGTACACCTGTCACCATACCCACATTTCACTCTCTTCAAACCAACAACATAATTCACTTGACTCACAAGATACAGTCTAGGAAACACTAAAGCTAAATAAGAAAGAACCCACCCAAATGCAAAGCAGGTAGAAATAAGCAGTCTTACAAAACATTTAATAAATCTCTCTCAAAATTGGTTCTTCTTCAACTATGAAATCCAAACTAATAACATATCTCCTCTCACACTCACTCTCACACATATGTTCAATTAACCTAACTCCTGTAGTTTTACAATGCACCGTACACATTTCACCCTTTCCCTCATGCTCCATTCTCAATCTCAGATGCAAATTTGAAAACTTACATTTTATGTCAAGACAGGAGGCTAGCATTATGCAAACCCTTTTATTCACTCCTTCTGAGCATCAACACTTAAAAGCTACAAGAACCAGAACACAGCAACACATCACAATTAAATAAAATGTTCAGTCCCATACATAGGCCCTCATTCCGACCCTGGTGGTCCAAGACCGCCAGGGCCGCGGGCAATGGAAGCACCGCCAACAGGCTGGCGGTGCTTCATTGCCCATTCAACCGCTGCGGTCAGAAAAGAGGATCCGGCGGTTTCCCGCCGGATTTCCGCTGGCTGGGCTGAACCTCCATGGCGGCGCTGCATGGGGATTCCGACCCCCTTCCCGCCAGCCTGTTTCTGGCGGTTTTTACCGCCAGGAACAGGATGGGAGGAACGGGTGTCGTGGGGCCCCTGGGGGCCCCTGCACTGCCCATGCCACTGGCATGGGCATTGCAGGAGCCCCCTAACAAGGCCCCAGCATGATTTTCACAGACAGTGAAAATCGCGACGGGTGCTACTGCACCCGCCGCACACCTGCAACACCGCCGGCTCCATTCGGAGCCGGCTTCTGTGTTGCAGGCCCTTTCCTGCTGGGTCGGCGGGTGCTCCCTTGGCGGGCGCCCGCCGGCCCAGCGGGAAAGTCAGAATGGCCCCCGTGGTCTTTTGACTGCGGGGCGGCCATTTGGCGGTTCCCGCCAGGCGGGCGGCGACCGCCGCCCGCCCGGGTCAGAATGACCCTCATAGTCCTTGTCCTACATATTCTTACTCTTTTGTTTGCTGCTTCGGAGCAGATACAAATAATTAGATAACAGTAGTTTCAGGTGTGGCATGGATGATTATTTATGTGTTTGGTATGTATATGGATGTAGATTGTATTTCTAGTTTGTTTATTATATTTGCATGTTTATGCTTGATATAAAAGTTGAAAAGAGAACTTAAAGGGTGGTTTAAAAATATATCTTAAATTATTTATCAAAGATTTAAAATTGATGTATTGTTATAGCAGTAGCTTTAAAATAAGCTTAACTCAAAGTGTGGCTTGAGTGCTAAGGAACGTTTGTTGCTATCCTCATGCTGGAGCAACAAGAAAAGCTTGTTCTTTTTCCACCATGCTTGTAATCAGCATGTGAATCAGTGCAGCTCGAATGACAAGGAACATTAGTTGGTGGCCTCCCATTTGTACTCAGTGTGCACAGTCGAAAGCAAGTGTCTGTCACACTGTGCATGACATTTATTGACTGAATGTCAATTTCTAATAGAAATAGGCCATATTTTTTAAACAAAAGAAGACTTGATTCTTAGAAATTAGGCATGCAAGGCACTTTACCAAGCAACAAAATGCTTTGAGGAGCATTTGTTGCAGGGAGTGAAGTAATGGCAGTTTGAGAAGGTTGCAGGATATTGAAAGAATGAAGCAAGAGTAAATTGGTAATAAGAGTAGATTGAGCAGATCCTTTTACGTGAAAGAAGAAATATGGTTCTATAGTTGAAATATGGCAGAGCAGCATAAAAAATGTAACACAGGAACTGCATGAAGCAGTTCAGGAGACAGTTAAGCAGGTACCTAGCCAAATAAATGGAAAGAAAAAATATGGATGAGGAAGAGTATTTCTTAATATCAGAAGAGGAGGATGTAAATGGAGGTCCGGTGGCACATGTATTAAAAAGGCAAAACACTTGGATTTAACATCCAACAGGAAGGGAGTCCTAAGCAGCTAAGGGAGAGTTGGTGCCCAAAGCGGATCACAGGGAAAGCAGTTTAACACTGAAAGAGAGGAAATTCCATTGGATGAATTGCTACTGACAGGTGATATATCCAATATGGATGAATATATTCTGGACCTAGATTATAATGATTGTGTGTATCAAGAATTTGGAGAAGGTCCTAAATGTAAATTATAAGACATGAAATCAGTCTTAGATCCTTTAGGAGAAAAACTATTTGATCCAAGTGACATAAAGCACTCAAGGGGTAAAGATTGGCGGCCCTTAGATCATGTGGCTGATTGTATGAAGCATTGGATAAGGAAGCCTCTAGAAAAAGAGGAAAGGAATATTATGAGGGCTGAGTGCTCTCATCTGATGATTGATGAGGAGGTGACTTTAAATCCTAATTTGGACCCAGAGTTGATCACCTACTTGTTTCAAAGGGGTTGAGACCCTAGAAAGGGCTTGGAAAGATCATTCAAGCAATGCCAGGATAGGGTTCTACACATTCTTGGGCCATTCACAGGAATCTTTGATTTAGTAGAGGAGGCATACTTGAAAGGGAGTGATGTAAATATTAATTTATTGAGAGGATGGTGTCAGCGCGCAATTTGCTTCTTAAGGAATGCAAATGCAGGACTTTTAGCTGAGAGACACAGAGTCATTCTTAAAGCATTAACTTGAAGTTGGTGATTTGATAAAAAAGAAACAAGTGAGGATGTCAAAGGTCTATTATTTGGTGAATGAATGGTAAACTCTTTAGGTAAATACATACAGACCTTCACTAGTTGGGACAGGGCACATTTTTCAATGCACAGAGTTTTTGCAAGACATAGCGCCTGATTTAGATGTTGGCAATAAAGGTCCTGCTGTTGGTTTTCCGACCAAAAACCCGCTTACCACCTTGGTGGTCCACCCACCAGATTTAGATGTTGGCAGTCCCGTAGGCGAAAGCCTTCCCGAGTCCCACTGACTCCACCAAGGAATCCCATCTGCCATTGGTAGTACCATAGGAAATAGTGGCTGAAGGTGGGACTCCAAGCAGATTTAGATCTGCCTTTCTGCCAAGAAAAATGTGGTGGTCTGACCTCCAAGTCTGAGTTGGCGGATTGGGGAGGAGGGATGAAAACCCACCTTTTTTCCCCATATCACTCGTGTTTTAGACCGAACAGGACCCTCTGTTTCTGGACACGAAGGTAGGGAACCTGCATTGGCTGTGTACGGTGGGTCACTGCACATGTGCACGGGACCACTTTAGACATAAACATGTCACAGTAATTTTTTAACTTACTGTGACAAGCATATGTCGGGGACACAAGTGAGTCAGACACGGGTGGGGACACACTGGTACACAACACATATCGCAAACCTACACAACTGACTTTATGGTGCCAGTATTCATTGGCATATGAATGCTGGCGCCGCAATGACGGTATATTTACACCTGTCAACTGTGTTCATGTATGCACATTGCCAAGGGACATGTATCTGTCATGATGTGCTGCAAATTGTGTGAATGAGTCAGTATGTGTATGTGTGTATGTGATGCGATTTGCTGGGTGAGGTGGATAGAGCTGGAATGGGTGATGTGATTATGTCAAGATATGTGCAACTTGCATATGGCATTGATGTTGTTTATGTTGTACTGTGTGTTGTGTTGCTGCATGCAACATTCAGGTGAGTGGCATTGTGTGGCTGTTGTTTTCATGATGTATGTAGTTCTGCTTGTATGTGCATGTGTTTGTGTATATGAGTGTGTAGTTGTGTTGGTTGTTGTGGTTGTGTTGTGTGGGGTTGCAGTGTCAATGTTGTATGCATGTTGTGTCTTGGCTGTATGGTAAAGTGTGTTTGTAATATGTTTTTGTTGTGTTGTGGTGGAATGGCAATGGATATTTTATTGTATTGTATTGTAATTGTATTTATATAGCGCCTACTACCCCTGACGAGGTGTTGAATCGCTTTTCGGTGAGTAGCACGCTATTAGTGATGGATTAGTATCGGGAAATAATGAGTAAATTTTTTTGTATTATTATGAGTTAATTTGAGCCGCGGATATTAGAGTTTGTTAGTTAAGATTGACGGGAGAAATGGAGGGGTGGAGGAGGAAAGAAATCCAGAAGTGTTAATTGGGAGTATATCCTTAATTTACTCAACCCAAAGGCTTGGGATGAGTAAAGCGGGGTGGAGGAGGGAAGAGTATGTGGAAGGGTTAGGGAGAGCATAGTAGCAGGGTGAGATAAATGCAGGAGAATTTAGTAGGTTTGTGTAGGAGGTCACAGTAGTAGAGTGAGGTCTGGTGAGTTAGATGTGGAAGCGGAGGGAAGAGCTTATGCAGAGTTATTTAGGAGATGAAAGTAGTAGAAAGGATTTGGGATGAGTCAGAGTGAAAATGGAGGATAGTTTGATAGAGACATGACATATGATGATGGGTAGATAAGTGTGATAAGATGAGAGCAGGAATTCACAGATATCTAGTATAACAACCCACCCAGGAGCCATGCAATGACCCACAAACATGCCATGCACAGAAACAACATATACACATACATACATATATATATATATATCTATATATATATATATATAGATATATATATATACATACACACACACATGAATACACACACATATGCACATACAATACATAATTAGAACCATAGGTAAAATATACTTAGTCAAACAGGTTTAAAGGGTGTGTGTGTATTTTATTGTTATGACATAGTAGCGATACAAATTTTCTAAAGAAACTATAAATAACTAGAACTATACACATAATCTGAAAAAAAATATTTATCAACATAGGCATATGCAGTTCATAGTTGTTTGAATATGGTGGTTATGAAGGAAAGAGCCAACTCTTGAGTAGTTTTCTGAAGACAAGAAAGTTATCTGTGGCTCATATAGTTAGGGGTAATGAATTCCATAGTTTGGCTGCTTGAACGGAGAAGGATGTACCACCTAGAGTCTTTTTCTTGTATGGTGGTGTTCTAAGGCGGGGTGCCAATCTTGAGCGAAGGTTTCTTTGTTGGATGTATTTGGTAATTTTGTTTCTGATAAAAAGCGGTCCTGTTCCACGTATAGCTTTGTGGGTGATACAAAGCAGCTTGAAAGTGCATCTTCTGGCAACGGGTAACCAGTGTAGTGCTCTCAAGGCAGGGGAGATGTGGGCTTGCGGCTTTACATGTAATAGTAGCCTGGCTGCGGTATTCTGGATACGTTGTAGTTTTTTCATAACAGATAGAGATGATCCATGGCAGAGGCCATTGGCATAATCCAGTTTGGATAGTACAAGCGAGATAGTAGCTTGCACCTTGTGTGGAAATCCAAGGTGGGGGAAGATGCGTCGCAAAGTCTTCAACGTGATGAAGCTTGTTCGTGCCAATTTGTCCACTTGGGCATTCATAGTTAACTTGGAATCCATGGTGATTTGTAGGTTTTTAACTGCCTTGGATAATTGAGGAGGTGGTCAAAGATCGTCAGGCCAGACGCACAGAGGGTCATCATTTTTCAAGTCACCAGATATGAGTATTTCTGTTTTGGAGGTATTTAGTTTGAGTGAGATGGCTCCAGGTCATCCACTGATCAACGGCTCTGAGGCAACTGAAGATTTGTGAGTTTTCAATGTTTTTGGGGCATTCTAATTTAAGTAGTATTTGTGTGTCATCTGCATAGTTGTAGCATGTGAGATGGAAATCATTGATCAGTTCTGGTAAAGATATCATGTAGATGTTGAAAAGCAAAGGTGAGATGGTTGACCCTTGGGGAGACCCCTGCTTTTGTGAGGTAGGGTTTGGACGAGAAGGGGGGCGAGTGGATGATATTCGATCTTTTTTGAAGATAGGAAGTAATCCAGTCGAGAGCAATCCCTTGTATGCCGGCTTTGTGGAGTCTTTGAGTTAGGGTGTCATGGTCAACCGTATCAAAGGCAGCTGAGAGGTCCAAGAGAAGTAATGCAGCAACTCCATTTCGGTCGACTGTGTTTTTAAGATCATCCCAGATTGCTATGAGTGCCGATTTAGTGCTTCTTCCTGGGCGAATCCAGTTTGGAAGTCTGAAAGTATAGAATTGTCTTCAATGAATTGTGACATCTGGGCGAATGCTGCTCTTTCTATCAATTTGCCCAGGAAAGGTCCATTTGTGATTGGTCTGTAGTTGTTGGGGTCTTGCAGGTCTAGGTTTGTTTTCTTTAATAAAGGTTGTATGTGTGCCTTTTTCAGGTCTACAGGAAAAGTTCCTGAAGTTAAAGAGTTGTTGATGATTCTTCTTACAGGTGTGGCAGCAGAAGTAGATAGAAGAATGTTCTTGAAGATTTGTGGTGGGCAAGGGTCAGAAGGGCAACCAGAAGGTCTGCTTGCTTTGACCAAATTCATAAATTCATCCTGGGATATTTGTTTGAAGGACTGTAGAGGTTGGGTTGGTTTATTCTTAGAGGGTATTTCAGGAAAGGGGTTGGTGCTGATGGTTTTTTTCTGTTTTAAATAGGAGTCCAATGTGTCTGCCTTGGTTGTGTAGTGAGTTGCCAATTTGTTTGTAAAATCTTGAGTAGTGGGATGACTTCCTTCCATGCATGTACGTTTTCGAAATTCATTGAGAATTTTATAAAATTCCTTGGTTGTAGATTGAGCATTTTGAATTCTGTCTGAGTAGTATCTTTTTTTTAGCTTTTTTGATTGATGATTTGTAAATCCTGTTAAGTTTGTGTAGCTTCAGTTTGTCTTGAATGTTGTTTGTTTTGAGCCAGGTCCGCTGCAACTTTCTGATTTGTTGCTTTATCTTTTTAAGTTCTGTGTTTCTCCAAGGTGTTGGTTTTCTTTTGTTGTGTATGTAGTGTGTTGTGTGTGATGCAGAGGGACAAGGTGGCAAAGGTAGAGTGTGTATGTGTATTTCTTACCTCTATTCCACATCCACTGCCATTGTATGATGTCCATTGAGTCCTGCAATGTCCTCCCTCGGTCAGCGAACTGTAGGTCTGTAACATCTAAATATGGCGGTCCTCTCGGGTCTGCCGCCGACTCGGTTTGGTAATGCTACCGCCAACATCTAAATCAGGCCCTTAATTTTTATGGGAAGGCTGGGAAGAAAGGGCTCATTTTCAGCTTTGAAAATTGCAAGTCCCAGTATTCAGGATACCAAAGCAGTATAACCTACAGAGGAAACCAGGGAGTTCCAAGTTTCTATCTCCAACAAGGGAGAGGAGAAAGAGGTAAAAAAGTTAGAGAACCTGGACAAGGTGCCAATTTGGGGTAAGGTGAGTATGAAGACTATTACTGGTTTTATCCAAACAAAGGTGGGAGGAAGATTAAGATTCTCCAAGATCAATGGAGACAAATGACAACTATTTAAGGTTTTCAAATTAAATTTGATTCAGAACCACTCCAATTAAAACAAACAAACACATTTGTTTTCCAAAAAGAACTGGAAAAGTTTAAAATAGAGGAGATATTCAGAAGCTAGCAAAAGGTGCAATAGTAGACGTGGGGGAGGAAAATAAATGATTTGTAAGTACTTTGTTTCTGGTGGAGAACGACAAAGTAAGGAGGCCAATGATACATTTTAAAAGTTGGAATCAATTTGTAACATACAGACATTTCATAATGGTAGGGATTCATCTTTTGAGGGACATGCTTTAGGATTTGGAATGAATGGTGAGAATGGATCCCAAGGAAGTCTATTTCACGATTCAAATAGCATTGGAAAGTCAGGAGTGTTTAGAGTTCAGATGGAAAGAAGTGTTATACCAGTTTCCCCGCCCCCCATTCGTATAGTCAGCTGCACTATGCTGCTTTACAAAGGTTTTAAGAACAGTAAAAGGCTTTTTCAGGGGAAGGGGTGTAAGAATGACTATTTATTTAGATGACATTTTAATAATGAATCAGAATTTGAAGAAGTTGAAAAAACTATTAGTTGTAATAACAAAATTGGAATCTCTGGGTTTCACAATCAATATGGAGAAACCATGGATCCAATGTTCGGAATTCCTGGGTTTTGAGGTGGACACAATAGTCAGTCACAATAACCAGGGAAAAAGTAAAGAAGATAAGACAAAAGATGAGAATGTTATCAAGGAAAGCGGAGGTGAAATTGAGAGAGCTAGCACCTGTGATTGGTCAGTTGTCTTCTTCAATGCACACAGTTTTTCCAAGACCCTTACGTTGAAGGACTGTACAGTGTCTAAAAACTTTGGCTCTGTCAAAAGGTCTGTGGTATGGGGACCTGATTACCCTGAATCAAAACATGACAGAAAAGTTGCAATGTTGGATTGAAAACTCAAAAGCTAAGAACAGCGGGGCAATATTTGGAACTAAACCAGATTATGTTTAGGAATCAGATGCAAGTAAATTAGGTTGGGTTGAGATATGTTCATGGCAGGAAACAGGTGGAGTTTGGAATGTATAGGAAAGAGATGAACACATTAATTGCCTAGAGATGAGAGCAGGATTGTTTGCCTTGCGCAGTTTCAGAAGACAGTTGAGGGGAAAATATTTTCTTTTGAGTATGGACAATGTAACTACTGGACCGTATATAAACAAACTGGGGGAAGCAGACCAGAGAGACTAACAGATTTAGCACAGGAAATGTAGGAGTCTTGTTTGGAACAGAATATTTATTTGAAGGGCGAGTATTTACCTGGGGTGCACAATGTGGTGACAGATTGGAATTCAAGGAATTTGACAGATTACAGCAATTGGAAATTTAAGAAGGATTATTTTCAGAGAATTCAAGAAATTATGGGTCTGCTTGGGGTGGATCTCTGTGCTTAGTGGTTGACAGCTCAACTGCGCCATCACATCAGTTGGAAACCAGATCCAGGTGCCACAGCAGTAGACACATTCATGCAGGTTTGGAGAGAGATGAAAGAAAATGATTTCCCACCTTTTTCTATGATTCAGAGAGTGTGAATGCAAGTGAGGAGACAGATATGTCAAATAGTACTGGTCACCCCATTTTGGAAAACATAGGCATGGTTTCAAATGGTTTTAGAGATGGCGATGAAGATTTCATATTTGATAAAGTCGTGCAAAGGGCTTTTAAGATTAGTGTAGAAGAGGGCGCAACCTTTAGCGGAGTCATGTTTGCTCAACATCCTAACATGGAGAATATCAGGAATTCAGGTAGATTCTCAGGTCTTTCGGCACAAGCTGCAGATCTGCTCAATGAATCATGGGCTCCAGGCTGCAGAATTGCATTGTGAGTATGGCTACATTGGTGCATTTTATGGAAGCAGATGAAGAGAAAGTGGCAATTTTTTTGGCAAAAGTGTTTGAAAAAGGAGTGTCATACAGGACAGTTAATTGTTATAGATCAGCTGATGCTGCAGGACACTCATTAACTTAGGGAATGTCAGTTGATAGGAGACCATTAATATGCACAGTGATGAAAGGAATCCAGTCAAAGAGACAACCTAGAGCAAAATATCAGTCATTATGGAATCATTTCATCCATTACTTTATGCTCCATTCTCAATCTCAGATGCAAGTAAAAATCCAAAATTCTTCCTCAGCCTTAATCTGCTCTTTTATATTCTTCTAAGTTTGCCAATCTTTCACAATGTTCACTCTTATCTCATTATATTCCTTAAAAAACACACGTCCTCTTTACTTAAACTGCACACATACTCCTGTTTAGTTTTATCAGTATTCTGGCTAATTTGTGCATCTGTATTCAGGAATTTACCATGTTTTAACCCATCTTCAAGAAACAGGAAGGTTTGCTAGCAAAACGTTGATATCCGACAGAAAAGGTGATAGAAACTCATGTTTATCAAATATACTTACAAACATATTACAAGATGAATAGGACACCAGAAGCTGTAAGTAGGTCACTCCTTCTCGTGCAGAATAAAGGTACACACAAACACATCCTCAACCCCCAATAATGTCTACATACTCACCCAACAATTTGGAACAGTTATTAGCAGAATATCCACAAACTAAGCTTTCCCTCTATGTCAGTGTATTAGATCCAACATCATTATGTACTGTTGTTAATTCACTTTCTGTAGAGACATATTCTACCTGAGAAAGGAGGCACAAAATTAAACCACTAAAAATATCAGGGTCGTTATTAAGGAGATAAATTCAGCAATCTTTAAGTATATACTATATGCTATTTCTATCAAGGATGCATGTTTCCAGTCCAGGGAGGACCTGGCTTGGCAGTTCGGGCTGGGCTGTTCCCATGGGGAGCAGGGTCAAGACTGTTTTGCATATGGCTGGGTTCAAACTGGAATGGCATTGGTAGCAAACAATTATGGATTTAGGCCCAGATCTCTGTACTGGGGGTGAATGTTTGACATTGTTCAGCATTCCGTCCATCACTTGTTCTTGTTGCATTTGTTGTTCTAAATGGGAAAGGTATGTCCAGACATGGGTCCCTTGATTCCCCCCCCCCACACACACGCCCCCATGCCACTGGAGTCAAGCTAGCCTGGCTGATGAAGGGCGATACCCAGAAACTGGTCTCAGGATGTTTGTTTCTAGTCCAGAGAGGACCTGACTTAGCAGTTTGGGCTGGACTGTTCCCATGGGGAACAAGGTCAAGACTGATTTGTATATGACTGGGTTCAAACTGGAATGACATGGGTAGTAAGAAATTGATGTATTTAGGCCCAGATCTTTGTACTGGGGGTGAATGTTTGACATTGTTCAGCATTCTGTCCATTACTTGCTCTTTTTGCATTTGTTGCCCTATGTGGGAAGGGTATGCCCAGACGTGGGTCCCTTGCTCCCCATGCCACTGGAGTCAAGTTAGTGTGGCTGTTGAAAGGTGATACCCTGAAACCAGTCCCAGGATGCTTGTTTCCAGTCCAGGGGGATGTGGCTTGGCAGTTCGGGCTGGTCTGTTCCCATGGGGAGCAGCGTCAAGACTGATTGGATGTGGCTGGGTTCAAACTGGGATGGCATGGGTATCAAAAAAACGATGGATTTACATCCAGATCTCTGTAGTGGGGGTGAATGTTTGACATTGTTCAGCCTTCTGTCCATCACTTGTCTTTTTGCTTTAAGAAAGTGGGCATTTTCTTGCTTAACCATACTATACCTCTTCCTGTTTGTGTATTCCATGTCTGGGTCAGACTGACAGTTGGGCTGCTTGTGAATCCCCACTAGACAGTGACACAAAGGGAGCTGGGGTGTAGCCTGCATACCCTGATGAGTCTCCTGGGTTAGGGTGGGGAGGAAGGAACTGAGACTTACACCTGAAAGGGTTGTGCCTGCCCTCACACAATGCAGTCTCCAACCCCCTGGTGTGTGTCTGGAGCCAGGCCTGGGCAAAGCAGAATCTTTTCAACAACAAAGACTTACCTTTGAAGTTTGCCAACTTCAAAGTCAGACAGGGGTATAAGTAGTGGACCCAAAACTCCAGATTTGTAACTACTTCTGGACTCAAAAGGAACCTCTGCCAAGGAGAAGAGCTGGAGAAGGAGTACTATCCCTTTGCCTGTTACTGTGCTTTGGTGGGTTGGCCTGTAGTTGCTGCCTCTGCCTGAAAGAGGACAAAGACTGGACTTTGTGGTATATTCCTACTTATGAAGTGTCTCCAAGGGCTTGGACTGAGCTTGCCTCCTGTTTATAAGGCCATCAAAGACTTCCTCTGCCAGCACCTGGACTCTCTGATGGGACTCCTATCCTGGCAAGTGGTGCCCACTCTAGTCCTTGGGCCCTCAAAAGGTGAAGCTGGTGGAACCAAGGCAGAAATACACGCACAGGAGCCGTGCAGGGAAAAATTTTACGCACCACCTGCAAAGCATTTGTAAAAACGATGCACCACCTTCATTGTGGCTGAAAAATCAACACACCACCTGCATCGCGACTGGGAAAGCAACACATTACCTGCATCGTGGCTGGAAAAATGGCACAACACCTGCTTGAGGCTGCTAAAATTGGCCCAACCCCCATGCAGCACGGTTCCTCATCACCGTGTGGCCAGATTTCGCACATGGACCTGGGCATCAAAATCAGCCTAATCTGTGCGGACCTGAGGTGCCCATCCGGAAATCGATGCATCGTTCTCTTGTGGGAGAGAAAAATTACGCATCGCCTACCCGACCAGAGAAGAAATTATGAACGGCCTCACTTGCAAGTAAGGAATTGATGCATTGTAGGGAATCGACGCATCGCTGACTTTACCGACACATGCTCGCCCATGCAGCTTTATTTTTGATGCAAGCGAGGTACCTTGTGTAACATCAATGGATTCAGTGTTTTCATTGGAGTTAGACTCTTTTTACTTTAAAAATTCATAACTTCACTTGTGTATGTTGGATTTTTGTTGTTTTGTTTTTGTTTAATTCAGATAAATATTGGCTATTTTTCTAAACCTGTGTTGTGTCCATTTTGAGTGTTTTCACTATATTACTGTGTGTGTTGGTACAAATACTTTACACATTGCCTTTGAGGTAAGCATGACTGCTTGTGCTAAGCTACCAAGAGGGTGAGCAGGGTTTATCTTAAGTGTGTATCTTCATTGCCCTGACTAGCATGAGGGTCCCTGCTTGGACAGAGTGCAAACTGACTGCCAACCAGAGACCCCATTTCTGACATCAAGTTTACAATCTTCCTCCTTCTTAGTTGTCACCAACAGTCCCTCTACATAATGAACCAGAACTGAGGTACAGGATAACTGCAAATGGTCCAAATCTTTCAATAGGATCTGACTGAAAATTGACAAATATTCTGTGTATCTCTTTTGGGTTCAATACTAAATGAAAACTATATTTAACTTTATTTTGGGACTGGAATGCGAAAAGCAATTGATTATCCTCCATGCAGAGGAATGAAGAATATTGTTTGGCATAAATCACGGACTATATTCCTTTCTGCATGTGTTGAAATCTGGAACAAAATTACTGCAGGATTTGATACCACTGCACAACATGGAATCACTGTTTTATTAAATTTTTGAAGGTTCTGCAGAATTCTTCATTTCCCACTGTGTTTTTTAACCGCTTGTGAGCTGAGGACAGCATTTTTTTTCAGTGCAATGATGATCTGCGAGCAAGGTGCGCAGGCGTCATTACATTGAAAGTTAAAGTGAAAGGAGCTGATCGGCTCATTTCATTTTCACTGCTTAGGTGCTTGTGGGGCTATCTAAGCCCCTCAAGCACCAAAGCACAATGGAGAGGTATTGCTGGAAAGGGGATAATCTGCCCTTCAAATGGACCCTTTCCCAAGAGGATCCCTGATTAGGGATCACCCAAGGAGGGCGATCCCCAAGCAAGGATCCACCCCACTAGACACCAGGCATTTATTTTTGTAGCAGGGTGCTGCTCTTTAGACAAGGGCCACTCCCTAAAATGGAAAATACGTTTTGGCCATTTTCTGCCCCTTGGGGGCAGATTGGCCTTATTTTTAAGCCAATCTGCCTCCCCCCCAGGTAGGGGGCAGAATATGACTTGTCACCAGGCATTACTCTTACTTTTTTTATTTGTAGGGGTGGGGCTGGCCAGCATGGGCATGGCAATGCCTCCACCCACCCAAAAAGGGAAACAGTCCTTCTGCCCCCGAGGGGGGCCAATTACCCCAGCTGCCTCCCCTCAGGGGCAAAAAACCCACTAGACACCAGGGATTTTTTTTTTTATTTGTATCGGTGAAGGCTGTCCAGCAGGGTTATGACCATGCCTGCACACCCCCCAAATAGGGAAACAGTGTTTCTGCCACCGGGAATGGTCAGGTGCAAGCAATTACCCCCATTTACCCACCCCCCACGAGGTGCAGAAAGCCCATAAGACACCAGGTATGACTTTTTTTGGTATGGGTGGGGATTGGCCAGCATGGGCATGGCCCTGCCTCCACCCCCTCCAAAATGGACAAACAGTCTTTCCACTCCCCTGCAGACTAAAGCATCTCATCCCAACAACAAGCAACAGGCTATTTGATTCTTTTGGGTGTTGTTTTTACAAATGGGCCAGATGAGCTTGGCTGACTCCTTGTATCATTACACTTACAATGGTGAACAGCTTAACTTTTTGGGCTTGGGTAGGCTGCCACCTGGCAAAACCTACTAGGCAGTTCTGAAAACTAGACATTTGGAGGAGTTCAGGATGGTGTGATTCTCATCCATCCCACACCATTTTCTTACCCTCAATGCCCTGCAAACCTCAAATGTTGATTAAAAACACCCATTTTCCCTTACATTTCTGTGATGGAAACTTCCTGATTCCAGAGGAATCCACAAAATTCCTACCACCCAGCATTGCCCCAGTTCTGCTGATAAAAATGCTGTGTCACTTGTGTGGTTGGGCCTAGTGCCAGCAACAGGAATGTATCCAACTGATGTCGTTAGGAGTTCCCATACCAGGACTCCCATTGCTCTTGGTTTGACAAGTTCCTGTCACTGGCACCAGGCCCAACCAAACAAGTGGCACATAATTGCTATCAGCAGAAGTGGAGCAAGGCTGGATAGTAGGAGATTTGCGGATTCCGGCAGATTCTGGAAGTTTCCATGTTTCCATCACAGAAATGTAAGGAAAATATGTGAATTTGGGGAAAGTTTGAGATTTGTAGGACATTGTGGGTACAAAAACCTAACGGGATCCATGAAAGCCACCTTATCCTTGATTTCCCTAGGTGTCTAGTTTTAAAAAATATGTGGGTTTGCTAGGTTTCCCTAGATGCCGGCTGCCCTAGGGTCTGAAAACCACAGCTACCCACTTTGGAAACAATTGGCCAGTTTGTTTGGAAAATGTTCAAGTGCCCATGTTTTGCTTCGAGCCGTTTCTTTTCACGGGCACTAGGCCTACCCACAGAAATGAGGTACCATTTTTATCATAAGACATAGGAGAATCCTGAGTGAAAGGAAGTTTGTGGCTCTCTGCAGATTCCAAAAGTTTCCATCACATAAATGTGAGGAAATTGTGTTTGTTTTTTAGTCAAAGTTTGAGATTTGCAAGGGATTGTGTGTAAGACATCCTGGTGAGAGCCACAAAAAGTCACCACATCCTGGTGTCTAGTTTTTTAAAAATGTACAGGTTTGCTAGGTTTTTCTATGTGTCAGCTGAGCTAGTGCCCAAAACCCATAGCTACCACTTTGCAAAAAACAGGTCAGTTTTGCTGTGAAACATTTGATGTATCCATGTTGCATTTTGGGCTGTTTCCTTTTGTGGGCACTAGGCCTTCCCACACAAGTGAGGTACCATTTTGTATTGGAAGACTTAGGGGAACACAGAATAGTAAAACAAGTGCTCTTATCAATTGTATTTCTTTGCATACGCACCTTCCAAATGTAAGACATTGTCTAAGAAAGAAGAAATTTTTAGAAATACTCTCTGAGTCATGTGCAAGTATGGGTACCCAAAAATTCAGAGATGTGCTGTTGGAAAATGGGTTATTGGTAGGGCAGGTAGGTACCTACACCTAGCAACAAGCCACAAACCTCCACAAAAGTACAGTTAGGTCTCAGTAAATTAATCCCAGCTCTACCCTTGGTAGCTTGGCATCGAGCGTCAAGGCTTAACTTAGGAGACAAAGTGTAAAGCATTCAAATATCACACAACAGTAATTAAATAAAACACAGGAAACAGTTTAAAAATCCAAAACCAATTTATAAAAATAGCTTATATTTTTATCTTTAAAATGACACAAAAACGATTAAAATCGGTTCAGGGGAACCGGAGATATGAATTTTTAAAGTATTATTATTTTCTAGCGCTCAGAAACGAAAAGCGCCAATCGGGTCATCTGGTTGCACCAGGACCGGGGCAAAGTCAAACTTTCAGGCCGACCGCGATGGAGCCCTGCTCGGCTACAAGTCGCGGGAGGCCTCGGTCAAAAAGTTACCTTCTGACTTAGTCTCTTTTTCGATGTTTTTCTTCCCCGGGACGAACCTGCCAGTTGGATCCGACCTCCTGGAGCCCTTGTCCGGATACGCGAAGTCGGTTTCCTCGGTGGTGATTTCTACCTTCGGACTTAGTCGTTTTTTCGAGATGAAAATCCTTCGACCGGGGTAAACCTGGATCTTGATCCGACGTCCGTGGAGCCCTTCTCGGATACGATGGCTGGAAGGTCCCGGTCAACTTTTTACGTTCGGACTTAGTCTTTTTTTCGGATGTTTTTCTTGACCGGGACGAACCACGAAGTCAGGCCGGGTCGCGGTTGAGGCAAGCCGGCTAGAATTTCCGCGTCGAGTCGGTCACTTTATGGAGCTTTTTTCTAAAATTTCTCCAATCTTTTCCAAACTTCTGGGGCTTCACCCAGATGTTCTTTTAAGGTTCTTTTGGGGTCCACAGCTCACCCCAAGGGTCCAGAAGTTCTGTGATGGTCCTTGGGAAGTGCGGACTTCAACTCCCAGAGTGCACCTGGCGCAAACTCCTTTTTGGCCACTGGGCAGTGGTCAGCTGGTCACTTTTTCAGGAGTTGGTGCAGGGGACTCTGGTTAGCAATTTTTCACCTGTAGCAAACAGGGAGTCCCTCCTTGAACCAGTGGAAGCCAGGCAAAGTCCTTCTTGTGGTGAAGCCCAAGTGTGCAGCTGGTGCAGTCTTTCTGAGTGCAGGGTCCAGGTGCAGGCCAGGGGTCCAGCAGGGCAGTCCTTCTTCTCCTTGTAGTTCTTTCTTCTTGAAATTTGGTGGGGATCTGAGGCGTGGGTGCAGGTCTGCCAGTTTTATCCTTGCTCCTGGGTGAAAAGCAGGGGGGCCCTGGTCCTCCAATCAGGGACAGGGTCGTCCCCCTGTGATGACCACTTCCTGGGAAGTGTGGCAAAAACCCATCCCAGAAGGCAATAGTCTCTAAAAATCCAAAATGGATGAATCTGATTTTTGGAGGAGAGATCTGGCTGAGCCCACCCACTGGTGTGGCTAAAAATCATAAACACCCCCCTCTCCTGCCCTCTCCTAATCTAATCAAGGGGGCACCTAGCTGTCTGGGGTTGCAGGATGTGGGGGTGTTGCTGGGTGCTCCAGATGTCCTTCCCTGCCTTTGAAGACCAGTTTGGCAGCCCTCCCCCTTCCTGCTTCCCCATCTGCTGAGGGGAGATTCTCTCCCCCAAGCACATTCCTTTGTGTAAAGCCAGGCCACTTCACACCTCATAAAAGTGGCCTGGCAGAAGCTGCTGCAGGCTGGCCAATCAGAGCACAGCAGCAAAAACAATGCAGAGCTGAAATTGGCAACTTTTTAGGTAAAGTCTAAACTTTTTACCTGCATTAGTTATATTAAATCCAACAACTGGAAGTTGTGGGATTTATTATAACAATCAATTTGATACCAAATTCTTGGTATATAACATTTAAGGAGACTTTAAAATTTAAAATAAAGTCTGCCCATTCTAGCCTATGAAGGCCATTTACTTCAATGAGGGAAAAACGAATTTGGCTGTTTTTACCTCACCAGGGCTTATAAATCTATTTTTATAAAGTCCCTGCTTATAGTTACATGGCACCCAGCCCTAGGGGCACATAGGGCACACCTTAGGGGTGACTTATATGTAAAAATAAGGTAGTTTAAAACTTTGGAAGTAACTTTAATTCCAAAGTCGAATTTGCATATAACTTTAATTTAAAAGCAGCCAGCAAGGCAGGCTTGCTTTTAAAATGACACTGGGCACCTCAGCAATGCACCTAGGTGTGCACCACCTATGCTGTGGTCCCTAAACCTACATGCCCTACCATATACTAGGGACTTATAGGTAGGTTAACTTAGCCAATTATAATTAGCCTAATTTGCATATCCATTTTACACAGAGCACTGGCCCTGAGACTGGTAAGCAGTACCCAGGGCACAGCCAAGAGTCAGTAACCACCAGCACCTATCCAGAAAGAGTGGGGGTGATCAGGCAAAAAAAAAGGACTTTCCTACACTGCCCCCCCCCAGATGAAAGGTGATGGGTACTAACCTACACCCTGGTAGTCCTCATCAGCTAAGTGGAAAAACCTGGAAAGGCCATCTGCATTGGCATGAGCAGTCCCAGGTCTGTGCTCCACTGTGAAGTCCATCCCCTGTAGGGAAATGGACCACCTTAACAGTTTTGGGTTCTCCCCCCTCATCTGCATCAACCATCTGAGAGGTCTGTGGTCAGTTTGTACACGGAAGTGAGTGCCAAACAAGTAAAGCCTCAACTTCTTCAGGGACCAAACCACAGCAAAGGCCTCCCTCTCAATGGCACTCCATTTCTTCTCTCTGGGGAGTAGTCGCCTGCTGATGAAGGCAACTGGGTGATCATGGCCCTCTTCATTAACTTGTGCTAACACTGCCCCAATCCCTTCCTCTGAAGCATCTGTTTGCACTACAAACTCCTTGCTATAGTCAGGGGCCAGTAACACTGGTGCTGAACACATAGCCTGTTTTAGGGTGTCAAAAGCTTTTTGACACTCTGGGGTCCAAATGACCTTCTTGGGTTGTTTCTTGGAGGTAAGCTCAGTCAGAGGGGCCACTATGGTCCCAAAATTCTGAACAAACCTCCTGTAATACCCAGTCAGGCCAAGAAAGGCCCTGACCTGAGTCTGGGTTTTTGGAGCCTCCCAATCCAGGATAGTCTGGATCTTGGGCTGGAGAGGTTGTACATGGCCTCCACCAACAAGGTGGCCCAGGTACACAACAGAACTTTGCCCTATCTGGCACTTGCTTGCCTTGATAGTCAGGCCTGCTTGAAGCAGGGCCTGAAGCACTTCCTTCAGGTGGACCAGGTGGTCCCTCCAGGTGGAACTAAATACAGCTATATCATCTAGATAAGCTGCACTAAAAGATTCCAACCCAGATAGGACTCTATTCACCAACCGTTGGAAGGTGGCAGGAGCATTTTTCATCCCAAAGGGCATCACCTTGAACTGAAAGTGGCCCTCTGGTGTGGAAAATGCTGACCTCTCCTTGGCTCTTGGACTTAAGGCAATCTGCCAATATCCTGAGGTCAGATCAAATGTGCTCAGGAATTTGGCAGCCCCCAACCTGTCAATGAGCTCATCAGCTCTAGGTATGGGGTGAGCATCAGTCCTAGTGACTGCATTTAGACCTCTGTAGTCCACACAGAATCTTAATTCTTTCTTCCCACCTTGGGGACTAGCTTTGGGCACCAGTACCACTGGACTGGACCAAGGACTATCAGAGTGCTCAATTACCTTCAGATCCAACATCTTAGCCACTTCAGCTTTGATGTTGGCCTTGACCTGGTCAGACAGCCTGTACAGCTTGTTCTTGACAGGCAAGCTGTCACCAGTGTCAACATCATGGACACACCAATTGGTGAGTCCAGGGGTCAGGGAGAACAGACTAGCAAACTGTCCCAAGACTTGCTTACAGTCTTGTTGTTGCTGATCTGTCAGTTTGGGAGAGAGTACCACTCCCTCCACTGACCCATCTTTTTCCTTTGAGGACAGGAGGTCTGGCAGAGGTTCACCCTCCTCCTCCTTCCCTTCATCAGTGACCATCAGCATGGTCATGTCTGCCCTGTCCTGGTGGGGTTTCATCCTATTAACATGCAGGATCCTGTGAGGATTCCTGGGGGTGCCAAGGTCCACCAAGTAGGTGACCTCACCTTTTTTTTCTAGGATTGGATAGGGCCCAGTCCATTTGGCCTGTAGTGCCCTAGGAGCCATGGGCTCCAAAACCCACACCAGCTGTCCTGGGTGATACTCAGGCATGGTAGCCTTTTGATCATGCCAGAGCTTCATGAGCTCCTGACTGGCCTCCAGGTTCCTGCTTGCCTTCTTCATATACTCAGCCATGCGAGACCGCAGGCCTAGTACATAATCTAGCACATTCTCCTTGGCTTCCTTGAGAGGCTTTTCCCAAGACTCTCTCACCAAGCACAATGGGCCTCTTACAGGGTGCCCAAACAGTAACTCAAAGGGGCTGAATCCAACCCCCTTCTGTGGCACCTCCCTGTAGGCAAACAGCAGGCATGGGAGGAGGACATCCCATCTCCTCCTGAGTTTGTCAGACAAACCCATGATCATGCCCTTCAGGGTCTTATTGAATCTTTCCACTAGACCATTGGTCTGTGGATGGTAGGGTGTGCTGAACTTATAAGTAAAACCACACTCCTCCCACATGGCTTTCAGATAGGCTGACATAAAGTTTGTGCCCCTATCTGAGACCACCTCCTTTGGGAATCCCACTCTGGTGAACACACCAAGTAGGGCCCTAGCCACTGTGGGTGCAGTGATTGTCCGGAGGGGTATTGCCTCAGGGTACCTGGTGGCATGGTCCACTACCACCACAATGTACCTGTTACCTGAAGCAGTTGGTGGGTCTAGGGGACCAACAATGTCAATCCCCACCCTCTCAAAGGGAGTCCCAACCACTGGCAGTGGAATTAAGGGAGCCTTTGGCTTGCCCCCTGTCTTGCCACTGGCTTGACATGTGACACAGGAGCTGCAAAACTCCCTGACTTTTTCTGACATTTCTGGCCAAAAAAAATGGTTGACCAGCCTGTTCCAGGTCTTGGTCTGTCCCAAATGACCAGCTAAGGGGATATCATGGCTTAAGGTAAGGAGGAATTCTCTATACTTTTGGGGGACCACTACTCTCCTAGTAGCCCCTTCTTTGAGGGTCCTAGCCTCAGTGTAGAGAACTCCATCCTCCCAGTAAACCTTGTGGGTACCACTGGTATCCCCTTGTTCTTGCCTGGCAGCAGTCTGCCTCAGGCCCTCAAGAGTGGGACACTCTCTTTGTCCCTGGCACAAATCTTCTCTGGTGGGCCCACCTGCCCCTTGCAGTTCTGCCAAGTCAGGCAGAGTTTGCAGGGAAGGTGTCCCTCCTTCAGAGTTCAGATCCTCCCCCTCAGGGTTGGATTCTTCCTGACCCTCTGTACTTGTTGGGGCTGGCAAGCCAGACCCAGTGCCCTTTCTCTTCTTCTTGGAGGCTTGGCCCATTGTTCCAGGGTCCAAGTGTCCAGCATTTCCCTGTTGTGCTGCCTGTGACCTGGTCACAGCACACACCCATTCAGGGAGATCCAGCATCTTTGCATGGACCCTTCTCTCCACTTCTGACCATTCAGATGCTTCAAGATCATTTCCCAGTAGACACTCTACTGGGAGGGCAGGAGCTACAGCTACTTTTTTAGGGCCAGTCACACCTCCCCATTCCAGACTCACCATAGCCATGGGATGGAGTTTGGTTCTGCTATCTGCATAAGTCACCTGGTGGAAGACACCAGGTAAGACCTGCTCTGGAGAAACCAGCTTTTCTGTGACCATTGTCACACTGGCTCCTGTATCTCTCAGAGCTTCCACTTCAGTCCCATTGACTTTAGGCCTCTGCCTATACCTCTGCATGATGGGAGGTAAGGTGGCCATAGTTGCAATGTCCACCCCACCCACGGATACTAAGGTGACTTCAGTGTACCCTGATTCCACCCCTGGGCCAACTTCCACCCCCAACCCTACACTAGCAATCCCCTGGGATTGCCCACCAGTGGGGGGCTTCTTGGTGCAGATAGCATCTCCTCTTTTATGTCCTGGCTGAAAACAGTCAAAACACTTGCCGGCCTTAGCAAGCTCCTGAAACCTTCCTGCTTTAGCAGGATCAAAATTCTTTCCCTGATACCCTTTCCCTTTAGAAGTGAATTGGCTCGGGGCTCCCCCTCCCTGAGAAGTTTTTGGGGACTCTTGTGAGGACTCTTTGGGTTTTTTGTCATCTTTCCCCTGGTTCTTCCCCTGAGAAGAACCATGTCCTCCCTTTTTCTGATCACCCCCTGGGGGTCTCTGGTTAACCCTAGTTCTTAACCAGTCATCTGCTGCCTCCCCCAGCTCTCTGGGGTTGGTCAACCTAGAGTCTACTAGATACTAGCGGAGCCTCTCTTGGACACAATTAGTTAGAAGGTGCTCCCTCATAATCAAATTGTACAGCCCCTCAAAGGTACTTACCCTGTTGCCCTGTATCCAGCCCTCCAGTGCTTTCACTGAAATGTCCACAAAGTCCACCCAGGACTGGGTGCTTGTCTTTTGGGTGTCCCTAAACTTAAGCCTATACTGCTCTGGGGTTAGACCAAACTTTTTAGTCAAGCATCTCTTCATACTGGGGTATGAGTCTGCATCCTCCCCACTCATGGTTAGGAGCCTATCCCTCCCAGAGTTGGGAACTAACTCCCAAAGGAGTGAACCCCAGTACTGAGGCTTGACTTTCCTCATCTGGAGGGCCCTCTCAAAGGCCCCCAGCCACTTATCAATGTCATCCCCCTCTACATAGGCAGGAACCACCCCTTTGGGTAATCTGGGGGCAAAACCCCCACCCAGGGACACCTCAGTTTCTTTCTCGCTGCTTCCATCTTTTTTTTCTTTGCTTGCCCACTTCTTTTTTTCTAGGGCAAGCTTATCTGCCTCCAAAGCTATGTAGGCTAGCTGGGCTTCCAGCTCTCTCTCCCTGATGGATGGGTTCTCTCCTCCTGAAAGGACCCCCTTCCTACCACTAGCTTTGGGTCTCCCCCTAGTGACTGTGTCCAGTGAGGACCGTTCCTCCTCTTCCTCACTTGGGGTCTGATGCCTTCCCTCCCCTGAATGGTTAGAGTTAGCATCTTCCTCTTTTTCTTCCTCCTCTGGAGCTTCCTCTGTCTCTACCTCTTGGGCCTCAGCCCATGCTGTCAGGGATTTAATTAGGATTTCCTTCCTGAGATTAGTGGTTGCAGGCAACCCTCTCTCAACACACAACCCCCTAAGCTGGACTACTGTCAGTGTAGGTAGGCTAGCCAGATCAAGCTCCATGGTTCCCTAGTTTTGTGTCAACAAAAACTTTTTGCAAAAATTGGAAACAAGAATTTAGAAAAATTACAAAAATTCAATAATTGAAATTAATCCAAATTAATTTAATAAAAATTAAAATTAAAAATTTAAAACAATTTTTCCACTAGGACAATTTAAAGGATTTTTAATTTGTTTTATCTAAAACTGTAACGTGATATTGAACACAAGTACAGGATCCCGTCGCTGCTTCCAATTATGTTGGAAAATGGGTTATTGGTAGGGCAGGTAGGTACCTACACCTAGCAACAAGCCACAAACCTCCACAAAAGTACAGTTAGGTCTCAGTAAATTAATCCCAGCTCTACCCTTGGTAGCTTGGCATCGAGCGTCAAGGCTTAACTTAGGAGACAAAGTGTAAAGCATTCAAATATCACACAACAGTAATTAAATAAAACACAGGAAACAGTTTAAAAATCCAAAACCAATTTATAAAAATAGCTTATATTTTTATCTTTAAAATGACACAAAAACGATTAAAATCGGTTCAGGGGAACCGGAGATATGAATTTTTAAAGTATTATTATTTTCTAGCGCTCAGAAACGAAAAGCGCCAATCGGGTCATCTGGTTGCACCAGGACCGGGGCAAAGTCAAACTTTCAGGCCGACCGCGATAGAGCCCTGCTCGGCTACAAGTCGCGGGAGGCCTCGGTCAAAAAGTTACCTTCTGACTTAGTCTCTTTTTCGATGTTTTTCTTCCCCGGGACGAACCTGCCAGTTGGATCCGACCTCCTGGAGCCCTTGTCCGGATACGCGAAGTCGGTTTCCTCGGTGGTGATTTCTACCTTCGGACTTAGTCGTTTTTTCGAGATGAAAATCCTTCGACCGGGGTAAACCTGGATCTTGATCCGACGTCCGTGGAGCCCTTCTCGGATACGATGGCTGGAAGGTCCCGGTCAACTTTTTACGTTCGGACTTAGTCTTTTTTTCGGATGTTTTTCTTGACCGGGACAAACCACGAAGTCAGGCCGGGTCGCGGTTGAGGCAAGCCGGCTAGAATTTCCGCGTCGAGTCGGTCACTTTATGGAGCTTTTTTCTAAAATTTCTCCAATCTTTTCCAAACTTCTGGGGCTTCACCCAGATGTTCTTTTAAGGTTCTTTTGGGGTCCACAGCTCACCCCAAGGGTCCAGAAGTTCTGTGATGGTCCTTGGGAAGTGCGGACTTCAACTCCCAGAGTGCACCTGGCGCAAACTCCTTTTTGGCCACTGGGCAGTGGTCAGCTGGTCACTTTTTCAGGAGTTGGTGCAGGGGACTCTGGTTAGCAATTTTTCACCTGTAGCAAACAGGGAGTCCCTCCTTGAACCAGTGGAAGCCAGGCAAAGTCCTTCTTGTGGTGAAGCCCAAGTGTGCAGCTGGTGCAGTCTTTCTGAGTGCAGGGTCCAGGTGCAGGCCAGGGGTCCAGCAGGGCAGTCCTTCTTCTCCTTGTAGTTCTTTCTTCTTGAAATTTGGTGGGGATCTGAGGCGTGGGTGCAGGTCTGCCAGTTTTATCCTTGCTCCTGGGTGAAAAGCAGGGGGGCCCTGGTCCTCCAATCAGGGACAGGGTCGTCCCCCTGTGATGACCACTTCCTGGGAAGTGTGGCAAAAACCCATCCCAGAAGGCAATAGTCTCTAAAAATCCAAAATGGATGAATCTGATTTTTGGAGGAGAGATCTGGCTGAGCCCACCCACTGGTGTGGCTAAAAATCATAAACACACCCCTCTCCTGCCCTCTCCTAATCTAATCAAGGGGGCACCTAGCTGTCTGGGGTTGCAGGATGTGGGGGTGTTGCTGGGTGCTCCAGATGTCCTTCCCTGCCTTTGAAGACCAGTTTGGCAGCCCTCCCCCTTCCTGCTTCCCCATCTGCTGAGGGGAGATTCTCTCCCCCAAGCACATTCCTTTGTGTAAAGCCAGGCCACTTCACACCTCATAAAAGTGGCCTGGCAGAAGCTGCTGCAGGCTGGCCAATCAGAGCACAGCAGCAAAAACAATGCAGAGCTGAAATTGGCAACTTTTTAGGTAAAGTCTAAACTTTTTACCTGCATTAGTTATATTAAATCCAACAACTGGAAGTTGTGGGATTTATTATAACAATCAATTTGATACCAAATTCTTGGTATATAACATTTAAGGAGACTTTAAAATTTAAAATAAAGTCTGCCCATTCTAGCCTATGAAGGCCATTTACTTCAATGAGGGAAAAACGAATTTGGCTGTTTTTACCTCACCAGGGCTTATAAATCTATTTTTATAAAGTCCCTGCTTATAGTTACATGGCACCCAGCCCTAGGGGCACATAGGGCACACCTTAGGGGTGACTTATATGTAAAAATAAGGTAGTTTAAAACTTTGGAAGTAACTTTAATTCCAAAGTCGAATTTGCATATAACTTTAATTTAAAAGCAGCCAGCAAGGCAGGCTTGCTTTTAAAATGACACTGGGCACCTCAGCAATGCACCTAGGTGTGCACCACCTATGCTGTGGTCCCTAAACCTACATGCCCTACCATATACTAGGGACTTATAGGTAGGTTAACTTAGCCAATTATAATTAGCCTAATTTGCATATCCATTTTACACAGAGCACTGGCCCTGAGACTGGTAAGCAGTACCCAGGGCACAGCCAAGAGTCAGTAACCACCAGCACCTATCCAGAAAGAGTGGGGGTGATCAGGCAAAAAAAAAGGACTTTCCTACATGTGCAAATAAACCCTGCTTCTAAACTCCATATCTATTTTTATTTTTTTGTTGTCCTCATATTTCTTATAGTACTTCCATTATGACCAGACCCAATATATATTTAAATCCCTTTTGGACCAGGTAAAGGGACAGTTGTATCCGGAAGACACATAGCGGAAGGGTAGAAGTAGCTATATGCCACCCGTACCTTGAAAAGAAAATAATCATTGGACAATGTACTCAAGAATTAGTTTTAGTGTTAGTATTTGGAGAGAACCAATTCACCCAGGGTTGCCATAACTCCTTAACATCATTTGCTCCAGTTCTACAAAGATCTAATTGACAGATTTTCATTACAGCATCCACCCATTCCCACCAGGTAGGGGGGGATGGGAGAAATCCAATGTCTACAGACCTCCCGTCTTGCCAAAAGTATTAAATAAAAGAACAAATTCCTATTTGCATTTGAGAGGTTTATCGATTCCGAAGTGCCGCCGAATAAAACTAAAGCTGGGGAGACCACCAGTGGGACCTGTATCACAAAAGATAAAGGGGGGTCATTACAACATTGGCGGTAAAAGGCGCTTACTGCCGTTCAGAAGACCGCCAATACACCGCCACGGCGGCGGTATTCCGCCACAGCTATTATGACACACATCTTGGAATCCGCCGAAATTCAGACACCCACACAAAACCGCCATACCAAAGGTCAGTGATAAACTGGCGGAAACAAATCCTCCACCTCCACGCCAACAGAAACACGCCCATGCTATTACGACCCACGAATCCACGGGGCGGTCTTTCAACTGCGGTATTCCATTGGCGGTACACACCGCTGCGCTCAAAATTCACACACACCTCCAAAACACCGCCACATTGGACAATTCAAAATACACACACCTGATACACATACAAACAACACTCCCACACACCCAATACAATATAAAACACACACCCACATCACCCACAAACCCCTACGACCCAAAAAACACGAACGAAGGACAGAGAGAGAGCACAGAATAGACAACCCCATCACACAGAGGCACACAACACCATCACCCACACAACATCCACGCACAAAACACCACACACCACTACACTCACCACACTCATCACCACATACACCACCCCACACATCACCCACATCACCCCATGTCATGCCAAAGACACCCCCGCTTCTCCGAGGAGGAGCTCAGGGTCATGGTGGAGGAAATCGTACGGCTAGAGCCACAGCTATTTGGCTCACAGGTACAGCACACATCAATAGCCAGGAAGATGGAGTTATGGCGCAGAATAGTGGACAGGGTGAACGCCGTGGGACAGCACCCAAGAAATAGGGAGGACATCAGGAAGAGGTGGAACGACCTACGGGGGAAGGTGCGTTCAACGGTCTCCAGGCACAACATCGCGGTACAGCGGACTGGCGGCGGACCCCCACCTTCTCCCCCACAACTAACAACATGGGATGAGCAAGTCTTGACCATCTTGCCTACTGAGGGCCTCGCAGGAGTCGGTGGAGGATGGGACACTGGTAAGTCAAATCTTAACTATCATATCCCCCACCCTACCTGCATGCTATCACACACCCCCACCCTCTCCCCATCCCCTATCACTACAACTCCTCATTAATGTACCCATGACACAAACCACCCATCCCAACACCAAGCCCTGCATGACACAACTAAGCATGGACACCCCTCACTAAAGCATGCCCACTGCACATACCCAGAACACCCCCCCAACCATCACCACACAAACCCACACACAGGAATGCTTCCACTGGGGTACACAAACACCCACCCATTGCACACCATTACACACACACATGCAATAATCATGCTCTAATGCCCCTGCAGGAACCCGAAGGACCGTCACCACACCAGAGGGTCCAGACAACACCACTCCACCCCCAGAAGAGGCCCACAGTGACGAGAGCAGCTCTGCCCTACTGGATCCTGATGACCAGCCCAGACCATCATGGGCCTCGGGACAGTCGGTTCCCCTTGCACAGGCACCGCCCAACACCGACCTTCCACCCTCTGGTAACACCAGCACAGCACCCACCCAGTGGGCCCAAACCTCCCTACCCAGGACAGGTCAATCAGCAGTGTGTCCACCACTACAGGGCACCCAGGGTAACCCACCACCCCAACAACAATAGGGACCTGGGGGCAGTGGTAGTGGGCACACGGTCCAGGGGACGGAGGCACAGGAACACAGGGGAACTGGGAGGGCTGCTGTGCGTCAGGGGGCGGACAGGCCAAGGGAACCCACTCTCCACGAGGCCCTATCCTCCATCATGGGAGCATACCACCACTCCCAGGAGACAATGGCGACGGTCCTGGACAAGTTGCAGGAGACCCTGCGCCTGCAGGACGAACTGTATTTGGGGTTCAGGGAGGAGCTCAGGACCATCAGCTCCGACCTGGGCACCATCGTAGGGGTGCTGAAGGACATTCAGCAGACCTTGAGGGACACCGTGGTACTCCAAGGGGCCCCTGACACTAGCCAGGACGATGAACTGCCCACCACCTCCGCCAGCGCTAGTGGACAGGACGCCCCGCCACAGGACCAACACACCAGCACCCCACCCCCTGCAGACGGACAACCACCACGCAGGCGGTCCCTGAGATCCAGGAACAGGACAGAGCAAGATGGCAAGACCCCCACCAGGAAATGAGACCACCCTGATTGTCACCCCACTGTCCCACTTTGTTACCCTGGCCATACTTAAACTGCACCAGCTCCACTTCCTATGCCCAGATGGGCAGTGTACCTGTGAGACTAATAGACTGGACTCTGCCATGGACATTCCTCCACCATCACCCATCCTCATTTTACAAACCCCTCACATTTCAGAGCACTTCAATAAACACCCTTGAAACACAAAACAATCTGGAGTCAGTCTGTGATTTAGTAAATATGTATTATCAATGACAGTATCATAATGGGTTTACCATTGTAAGGCTAACATACCTATGTCACACATCACAAGCCCTTGAAGGATGCAAGCAGTTGACACGTAGTTAACCACACCTGTGAAACCGTAATGGAAGAGTACAACTCAGTTACCAAATAGTGATTTAAATCGAGAAACAGGATAGAGGTAGACGTGTGAAAGTTAATGTAATGGTAAAAATGAAAATGTTCTCACCTGTGTCTCACTGGAAATATTGCTGTATGACTGACTCCCTGTTGTCGTTGTCTTCTTCCTCAGCTTCATCCTCATCACTGTCCACAGGCTCCACAGACTCCACAGCTGCTACAACACCGTCATCTGGATCATCCTCCTGCAGAAAAGGCACATGGCGTCGCAAAGCCAAATTATGGAGCAGGCGATGATGATGTCGCACACCATCTTCGGTGAGTAGAATAGGAATCCACCTGTCATATGGAGGCACCTGAACCTGGCCTTCAGGAGGCCGAAGGTGCGTTCGATCACCCTCCTAATCCGCCCATGGGCCTCATTGTAGCGTTCCTCTGCCCTGGTCCTGGGATTCCTCACTGGGGTCAATAGCCAGGACAGGTTGGGGTAACCAGAGTCCCCCAATAGCCATACACGGTGCCTCTGGAGTTGACCCATCATATCAGGGATGCTGCTATTCCGCAGGATGTAGGCGTCATGCACTGAGCCAGGGAACATAGCATTTACCTGCGAGATGTACTGGTCTGCCAAACAGACCATCTGGCCATTCATGGAATAATAACTCTTCCTGTTCCTGTACACCTGGTCACTCCTGTGGGGGGGGGACCAGAGCTATATGGGTCCCATCAATGGCACCTATGACGTTGGGGATATGTCAAAGGGCATAGAAGTCACCTTTCACTGTAGGCAAATCCTCCACCTGAGGGAAAATGATGTATCTCCTTACGTGTTTCAGCAGGGCAGACAACACTCTGGACAACACGTTGGAAAACATAGGCTGGGACATCCCTGATGCCATGGCCACTGTTGTCTGAAAAGACCCACTTGCAAGGAAATGGAGCACTGACAGCACCTGCACGTCAGGGGGGATTCCAGTCGGATGGCGGATTGGTGACATCAGGTCTGGCTCCAACTGGGTACATAGTTCCTGGATAGTGGCACGGTCAAACCGGTAGGTGACGATGACATGTCTCTCTTCCATTGTCAACAGGTCCACCAGCGGTCGGTACACCGGAGGATTCCGCCATCTTCTCATATGTCCCAGCTGACGGTGCCTACGAAGGACAACAGCGAAGAACCAGTCATTATTCCTCCAGGTATGTACCCACAGTTACACACAAGACTACACCACTCACAAAACCCTTCCTGTATGTGTGTTGAGTATAGGCCTAGCTATGTGTGACGCAGTAGTAAATGAAGCCATGTGGGCCCCTGAAATGGCGGCTGCCTGACCTCTAAACTGGGACAATGGGATCGTGGGGTAACTGCGCTGGCGTTGCACACCGTTGCGGTAGGCGGTCGTAGACCGCGGCGCAATGCTGCATTGGTTAACATGGGACCCTATGGGTCCCAGGAGCCAATGAACAGGTGCGCCGGCGGTGATGATGCGCACCGCCGCGGACGTCACCGCCGCGGACGTCACCGCCATTTTCTATCTGTTCACTCACTAGATACCTGACCTTCGACAGGAGAGTACCTACACTGCAAGTGCTGCTGTGACCTCGGTCTGGAAGCGACGATGGCTGCTGCGTCTGGGGAAAGGGCCCCTGCCTTCACTGCACAGGAGTTGGAGAAACTGGTAGACAGGGTCCTCCCCCAGTACACGCTACTCTACGGTCCTCCAGACCAACAGGTTAGTACACAGGGAGCACGTTGTATGGGCTAGGCCTGGGTGGAGAGTGCTGGTTGTAAGAGGGAAGGGGGCAGAGTGCAGTGAACATGAAGGACTGTGAATGCATGTGCCACATGGCAAGGGCAGGGATGTGGGCCACTCACTTCGACGGTGCTCTTGCTAATGACTTCTCTTCTTCCCCTGTGCATGTCATGTAGGTCAGCGCCCACCAGAAGAGGGACATCTGGCGTGCCATCGCCAAGGAGGTCCGGACCCTGGGGGCCCACCAGAGACGGGGCACCCACTGCCGTAAGAGATGGGAGGACATTCGCCGCTGCAGCAAGAAGACGGCGGAGGCTCAGCTGGGGATGGCCTCCCAAAGTGGGAGGGGTGCCCGTCGCACCATGACCCCCCTGATGTTCTGGATCCTGGCGGTAGCCTACCCGGAGTTGGATGGGCGCTTGAGGGCATCACAGCAGGCACAAGGGGGTGAGTACAACCTCATTCTGCGGACTTTACGTGCAGTGGAGGTGTCTGGGTGGGGGAGGTGGGCTGTGGGTGTCCCTAGGCCAGGGCGAGTTAGGTAGGCAAGGCCCCTCCGTAATGTAGGCCATGTGGCACTCTACCCCACCTCAGCAGAGTGCCAAGTCGAGGTATAGTTGCCCCTGTGGCATCCATGTGCGCAGATGTCCACCATTGCCATATAGGCCATATCCCAGAAATTGCATGTGCAGAGGGCAGGAGCACGGCGTAATGCAGGGGGCTGCTGCGTTTGTCTTGTCCGCCAACGGTAGTGGTATGCCATGCACTAAAACTCTCTTTCTTCAGTCTCCCCCCCTTTTTCTGCTCTCCCTGTCCTTTTGTACATCAGCATCAACAGGCGGAGGTACAGTGGCACCGGAGCACGAGGGAGCTGCATCCCACATGGCCATGGAGGGCCACACCACGGACTCTGAATGCACCAGTGGGACGGAGGGCGAGGGGAGCTTCACGTTGGCCACCGGATCACCAAGCAGCGACACGGACTCGTCCGCCGATGTGGGCTCCCTTGTGGTGGCGGCACCATCTGTGCCCCCCACCTCTACAGGTATAGCCTCCACCTCCCCTACCAGCCCCGCCCTCCCAGCGGCCCCTCATCGTTCGCCCCGTGCCCGCTCACCTTCGCCTCAGGCACCGCCAGAGTCACAGCCCAGGAGGGCCCAAGTATCGTCACTGGTCAGGAGACCACCGCCGGAGTCTGTGCCCAGGAGGGCCCAAGTATCGTCACTGGTCAGGAGACCACCGCCAAAGTCACAGCCCAGGAGGGCCCAAGTATTGTCACTGGTCAGGAGACCACCACCAGAGTCACAGCCCAGGAGGGCACAAGTATCGTCACTGTTCAGGAGACCACCGCCAGAGTCAGTGCCCAGGAGGGCCCAAGCATCGTCACTGGTCAGGAGAACACCGCCAGAGTCACAGCCCAGGAGGGCCCAAGTATCGTCACTGGTCAGGAAACCACCGCCAGAGTCACAGCCCAGGAGGGCCCAAGTATCGTCACTGGTCAGGGGACCACCGCCAGAGTCACAGCCCAGGAGGGCCCAAGAATCGTCACTGGTCAGGAGACCACCGCCGGAGTCAGTGCCCAGGAGGGCCCAAGTATCGTCACTGGTCAGGAGACCACCGCTAGAGTCACAGCCCAGGAGGGCCCAAGTATCGTCACTGGTCACGAGACCACTGCCAGAGTCACAGCCCAGGAGGGCACAAGTATCGTCGCTGGTCAGGAGACCACCGCCGGAGTCAGTGCCCAGGAGGGCCCAAGTATCGTCACTGGTCCAGAGACCACCGCCAGAGTCACATCCCTGGAGGGCCCAAGTATCGTCACTGGTCAGGAGACCACCGCCAGAGTCACAGCCCAGGAGGGCCCAAGTATCGTCACTGGTCAGGAGACCACCGCCAGAGTCACAGCCCAGGAGGGCACAAGTATCGTCACTGGTGAGGAGACCACCGCCGGAGTCAGTGCCCAGGAGGGCCCAAGTTTCGTCACTGGTCAGGAGACCACCGCCAGAGTCACAGCCCAGGAGGGCCCAAGTATCGTCACTGGTCAGGAGACCACCGCCGGAGTCAGTGCCCAGGAGGGCCCAAGTATCATCACTGGTCCAGTGACCACCGCCAGAGTCACAGCCCAGGAGGGCACAAGTATCATCACTGGTCAGGAGACCACCGCCCCCGCCAGAGTCAGTGCCCTGGAGGGCCCCGGCTGCCACAGCCCTGCTGGGCAATGATGGAACATCATGCCACACACCAATGTCCGTATCAGAACCGCCATGGCAAAGCACCACTGAACAGGGCAAAGACCACCATGGCAAAGCACCACTGAACAGGGCAAAGACCGCCATGGCAAAGCACCGCTGAACAGTCCTGAACCGCCATGTCAAAGCACTGCTGAACAGGGCAAAGACCGCCATGTCAAAGCACCGCTGAACGGGGCAAAGACCGCCATGGCAAAGCACCGCTGAACAGGGCAAAGACCGCCATGGCAAAGCACCGCTGAACAGGGCAAAGACCGCCATGGCAAAGCACCGCTGAACAGGGCAAAGACCGCCATGGCAAAGCACCGCTGAACAGGGCAAAGACCGCCATGGCAAAGCACCGCTGAACAGGGCAAAGACTGCCATGGCAAAGCACCGCTGAACAGGGCAAAGACCGTCATGGCAAAGCATCGCTGAACAGGGCAAAGACCGCCATGGCAAAGCACCGCTGAACAGGGCAAAGACCGCCATGGCAAAGCACCGCTGAACTGGGCAAAGACCACCATGGCAAAGCACCGCTGAACAGGGCAAAGACCGCCATGGCAAAGCACCGCTGAACAGTCCTGAACCGCCATGTCAAAGCACGGCTGAGCAGGGCAAAGACCACCATGGCAAAGCACCGCTGAACAGTCCTGAACCGCCATGTCAAAGCACCGCAGAACAGGGCAAAGACCGCCATGGCAAAGCACCGCTGAACAGGGCAAAGACCGCCATGGCAAAGCACCGCTGAACAGGGCAAGCACCGGGTAGGACTGAATGGACCGCCACATCAGGCATCCTTATCCCATGTGCAGCTGGGACAGTGACAGGACACGACCTTTCACAGGGAGACTCATCCAGTCTCGGCACCAGTCCCACCCAGTACCAGTAGAGACCTGCATCTACTTGAGAGACTGTGGCTTTGCACTCCCCAGGATGGCACAGTGGGCAAGCCACCACTGTAAAGACTTGAGAGACTGTGGCTTTGCACTCCCCAGGATGGCACAGTGGGCAAGCCACCCACTGTAGAGACTAGAGAGACTGTGGCTTTGCACTCCCCAGGATGGCACAGAGGGCAACCCACCCACTGTAGAGACTTGAGAGACTGTGGCTTTGCACTCCCCAGGATGGCACAGTGGGCAACCCACCCACTGTAGAGACTTGAGAGACTGTGGCTTTGCACTCCCCAGGATACATCAATGGGCATGGAGCCCCGTCGTGGATCTGGCTTTGCAGTCATCCGGCTGAGGTGCCCCCCCTTCCCTTCCCCCTGAGGTGCCTGTAGTATTTCTATCTGATGCCCCGGCAGTGTTCTCTCCGATTGTGGTCAGGTATCGTTTGTGGGCCTCGCCCATGCATTTTTGGACTGTTGGTGCACGGACATTGTTATGTACATATCTGCACTACTTCTCGTATTGTATATAAGTATGACTGATCTTCAAATATATATCTGTATATTTTTGTATGACATGTATATTGGCACATTACAATGTTTGACCGAATTTCGCTTTGTTTTTTCATTTTTCCGGGGGGATTGTGAATTGTTACTGTGATTTTTTGTGAATGCGTTGGTGTGTATGTTGTAATATGCAAGGGTGGGGGTGTTTGGTGGGTGTCCCCCTAACTTTTGCCTCCCTCCTCCCCCGTGTCGTAGGTGCAGTACTCACTGTTGTCTTTGGCGCCTACGTAGCTGTTGGTCATAGAGGAGCAGAAACACAAGGGCAGGGAGTATTTGGAGTTCCGGCTCCATGGAGTCCTTGTTCCTCGTGGGATATGTTCAGGTGAGCATTTTCCCATAGCAAAAGCTGTTTCCGCTGTGTTTTTATCCACGGAGAATCCGCCCCGGAAAAGGTGGCAGATTGGCGGGTTGTAATACTGTGGGCGGTACATTGTCTTCCGTCTGTCTGTTGGCGGTGACCGCCGCGCTGCTTGTCTGTACCGCCGTGGCGGGCGATGTGTTAAAGTGGCTGTCTATGTTGGCGGTTTCCACCAGGGTCATAATTCCCTTTTTTTTTCTGCAGGCCTGTTTGCGGTATTTCCGCTGCTTTAACACCGTCCGCCAGGGTTGTAATGACCCCCAAAGTCTCAAACACATCATTCAAAAAATTTGAAATCCGAGAACATAACATCAACATATGCATATCGTCTGCCCCCACTAACCCACACTTTTTACAGGCTGCATGGGCATTTTTGTTGAATCTGTTTAACTTCTTTGGAGTATACTATGCTCTCTGCAAAACAAATAGATGGTTCTTTCTAAGAGCTGCAGCCTTGACCACTCTATAGAGACGTTGCCAAGAACCTACCCATAATGTATTGATCTCCTCCTTACTAGCCACCTCCTCCCATAAGGAGCCTGGGAAATTCTGTTCCTCGTCTGAGTTATCCAAACATTCCAGGAGTATTCTGTAATAGGTAGCAGCTTCCTTCTTACATGGTTGATTCTTATGTCACAACTCCTCTAACTCATTGGTCTCTTTTTCCACTGTCCTTAATGATCTTACCCATGCCTGTAATTGATAGTATTTGAACCTAGACATCAAACAACGGCTAGTGACAAATGTTCCCCAAGGTTTCAATCCCCCCTCCTGTAGTATTTGTCCCCATTGCCTAATGCCTGCCTCCTTCAAAGGGCGAGCCAAGGCATCTTGCAAACACTCCGGGGTTCCGGGAGAGTCCCAAATGGGACCGCGAGTACTATAATACGATAAATTAGTGACTTTCCTGATTCTTGCCCACAAAGAGGCCGCCACCTTTAGTGATTTCAGTCGTACTTTTTTGTAAAACCTTGGGTGAACGAATTTATACAGGAAGTTACGCTCTCCTTCCCCTTCGCCACTGATCATAGCCTTCTTTTGTGGGGATATCTCCTCTGCTACTAATAAATCGTTAACATTCTTTAACTGAAATGCCCATACATATAACTGAATATCCTGGAGGGCGATCCCTCCCTTAAAATAACTTCTATGTAGCTTCTTCCTAGCAATCCTAATTCTCTTATGGGCCCAAATAAAACTATCTATCTTTGATTGTATGTCCTGTATTCGTTTTTCCGCAAATTCTAACGGGATCATATTGAAGAGAAAAGTCAGCTTCGGGAGAATAAACATTTTAACTAAATTCGCCCTCCTGTATAGGGTTAAAGGAAGATGTGCCCAACTTAATAACAATTTATCTATCTGATGCATCAAATGTTTCAGGTTTACCAACGATGTTTTCTCCAAGTCTTGTGGTATCTTAACTCCAAGGTAACTTATCTCTTCCTTTATTAGCTTATGGTGAATATTCATATTCCATGTCATGATTTCCATCTTTGACATATTAATTTGATACCCTGACATCTGGCCAATATTTTGTGTTATTCCTTCCACTCAATCTAACGCCGCAGGGAGGTCTATAGTATAAATGATGATGTAATCCGCATACAAAGATACCTTTTTCTCCCACCCCATATAAATAAAAGGTTTCATTAGAACGTCCTTTTTAATCATGCAGGCAAGCGGCTCTATATATACATCAAAGAGCACAGGGGAGAGAGGACAACCCTGTCTAGTCCCCTGAGTAATAAAAAACAGAGAGGTTAAACTCCCATTTATCAAAACTCTTGCCAAAGGATTGGTGTAAATACTTTTGATTGCTCCCAAGAACCTTGGGCCGAAATTCAGCTGTGTTAAAATATGAATTAAATAGCCCCAATTCACTCGGTCAAATGCCTTAGTAGCATTAAGGGTAATAACCGCCAGAGGAAGGCCCGATACTGACGCCATGTCAATAGCCCCAATTAATTTGTGGGATAATTGATACATATGCCTATTCTTTAACAACCCCTTTTGATCTACATGAATCAGAGGCGCAATGCCCTCCCCTAATCTGTTAGCAAGTATGCTTGTGAATATTTTATAGTCATTATTCAATAGGGAAATTGGCCGATATGATTCACAAAACGAAGCGTCTTTCCCGGGCTTTAATATGACAGTTATTATTGCTTCATTCCAGTACCCTGGTAGTTGAGACTCCACCCTCCAAATTGCATTAAAAAGCTCTTTGAGTAGAGGGGATAAAATACTACTTAATTTTACATAAGACTATGCAGGCAAGCCATCCAGGCCTGCTGCCTTCCCTTTTTTTGCTTTAGCGATAGCCTGTACTATTTCTGCCTCCAACAATTCCTCCTCCAAAAAAGACACCCCTTCCTCATCAAGTCTCCCTAACATTAATTCTTCTGCCTTTGGCATCTCATCTCCCACCGCTTCTGGTAGATCTTCTTTATATAAGGCTTTAAAAAAGCTCTGAAATGCTCTTTGAATTGCTAAGGGGTCTGCTACAACCGCCCCTGTATTCGGGTACCTTATCTTTGAAATTTGGTTTCTAATAAGATCAGACTTTGTTTTCCACGTCAATAACTTCCCCGCACATTCCCCATACTCAAAGTTTGCGATTTGTTTGCCTCCCATTTGTCTCTTACTCGCGTCTCTATTAATGCTGGGAGTGGTGCTCGCTTAGTCACCAATTCTAACATGGTCAAATCATCCTCTCTTCCACCCAGATGAGCCTCAACCAGTTTTTTCTCTAAGCTTTTCAATTCATTCTCAATATCCTGAATGCCTGACCTGTACTCCCTATTTCTCCGGGCGGAGATGGAAATCATAACCCCCCCCCTAATAAAAGCTTTATATGCATCCCACACCACATGAGGTGCTGCTGAGTTCCCATTATCTTTAAAAAAAACCATCTAGTTTCCCTCATTAAGCATTCCACCACTTCTATATTAGCTAATAGGGAATGATCTAATGTCCACCTCTTTGCTGGCCGTGGTCCATCTAGCTTCAGAGTCAACATGACTGCGGCATGATCAGATAGATGGAGCGGGGATATGCTGTACGTCTACCACACATGCCCTTAGAATCTTAGATAGTAGGAAATAATCTATCCTGGAATGATGCCTACATTTCTTATTATGGAAGGTAAAGCTACGCGAACGACCATGCAATTCTCTCCAAATGTCAACCAAAGCATACTGTTCCATCATCACTTTAATATACACCAAAGATTTTCGAGATCCACAGGCCTTACTACCAGAAGATTTATCCAACACATAGTTTAAGACCACATTAAAATCACCTTCTATTATAATTGGATACTGGATTTCCAGGAGTGCATTACATATTTCCTGTAGGGAGGTTGCATCGTCCACATTAGGACCATAATAAGATACCAAAGTATAAATGGCCTGATTGATTTTAACATCCGCCATAACCCATCTACCTTTTGTATCTGATTTAGTGGACATGATGAGGGCATTTGCGGCTCTCTTAACCAGGATTACTACTCCCTTCAAATGCGATGTATTATTAGAACAAGTCACTTGACTAACCCAAACCTGAGGCTTAAATATCTCATGTACTTCTACAGATGTCAAGTGAGACTCCTGAATCATTGTAATTTGTGCCGGGGAATCCTTGATATACTGCAAGACATAACTTCTCCTCTCTTTTACTCTCAGTCCATTCACATTCCATGAAAGAATCTGGAGATTACCTGTAGCCATCCTTCTTATATATTCTTTCTAAAGTGGTGAACATTCTAATAAACAATACAATGGGCCAAACCATTTTATGATGAGGACGTTTTTCCCCATGCCTAATCCACCCCCCCTGTCTAACCCCTGCCTCCCACCTTCCCAACTCCCTCCCCCATACCCTCCAGTCTGCTTCATGGGGATCCCGTATGTTATACATCCGATTTTCTCTCATCACCTTCAAAGTCGCAGGAAATTTTAACTGGGCCATGGCCCCTAGTTTCCTAAACTCTTCCAACCTCTTGCCAAGTTCCCATTTTCGGTTCGAGGTCATCCGTGATACATCGGATCTTACTTCAAAAGAAACTCCATTCGCATTCAAAGTTCCGGTTTTCAACGCGCTAGAGAGGATCTTTTCCTTAATAGCATAGGTAAAAAAAATCACCAGTATCCTTCTTGGCATAGTGGCATTTGGTGATTTCCAAAAAGGGTCCCTGTGGGCCCTCTGTATATCTTGGGATAGCAAATCCTCGGGCTCTTCCCACACTCCACCTTGACTCAGAAGACCTACCACAAACATTTTAATATTGTCCCCCTCGACTTCCTCCGGGACATTAATTATTTTAATATTATTCCTCCTGGCGTTATTTTCGAACACTTCAAGACACTCAGTATTCTGCTTTCCCGTTATCTTTAATACTTCAATATCATTTGTATGTTTCTCCACCGTTTCATTAAGTTGAGTCACTTGGTTATCCAAAATCTGAGTTTGCTGTGTCAGAATATCCATCTTCGCCGCCAACGCTTCACAGACATCTTGAATCCCTTTCTAGTTATTCTGTGATACCACAAATCCCTGCCTAACTTCCTTAGACAAAGAATGCCGCAGGGATTCCACTGATGGCTGAATGTTTGTGGAATTCGATTCTGGTAAAGGATCATTCTGGGAGCCCAAGGGGTCTGATGTCCATCCCTCTGAAATGTCACTTCTTTGTTACAGGAGGGTGTCCTCTCCTATACCCAGAGCAGTCTGCGTCTGTACTAACACACTGGCGGATACCCCCCCTCGCTTGAAGGGGGTCCAGATGAAACAGAAACATTACACCCCTGCACTTCAGCTTGTTCCCCCTCCTCACATTCAGACCATAAGGTCTTATTAGAACTGGGCGTGATGTTGTCTAATCTCTTGGCTTTGAAATATGCCCTCAGTGAGGGGGTTATTCGCTGCTGAGAGAGGGGGGAGGGCTGCTTTCTCCTCCCCTCAGATTTCTTCTTTTGTTGTGGCAGTATGGTCCCCATTTTGCCCAATAAAGTATCCATGGAACTTTCAAGGCCATTGCCCTGGCATGAAACTCCATATCTTGTGCCCATTTGAGAAATACATAGGTTTCCTTGATAACTATTTTTCACTATTTACATCTTACCATATGAATTGCTCTATACCCAGTACACAATGAAAAACCATTACAAGTTTCAGCTCAGTTATTGGCTCTGGGTACTTTTATTTCTAGGAAACCCACAAACCCTATATATCCTCACAACCAGAAGGGTCCAGCAGATGTAATGATATATAGCTTTTGTGAGTCGGCCATTGTGATGAGAAGTTACAAATGAAAACGTTGCCCCAAATGCATGTTTTTTTCCTATTAATTTTCAATACTTCTTTATTTCAACACCTAGGGCCATATTTATACTTTTTGCCGCAAAACTGCGCTGAAGCATTTTTGCGTCAAAAATCTTACCGCCAGCTAACGCCATTTCTTTGCGCCGTGAGGGCGTCAAATTTATACTTTGTCGCACAGTAGCGCAAACCACAGGTGTGAGTCATTTATTTTGACTCAAACCAATGCGTCACGTCGTAAAGAAAACTGACATTAACGTGGCGAAAATGACTTTGAGATGGTTTATGACATCGCAAACCAGAAACGCAACATTTTTTTACGCAATAGCGTCAAAAAGCGCTGCAAAGACAGCAAAATGTGCTAAGGAGAGCCAAAATGGATCCAAGATGCCTGCACAGACCCCAGGAAGATGACAACAGACCAGGAACCAGCCAGGAGGACCCACACAAGACCCAGGACAGGGAGAAGAAGAAAAGAAAGTGTTGCTTCAGTGCAGCGGAGCAGGAAATTCTGGTGAAAGAGGTGACGGAACACCAGCACCAACTGTTTGTCACCTCAAAGTTGCCAATCAGTAGGAGAGAGGCAATATGGCACCAAATTGTTGACAAGATAAACAGTGTGGCAGAAGTATGGAGAACAGCCATCGAGTGCAAGAAACACTGGCATGACTGCAAGCGCAGGGCCAAGGAAAAGAAGGCAAGGAACAGGAAGGCAGCACTACAGACTGGAGGTTGGAGTCCAGCACCGCAGGAGGCCCTGGACCACATGGAGGAGATGGTGGCAGCCGTCATCCCTGAGGAGATTGTCACAGGGATTCAAGGACAGGACAGCGCAGACTACCAGGAGACAACACAGATGCAGGGTAAGTCGCATGGGGAACTAAAATGCCTAATTGTTAACTGCAACCAGGGGGAGGGACATACCTACTACACAATGCATGGAAGTCATTATATTCAGGGAGTGGCATGGGTAAAGGGGCACGGTACGGGAGCATTGCCCGTTCAGAGGAAACCTGGGGCACAGTACTACACTACACCAACAACCTTTACATGGGGGAGGGTAGGGTACAACGTTAAATTGGCATGCTGTCACACGTCAGCCAGTATTCTCCCTACATGAACTAGGGCCCAATTAACAATCTCAGGCCATATCTGCAAGTGGCATTTAACATTGACAACAGTTGCCACTACCACCTCTGCTGTGTGTGCAGGTCAAGTAGCTAATGGCAGTAACGTCCCCATGGATCAAACACACCCAAATTAGAGGGTTCAGGATGACAACGTTATCAATCCCCTGAAATCAATACAAATGTGCTAATCCTGTCAAATGTGATTGTCCATAGTTGCTACAAACATCAGCCGTTGTCAGAAACATTATGAGGTACACAGCACCAATGTCATACCCATGCTGCATATGTCAGGATCCACCCTATGCCAGGCTCACAATAGCTCCAATGACACCATGCAACATCCCAAATGTCATACTGCTCAGATAACGGCATTGAGGGGGAAGACATATGTAACTGGCTACAGAAATGCACCCGCACAGTCAGAGGAGGAAATGGAACACTGCTAGGACCATCAGTGCAATTAATGTAGCACACATTCCCCAATATCAACATTACACACTACCAATGCTGACATATGTAGTGTGCCATGCCAATGCTATACATAGTTATGCTGGGTCTCAGCAACATATAGCTGGATGTGAAATATCAGAGACTGGGGCAGTTCCAGATTGTTAAGTGTGGTGCAAGGGCCATCAGAACACCCACAGCCAGTGCAAGGCCTCACCATGAGAATGGAAGTAGACAGAGGGTTGAGTAGGACAAGAAGGTGGAAATTCACAAATAGGCCAGAACCAACACCTAGAGGATGTGATGCTGACAAGTCCCCAAACTGCCCACACTACATGTGACATGCAGGTGGGGCATAGGTCTCGAAGAATGCTATAATGAAAGACGGGAACAATGAACAGGAACCAAGATCACAATGTGAAACTAATAGGAAGGCAGGCACGTCACATTACAAATCCCACAACACAGACACACTAATTGTACAATATCCCATTGCAGAGGACGATGGCTCTCCTGCGGATATGCCTGTCCAGGACTACCCTGATGACATGGATGACGAGCTGACAAACATCAGCCAGCAGACCCTCCAAGATGTCCTTGGCACCATCCAGACCCCACCTTCAGTCACAAGGAGGAGCACATAACTAGCAGCCATAACAGAGGACCCACCCACCACCCCAATTGTACGACCTGCCAGCTCCAACCCAGCTGAAGACTCTGAAAACACTGGCACCAGCTTTGAGAGAACTGTAGTTGGGGTACAGCGGGAGCTGGCCAAGGGGTTGTGGGTGGGGATGGAAAATATGGCAGCCAGCCTAGAGGGGGTACGTTCGTGCATGATGTCAACTGCAGAACAGGCAGCAGCTATGCAAGGGCGAACATCAATCTTGCAGGAACATGAAAAAAGGTTGAAGGAAATCAGCGCAGCTGTAAGAGAGTTGACACAACACCTACAACAACAATCCTGTCAACACATGCACAAATGTAATTTTGAACCCCTCAGGGCTGACCTGGCTGCCTTCCACAGTGATGTGGCTGCTATACTTAAGAACCAGCAGCTCCTCCTTGCTGCAGTACTGCCCTTCATAGCCCCACAGATGGCAGCTACCGGGATGTCTGACTCCACGTCTTCAAACACTGAGGTGTGTGTTGCCCCTTCACAACCACCACCACCAAGGGCAGAGGAGACAACACACACATCAGAAGATGAAGACGTGGAACAGATCACCTTCACCCGTAAGAGTACCTGGTAGCACTAGTCCCTGCCACATGGCCACCTATAACCAAGGTCCTGTGCTTTGTAACATGCCAGTCCTGCAACAACTGTACTCAAGCACTGTTCTTCAGGCCATTGTTTATCTTGTCACCCTGCCCTGTGATTGTCTCTCACTAACTCATTGGCAAATCCTGTCCCTCTGCACTGTCTGACACTTCACCCCAGCATGTCTAATGACATGTCCTTTTGGACTTGTGTAGGATCACAATGGAAGGCGACACACTAATGGATTCACAATCATGGACAATTTGCACTACAGCACTTTCAAATAAATAGCACTTACACAACAACTTTGTCTGTGTAATGTGACACATCAACCGTGAGGGAGATCAGTGATGTTTCCCTCAGGTCAATGAGTATAGAATGTCAATACACCTGACCTGAAAGAATGTTGGCTGATAACTATGCACAGTGATCTGGGTCGTACCATCATCTGCCTTTCATGAGGGTAAATTCTGAGGGCAGACTTAACACACTGTCCTCAAATCCAGTTATGGTAGCAAAGTATGTGACTTTGAAAACATACATAAAAAATTAACAACAATTTGGGATCCATAGTAACCTTGAGTGGTGGGTGCAATGGATGGTAGAATCTTAGCAAAGTGGCTATGGTGTGTCACAGCTCAGTTGTGATTTGGTTGCAGGATGGAACACAAAAGCTATTACTAAAGAGACACTGTTCACTCATGCCAAGGCCTTGACTCCCAAGCATGTGACACATACTGTAAAGGGTGACCTAAATATTTATTAAACAGTAAAAACAGAAGCTAAAAGCAGGAGAAACACCTTACCTAACCTAACCTATCCTAACTACACATGACCCACAACTGGCCCTAACTAACCTAAGCTAAACTTACTTATCACATTTAATGAAACAATCTAAACATCTACTCCCCCCACCCCCTTTATAAGATGGGACACATGGAAGACAACCTATACTATCTTATACTAAACAAATATATATTTTTTTGTATTTTTTCTTTTTTTTTTAAACACCAAAAACTCCAACATCATCCCCCACCCCCTCACCCACACACATCATTAAAAAAAATATCATACCCCACCCCCACCCACTACTACTAACTAAACTAACAGCCTATACTAACCGAACACTAATCCCCCTAAACCCACTAATTAAAAGAACCAGGAAAGAAGAGGGAGGGGAGGGAATCATGGCTGAGGGTATATTGTCTACAGGTTCGCCCTCTGCAGGGTCTTTTTTATGGCACGCGCCCTCCGATTTACTTGTGCCACCTCCTGCTGCAGCCTTGTCATTTTCCGCAACATACTTTCCAAGTTCTGTTGCATCTGTTGAAAAGCTGCTGGGTCAATGACTGCAGCGGGGGTGGTCTGGGTGCCAGTTGAAGAAGTATGTCCCCTTGTCGGTGCCATGCCTGTAGGAGGAGGTGCAGGTGGTGCTGTGACAGGTCCTGGAGCAGTGGAGGTTGACGGTCCTGCAAAGGTGCCTGCTAAGTTTGGTGCCACCTGGGTGGTAGTGGTGGTGCTGGTGGTGGTGGCTGTGGTGGACACGGAAGGGCCCCCTTGGGCAAGTGCACTCCACACTCTGGAGGCTCATTCATGGCGATAATGCCTTGCCATGTTGCGGAACCCCGACTCCACATTCAGAATGTGGCGGTAATGGATCGCCCTGCGCTGAAACTTCCGAATCTGGATGGGATTCATATTGGCAGCTGTTAAAACAAATAGAAAACCAAACATTAGGTACTTCTTTGTGTGATATGGCTCCAGAAGTAAATCAGACAATACATCTAATGCACCAGAAACAGGCCATATCATCATACAGATCACCCTGAGGAAGTACATGCCAATGCAGCCTACACATGTCCTATCAAACAGCACAGCAATACTCTAAAAGATGGGTAACACCTTGAATGACTTATGCATCATTGTTCAGCCATTTGTCAGGTAAAAAAAATGCTGCAAGTCCTCCACCACTGACAGGCCAACTAATGACTCTCTTCTTGATGACAATCAAGGGCCACAAGATCTGTGAGTTGTAAATGGAATTGTCAGGATAGAATGCAGTTGCTAATCATGAGTGGGTATCCTAGGTTTGGACAAGTCACTTACAGATTAATATGTCTGTGTACTAAACTTGGATCATCAGTCCTAGGTGCACTTTTCACAACCCTACGCCTGTGCCTGGGGGGGGCGGCAGGCAACAAATACTTTAAAACAACAAGGACACCCAGGAAGCTTTGGACAGCTGTACATGGGTTTGGGCAGCCCACCACAGGTAAGGAGGAAGTCCAACTAGGATACAGCCAAACCTTGGACAATCCCATCCACACTTATGTTTGGAAATGCAGACAATTGTCAACATCATTTCCTACCAGTAACACATGACTTACAACAAGCAGATAGGTGCAAGCACACATCTGGCCATGAGCTGCATGCACACCTAGGCCATTGTACTCAAGTGCCTCATACTCGTAGCACAACATGTGGAGCTACATGCTGCCAGGAAGTCAAACATACAGTCAAACATGTTCATTAGTGAATAGGAAAGCTGAAGTCTGTGGGTAAGACTTTGGCTTCCCTATTCTGTGAGAATCAGGGTCTGACTAGTCCTCTGCTACATTTTCTGATTTTAAGTTTTATCCACAAAAGTTATCTCTATTCACATGGCCGTGTCTACAGGACTGACCTACAATCCCAAAATATGACTATACGCTAATGATTGGCCAATTCAAAGATGGGCAAAAAATTATACTCCACTCAAGGTACATATCCGATCATTGACCAGCACATTACACCTTGCTATGCGTTCAAGGCACAGGAGTCAATCACACAACAGCAGCAAACACAACACAGAACAGAAATATCAACACTTACTGGAGATGTCTGGGTCCGCAAATCGAGCCACCTCTCCGATAGTGTAGGGGGTAGGTCCACCTGTAAGGCATGGAAGGGAGAAATGTGCTCAATGTATGTGCACTGTACAACACTTCCAAATACAAATACCATGTGTAATATTAAATCAGAAAGTGAAGCCCCTCCGACATGATGACACTGCATCTGACATCCCACTGCAAACATGTACACACCCGGGGACTCCAGTGAGCAAACATGCTCCATCATTAGTTAGCAGACTAATTCATGGAGTGTATTCCTCTCATCATGTGTATCCATGAGAGACATGCAAATCCACTTTCCTGGAGGACGACTGCAATACCAGTCACCCAGCTATTGTGACTAAGACCAATTTAAAACACACAGGTACAATGTAAAGAGGGCCAGGGACAGTTGTTAGCCCTCAATTTGTATCATTTGCTTCATTTTATGTGCCACAGCTATGGTAAGTTGCACCAACCATAGAGATATGAACCCATGTGCATAACTTTTGGCTTCCATCCCTAATTTAATTGTGGGACTACAAAGTCCAAATATCAGTCTAAGATGTTACCTGAGGTCAGCTATAACTTGGTACGTATGTGTCAGAATCCAGTTCAGACATTAAGCCGAAAAAATTGAGGGACACAATGTTTCTTGAAAATATCTGGATTTGAAATGTGTTTCCTGGTACACTCACAGACCATGCATGAAACATATGTTTGAGCCACATTTGCATCATCTATTGACGTGAAGGCAGCACTAATTTACAGGCTCTTGTTGTGTTTTGTAAGTTAGTGCAGCTGTTGCGTCAACAAATGACGGTAATGTGTAGGAATTATTGTATATCTCACAGGCAACTGTATGTTTAACTTGCATTCCATATGTCCAAAAACATTGCCTGTAGCATATGAACAAATATGCTACTGTCACTACAGAGCATTTAAATGTGCACATTACTCTGATTTGTACCCACCAACAGGGCCACCAATCACAATCCCCAGGTGGTCCAGCAGGTCTTGCTCCCGGGCAACCAGGTCAGCCCAACGGTGTTTCAGCTGGTGGTCGTTGCGAGGTGTGTTGTAGATTCGCTTTAGATGGTACAGTACTTTTGTCCACCGGAGCCTCCTTCCCTCTGTGATACCCCTGTATCACATGCCCACCTGCCTCAATCATTAAGGGTAGGAAGTGGCACACCAGCCAAATATATCCACACAGCTCCTTCTCTCCCATCCTGCCAAGATGAGGCCTACCCAACATGCTTGCACAAAAAATAGGGAATAAAGGGGTACAGAGGAGAATGAAGGGAAAGTAGGAGAGGGAAATGATTTTTTTTTTACAGAACACAGCCCAGCTATCCCCAAACTAACACTACCCACAACAGACTCCCAACAGTACAAAGACAAATTTAGACACCAGAAATGACCAAAAAACACTACCACAGGATACCACAGACACTTAGGAAACACAAAAAGACAATTTAAAGACCACACAGGAGACAAATTAACAAAATGCACTGAGAGACAAGTCAAAACATAGCCACACAGTCAGGAAATATCACAGACTGCAAAGTGAAAGTGAAAGTACACCCACTGTACCAATTCTGTAAACAGGATATCCTATTACATCACTTCCTGCCTCAAATGCAGTGGGTTTTTAATCTTATGTGTCAAAATATTATAAAGCTTACAGTCTGTGCGTCATTTTATTTTTACGCACTTGCTTAGAAATAACCCCACATCCATATTTTGAAATATGTTTCATACTTACCCAATTTCAGGGGGTACAGTGTGGGAATTACTGCTCGGGGCCAATGGATGTTTCATGTCAATGAGTGTCATTTTTCAACGTACATGCCTCATTTTTTGACACATGTGCGTCTTTTTTGACGCGTCTGCGTCAAAATTTCTGTCTTTGACTGGGTTTGGGTCATTTCTCATTTGTAATAGTACATGACAGGTGTGACAATACAGAGATAGGCTGATTGCACCAACATTGTGCATTCCAGTGTATGGGCACATGTGACAGATCATACTACTGCGGACCATGATCCACTACTTGTTGTACCAGATTTGTACTCTTCACTGATGCAATAGATGGCAAAACGTGTGGAATACAATTAGGTATTACTCAGCTTGGGCATGTTTTGAGTCAAGAGAGGATAGCAAGGCTACGCAACTCAATACAGTAGCTCAATGCCTATGTGTCAATGTGTGTGAATTGGCTCTTACTATTGTAATTGTCCCACTGTGTGAACATCACAAGTAGCATTTTTCCAATTCTGCTTGTATACAGTACATGAGGAGTCAATGTGTCCAACTATCAGATGCTATTCAGTGTGGAAAGGATAGAGGAAATGTGTTTGTCATACACGTAGCAACAAATGCTGTGTGCACTTCCTAGGTGTTTTGGAACATAAGCACCACCAATGACAAAGCATGCACAGGATAGATAGCAGGCGGTTGATCATGGCAATGTTCCAAAACTAAGCCATCACTTGTCCTGGAATGTTGGATACTACTTCCTAGGCACTTGTTTGTTTACTACCCATGAGTCAGGCATGGGATACTGCTATGTGGGTACGGTGTTTGTGACACCGAGTACCAAATACAATCCACAAATGTCATGTCATGCCACAGTTGGAGTCATAAATGAGCCGTGTCTCTCCTGTGGCAGTGGAGGACCAGCAGACCAAGCAGCACGTGCTCACATATTTCCAGTGGTAAAATGCGCAAAGGTGTCCGGTTCAAGTGTGTGGGCCAATGTTTAGCCTGTATCATTATTGGGGTCCATGTTGTCACAGTTACGTGCAGGTCTAGTCATGAGTCTGTGGAGCCATTTCCTGCATTTACAAAGTATCCTTCACAGCTGAATTGAAGGAAAGCCAATGAGGAATTGAGAACACACATGGGGATAGGCCAGCTATGGCACTGCAGACGTGTTATGAGACTGACAACAGGGCAACCTTGGTGTGCTGACAAAGTTAATGGATCAGGAATTTTAAACCGTCAGGTTCCCTCACAACATTTGTACACAGGTTGGCCTCTAAAATTCCCACTACATCTAGGAACATCAGTGCCTCTGTGCTGATTAATCTCACAGCTATTCACCACGCAAGCCCCATCAATATGTTGGGGGCAATGTGAATCAGCATGTGGACTGTCAGGGTCCTAACATGTGTTGACATTTCATGCCCATTATCTGAGGTTGTTTGTTGTGCTGGATGCACCATACCCAATCCATGCATACAGCCATGGTACACTGTTACTATTTGTCACTCATGCATACATGAAACCCAGACAAGGGATGGGCCATGATTAGGCTATTTGGAGACAAGTTCCACCCCATGGTACGCAAGTAAACTGATGATGCTATACAATGTATTTGAGTATTCATTGTAGACCCACCTGACACAATACCCCAGGAGGAAAGTGAGGGCTGGGAAAGCAACTATGATACAAAGGTAGCCACAGGGAACCTTTATGGTAATGCAAAGACAGGAACCAGTCAGGCTAACAGGATGCAGGGTCAATCAGGTTCAAAAAATTTAACAAGGCAAATACACAGTGAGCAGACTGAGACTGGTCAAAGGTGGAACAACACTGTGGAAAATGAAAACTGTTTGTCCTGTGTGTTGGAATGTAACATAATAACCCGAGGCCTGTGTTACACAAGTGATTTATACGGAAATGTATAGCAGTGTTATACATAAAATGGCAGCTTCTATGCTGTTCCAGGCAGCTGCAAGGGCAGTACATGTTCAAATGGCTGGTCAGCATGGAGGTGCTCACAGGTATGTGCAGCTTCAGTCTCTCACAAGTCCTGTAGGTGAGCATCAAGTTCAAAGGGCCAACAGTACCTTTCACATGGGAAGCAATGTACAGGTGATTACAGGTCCTACAGACTACAAGGCAATGCATTATTCAACCAGAAGTCCATGCAGACAGAAGTACAATGACTATGGCATATCATACTAAAGAGGGAAGCACACTGGATTCAGATTGTGAGTCTGGGTGTGTGTAGAGGAGGGATTATCTGGGTACACATATTCCCTTTCCAGGAACCTCTGAAGAAGGGTGGGGTGAGACAGGAAACATGGGTGTGGCAGGACTTAAGACCTGGGCTGCCATGTGCAGGGGATGTCTTGTGAGCAACGCTAGTCATACCGGGGGCACTCGTGCTATCCATTTGCTGCTAATATGGAATTCTTGTCACACATAGTCCTTGCAAAGATAGCTGATGTAACACTTACTGATGTTAAGATTCTGGTCATACCTTCTTGTCACCAGTGCAATAACACATCCACTGCCTCATGTATTTTCCCTTATTGACTGATGGTGTCTTAGTTGCGTGCCATATGCTGCAATGAACCATGTTGCCAACATGTATGTGTGAAATAGCTGTGGTCCTCTGCTATTGCCCTTCAAATGTGAAATGTACAGGATATATGTCATTTACAGTGTGTGTGAATTTGGCTGTACATTCATACGCATCAAATTTGATGTGGATTTTTCTGTATCCTAATCTGTATTTCTGCAATGCTCATGAGGCTACACTCTGATTCTGATTGTTAGGGATAATGTTATGCAAAAATGATTATCCAGACCATGATATAGTGATTAGAATAGATGTTTATTGACATATGGTAAGATAGTGGTGATGGATGAGTAGAGTTAAAAGATATTTTAGACAATATGTTGTCTCCGACGCAATCCTGCAGCTGTGTTTGAATGGTCCCCCTCATGTTGATGGACAGCATCCTCCTCTTCCTCCCCTTCAGGCATTTGTGGGTCGGGTTCACATAGGGGAATGTTCCTTCTTACACATATGTTGTGCAGGATGGCACAGGTCAAAATGATTTTGCACACCATTTCAGGTGAGTATAGGAGGCTGCATCCAGTGATGTCGAGGCACCTGAATCTTGACTTCAGGATGCCAAAGGCCCTCTCGACTATGGTGCGTGTCCTCTGATGTGCCTCATTATAGGCACGCTCTGCTGCAGTGCTTGGGTTTGCAAATGGGGTCATGATCCATGGCTGGATCCCATAACCCTGATCATCTTAAAGAGAAAATGAGTGAGAACATGTTGATGTAGCTTGCACCATAATTATCACTTAGCATGGTGTTCTCTGTGACTCATCTGTGTTTGTGTTATTGTGTGGAATCCTAGGCTTCTAGGATGTACCATCAGCATTGGGTTGTTTCCTTATCTGAACAGGTGTTTGGCTGATTGACCGGATGTCAGCAGTTTTTTTGTAGAGTTGCAGTACATTGTGTACTCCCTTGCATTATGTCATGTGAAAGAGGTGTCCATGTGTCTTAACTGGGGGTGACGTGATACTTCCATACACAGAATCAATTCCACAGTGGTGATAACACGGTTGCATCTATATACCCTGGACATCCCATCCAATTTCACATATGCAATAGAATTATTTAAACATCAGTGCGACCCTTAGATTTTGCAAGGTGACAATGTACAACACATCTCTGTACGTTGTCAGCACTGACATGTTGACATTTGACTAGGCACAAATTTCACATGTGTGACTAATTCTCTGCAGACCTATTTATCTGCCCTTGCCAAGTCGACTCAGGTTGTAATGTGTACCTATACTACAGAACATGTTTTAGTTCAGCTGGCTAACTTGGTTGTGAGGTTGTAATTTTGAGTGTCAGAAGGTCCGTATGCCTGTACATCTGTTGTGTGTGTGTGAAATTGTCTCAATCCGTATGTGTAGGAATGTGCACTTTCAATATTGTCACATCAATATGTGTTCTTCGCACAGTCCACTGGCTTATTGGTAGTGGGCAATGTGTGAACAGGAGTGATGTGAGATATTGGTAGAGCCTCAATGATTCCATGTCACCTTCATTGTAGTCATCATCATGCTATGTGTGTCATGGTGTTTGACCTGCAGCAAAACACATTACACATCCCTTACACAGTACGTATTGGTTGGAAGGGTGTTTGATTGAGTGTTATTGATGTGATATTGAAAGATTAATCTTCCAAGTTGTACTGCCAGTTGAGGCCATGTCATTATCATTGTATTGTGTTAAATTGTTCCCTTGTGTCTGTGGAGTGGCATCTGTTGTTATTTGGTTCTGTTATTTGTCCATAGGTGTATATCAAATGGGTCAGGATATCAAACATGCCTAGCAGTGTCACAACCTCATTCTCTTCCTGGCCATGTGTCGATGTAGTGGTGTATGTGTTGTGTGTCCTAGAGGGTTGCTGTGCTGTGTGTATGTAAGTAGGTTTCTGTACTTACCAACAAGTAGGCCATTTCCATATCTTCCATCCTGGAAGTGTTGATTGATGGTGCAGTGACGGAAGATGAATGAATCATGTACACTCCCAGGATACTTTGCCACGATGTTGGTGATAAAACCCTGGTGATCGACAATGGCCTGCACATTGATGGAGTGGGTGTGCTTCCTGTTGCGTTATAGATGTTCGGTTGCAGCAGGAGGCACAATGAGTACATGTGTGCAGTCAATGGTACCAAGGACATGTGGGAAGCTGTTGATTTGGTAGAAGCCCTGTTTTGTCTCCTGCTGCTTCAGCTGTGTGTTGGGGAAGCTGATGTGGTGGGGTGTGAGGGAGATGATGGCATCCAATACCTTAGCTGGGAAGGCAGAGAATGAGGGCTGTGAGATCCCGGCAAGCAGGGCATCAGTGGTTTGAAAGGAGCCACTTGCCAGCATGTGGAGTACATCTAGCAGCTTGGTTTCTGGTGGAATGGTGCGGGGTGTCTGCAAGCTGGGTGCCAACTGCGGCTGAATGTTGCGCAGCAGCTGCTGAATGGCTTGCCAGTTGAGCCTGTACCTCTGGATGATATCTTGTTGCCGGATTCCCATAAGGGTTGTCCTGGTGTGGAATATCCTCTCCTGCCTTCTGCGTTGCCTTTGGGGTCCCTGCTGGTGTTGTGGAAGCTGTGTTGTTGGTCTTGTGCTCTGCGTCTACGTGCATGCTGGATGAAAAGCACCTCCATGTCTTCCTTTTGGAGCTCTGCTATTGCTTGTGTGTGTTTTCCTTAAGTACTGGTGTGGTTGCCCCATTTTAACACCTGCCCTGACCCAGGCGTCATTTTTTGACGCAAATCGGGCTGTGCGTCATTTTCCGACTCCGCCTCCAGGCCGTGCAGGATTTTGGCGCGATTGGATAAATAAGGCACACGGTGTTTAAATAATTTTTTGGACGGGAACGCCTACCTTGCATGTCATTAACGCAAGGCGGTTTCCCGTTTCCAGAAAATGACGCACATGGTGGAATTTTGGCATATGCGGGCCCGGGCGTCAAAGTTTAAATATGGTGCACGGTTTGCGCTGAATGTGCGTCAAAATGTTTGACGCGCATTCGGCGCAGACAGAGTATAAATATGCCCCTTAGTTTCATTGGGAAAACCTTGAAGGATTTACACAAATTACCCCTTGCTGAGTTTAGAATGTTGTCTAGTTTTCAGAAATGTATAGGTGTCCTGAATCCACCATGGGTTTCACACCTGTTTCCACCACAACCTGGAAGGAGGTTGAAAGCACAAAAAAATAGGAAAAATGGGCTATTTCACAGTAAAAAGGCAAAAGTGTGTTGGAAAATGTGGTTTTCTGAATCAAGTCTGTTTCTTCCTGAAACCTGGAAAGATGATGATTTTAAGCACTGCACACCTTTTGTTGATGCCATATTGAGAAAAAACAGACACTTTCTTATGCAGTACTTTTTTCACATTTTTACTCTAAAACACAATTTCTCAGTCTCCTTTAGCGGAATCCACAAACCTTGGGTACCTTTATAATCCCTAGGATGTTTGAAAAAAAGGCTAAATTTTGGTGTGGATAGGGTCTATGGACAAAATGGTATGGAGGCCTAATCATGAGCTACACCAAACAGCCAAAAAAGACTTAGCACTTGGGATAAAAGCCCTAGCAGTGAAGGGGTTCATGTTCATCACAGAAGAACTGCAAGGACTACCAAGCACTTCCTGCAGAATTCCCTCACTTTCTCAGTAATGGGCTTCATTCCTTCTTCTGCCTCTTTGAAAGCTGGTCCTGTCTAATTCTAAGGAAACCTGCATTCGGTTTTACATTTATTTGATCAGGTTTTGCACATTTTATCGGCTGTGTCTCTTTTCCTTTAAAATCTCATGCCTCTTCATCGACAACATGTTTTAAAACCAAAGCAAATCATTTTTTGTAAGGACTGGGAACAGCTGAATTCTTGAATATTGTGGTTTAATTTAAAAAACTGACTCTTCATCTAGGCTTTCAAATCCAACACCATTCAATATACATTAAATCACATAGTTAATCTTGTAAAGCAAGTCTCTGTCTAACAAATTAACAGGACTCGAATTGTCATGCAGTTCGTATTATGGTAATAAGACTGTTTAGGGTGATAGTACCACTGAGTGTGGGAAACTGAGTCAGCCCGCACCACTTTGAAACCTATCGGCCTAACTCCTGGCTAGCCTGCAGTGCTTCACCCAACCCTGGAAAGGAAGAAGTGATTTGTGGCAACCTAAACCTGACACTCCTCAAGGAAGTTGTATAAACAGATCCAACCACTTTCACTCAGTTACTCAGTGTCTCAAACATGCCAAGGCAGGACATGAGATGTAAACTGGAATTCAATGCATTTATTGCAGCATTTGCATCCTAGTATAAAAAGCATGTGCTGTGATAATAAGGCAAATCAACGAGTGTAAAGAATGTAATCAACCCCACCATTTTGTATGATTCTAGAAAGCCTAGAGATTCTTGACTAAATCCTATGTCTAGATCTGAGAGCATAGTGGTTGTAATCCTTCTGCCTGTCCCAGTCTAAGGGAGCAACCCAGACCCCATCCCTGAATAGAATGACAAAGGTCTGCCTGTTGTCTTGGTGGCAGTCCTCTTGGGAAGCTGAAAAGTCAGCACCAGGATCAGCAAAGCAGTCAGTTGTATTGTACGTGACCCAGGACGGTTATGACTGGAATGCCCTCTACCCTCCTTAGGTCTATGTGTTGTTTATATAATGACCCGTACAGAGTTCATGAAACAGGCCTGATGTACTGGTGTGTCTTTGTGGCTAGGACTGGCTCCTAGGCCAGTAATACGAGTTAGCATATCATGTACCGTCCATGACAGCCTTGAACAGGGCACAAAGTGCTTGTTGTACAATGGCTGATAAAATGTGCAGCATGAACTCTGTCTTCTAAGAAAGAGGCAGCTGATTAAAATATAAAAAACAACTAGCTAAAAGCAGGATTTGCTAAAATATATGAACACAAATAAAAATTTCTCTAAGTGTAAAAGGCAAAGGATGCTGGCCTGATGCTAAAATAAGAGTGTCCAACCTAGGCGCTAGACAGATCCCGCAACACCATCCCATTGTTGGAATAGGAGTGAAGAGTCTAGTGCCTGAACAAACTAGTATAAAACCTAGAAATCTAACGAATATATAAAAACTCCTGCTAATCTAGGGAGTGTAAACTATAAAATATAAACATAAAAATATAAAGAATGTGCAAGTTGATGAACAGAACAAGCCAAAGCATAAGGCTGAATTGAGTTCATCAAACATAGCAGTGGAGATGGAATCCAGGATAGACCGCACTTCAGCAGACAATAAAACTACCAGAACCTCATTCAAAACATTAAAGGAGCACACATGACCCATAGCCTCAAGCATAGCCATAGCAGAGGAGGCAGCATACCGTGTTCTGCCAGATGTCTGGGCACTGGGAGCCAAAGCGACTTGATCCATTAAGGCTGGCTCATAGAAGGCATCACAAAGCAACCGCAAACTCATGGGGTAGTTTGGACATTGATCCATCATGAAGAACATCATCAGAATTACGTCTACAGAAAGTATTTGTTGCAGGACAAGACACACTTCCATTGCACGTTCGAAAGAATACCATAAGCAATGGAAAACAGGTTGCACACAGCAGACTACTGGCTGAAATGACAATCACCAGCCCTTATCAAGTTCTTTTAATAGTGATACAACAAATTACTGCATTATGCATTCATGACACAGTTGATCTGGTGGGAGCTCCATCACTCCTCTTAGTTGAGATGGGGCAGCCATTACAAGTTAAAAATATCAAAAGCAAGATACACTCTAAAAAAGTGAGCGAATGGCTGAAGTTATTGCTCCAAAGACAATCTGGAATGTACTCAAATATCTAGACCCAACAGCCTTAACAAAGTGTACAATCCCTGTGCTGTTAGATGCATTAAAATTGTGACTCACCAATTCACCAAAGTGTCTTGGAAAGTTCATTTTTAAAAGGTAGTGTATCTCAGCGGACAACCTTGCCACTTACAGGTCATATATCTCACATGCAGATATGAGCGCTGCATGTTTTTGGAACAATAGTGCCCTTAGTCTGCTCAGCCTGTTGAAATTGACATTATAGGTAGCAATGTGAACCAAGTACCAAGATGGCCGCTGCGACGGACGCACCTCGAGGAGCTCCCGAGGGACGGGATCACTTTTTGGTGTAAATCCTGATTCTCCTCTTTCCCTCGGGTGCCCCCCCTCTACCGACGACCGCCCTGGACCCTGCTGACTCGGACAGGGTTTTTGGGGGTTGGTGGATGCCTTGGAGCCCTGCGCGCGAGGACCGAGGATCGATTGGCGTCCAGATCCCCGGCGCCTCGCTTGTCCCTGCAGTCGGGCTGCCTTTGCACTGAGGCAGCCGAGGGCATTTTTTCAGCGTCTTTGGTCCCGCCGCTGGGCTGCCCCTCTCCGCTGGCTGATATAGACGCTGGACCAGGTCTCCGCTCTCCCGGAGCCTCGGCTCTTGCCCCAACCTCGGAGGAGCCGTTGTCGCCGGCTCCTGCCCTCGGGAAGCTGCCCGACCGCCATCTGTATTGAGGCGGCCAATGGGCTTTCTTCTGCGTCCCTGATCCCGCTGCCGGGCTGCCGGCGGGCTGCCCTCCCCGGCCGGATCGGGTCGAAGGCAGGACCGGATCCCCACCCCCCCGGAGCCTCATCTCTGGCCCTAACTGTTGAGGAGTCACCACCCTCGGCTCTGACCCGCGAGGAGCCACCTGGCTTCACTGTTCCTAGAGGCCCCTAACCTGGGGTGGTCTACTGGAGCCTCATCTCTGGCCGCAGCCTTGGAGAAACCCCCATCTCCGGCTCTCACCTGCGAGGAGCTGCCTGTCCGCCATCTTTGCCGATGCTGGAGACCCCTAACCTGGGGTAGTCTACTGGAGCCGACCTTTGGGCCGATTCAGGCACTAGTCTCCACGTTGTAAAGGCTGTTTTGCGCCGCCTGCAGCTCGCGAGAAGCTACATATCCAGGAGGTGCTGCTTCACCATCCCTGACTTGCTATTGGGGATGTTTATTTTCACCGCCTGCATCACGGGAGGAGTTACACTTCCAGGAGGTGCTGCTTCACCACCCCTGACTCCAGCCTGGGAAGAATCTTTCATGTGGACCAACCTGTCCGAGGTAGGGAGTGTCCTTGAACTTTGATCTGGCTGCTGGGCTGACTCCCCCATTGCTTATTTCGCGAGTGGGGAGGTCCCGGAGGGGCAGGAGCTCAGGGTTCTTCTGTCCTTCACATGTGTGTCTCTTCCGCGCAGCGTTTGCGTGAGGCACGTGAGTTGGCCCCACCCCTTTCAGATGGTTACCAGTGCTCACCAATGGGCTTAGATTGGGCACTGAGTTCTGCATGTTCCCTTTTGACCCTCGGACCCGGGTGATCTGCTATTCGACCGATCTTCTTGATCACCATCCACACGCGATCCTCACCCAACTTTCCGACTAGTAGCGAGGCTGCCTATCCTGACCCCGTGTGCTGGTCCTAAGCGATCTCCTGACCCCCTGCCCCCTTGCCTGCCCCACCCTTCCTTCCTCCTTAACTAGTGGTCTCCCTCCCACCCTTTCCCACTCTGTGTCCGCCCATCTCCCAACAAGAACACTCTTTTCTAGATCTCCCCTCTTTCCCTCCCTGTCGTAATCTGTGGGGCTTCTCTACCCCTGTTCGAGCCTCTTGCCCTTGATTTTCCCCCTGTCAACCCCCCCGATCCGTGGCCCCTACCCTGATCCCTCCCACCTTATCCCCCCCCCTTTTCCACCCTATCTTGAGTCCCTTTTAACCACCTTACGAGCAACAGCCTCATCTCGTGCACATGATGTCGTTTCCCACATGATACACCTCCTCACCCATTTCCCCTTTCCTTAAACCCCACGGGCCCAACTCCTTCTCCATTTCTCCCCCTAATCACCTCTCCCCCTCTGCGCTGAAAAACTTCAAACGCAAACTTACCAGGCAACATCCGGAGCTACTTCTTGTGGACACTTACTTCAATGCCCATAAAGGCCCGAAAAAGACTGATCTTATCTTCTTCACTAAACGCCCGGCTAAATGGAACACCCTCCTCACTACCCACCTCCACCCCTCCAAGACTACTAATATCCCTCACGGTTGCAAACTCTCTATCTCCAGTTCCCCAGCTTCTCCATCTTCAGAAATGGAACCATCATGATTCAAGCTAACGACTCCAACCTCCGTGCCTTTGAATCCTTATTCCCCTACCTTAAGTCTGTACTCCCTCCCCCCCTATCCACCCTCAGCTCATAAACACCCCACCCCACCTCCATTATCCCCCCCAACTCCACCCCCTGCCCCCCCGGTTCCCAGTGTCGACAACCCCATCCTGTCTGACCCACTCATCCCCATTTTCCCCTCTCACCCTAACAATGCCCCTTATTCCTTAACCTCAATACCCCCCATCACTACTCCTGCTCTGTCTCCTCATCCCAAACTTCCTTGATCTTTCCCCAGAACACCTCTCCTTTCTCCGAACCCCCCTTCGACTCCCCCTCCTCCATCGCCCCTCCCACCCCCCTTCTCCCCCGGCTCTCCTCTAGACCTAACTTGTTGACCTGTAGAGATACTCATATCAAGCCTGCCCCCCCTATCACCCTTAACCCTTACTCTGACTCTAACCCCTCCCACCCCTCGACAGCCTCCTTTAACCTTCTGCCCAGTGATCCTATATCCCATCTGAATCAGTCCCCCCAGCCCCTACCTAAGAAGAACTTTATCTCCCACTCCTTCACCCCTAATTCCTCTACCTCCACAAATATCAATGAACGGCTCTCCAACCTTGAATCCCAACTAGAACTCATCATTCAAGGCATCAACAAATTAGCGAGTAGCCTCGACTCACTGATTCTCCCAGTGCCGACCCAGACACTCACGCTTCCGTCGGTCAACAACTCTTCACAGAGTATCCACTGGCCCTCTAGACCCTTTCTTCATAACACCTCGAGACCAAGAAGAACAATCCCTCCTTTATCTCACAAGGAAGCCACCAAACGCGCTCTCTCCTATAACCCGTCCCTCCCTACCCCGACCCCCACTTCGAACATACAAGTCATCACTGGCTTCAGGAGACAACATATACAACCTCCCTCTCCCAGACCCCCTGCCCACCTCGTTAATATCCCCCCACTCCCTTCCAAGCCTGAACCTAAGATCCATCCTCGCACCAACTGCATGCACATAAACTGTAGATCAGCAGTCAAACACGCTACTGATCTTGCTGACGTTATCGTCAACCATAACACTGACATTGCCTTCATCACAGAGACCTGGCTAACCGAACTCTCGCAACCAATCCTGGACACCCTTGTCCCTCCCGGCTACTCTATCTACAGCAAAGAGAGAAAGAACCGACCGGGGGGAGGTATTGCCATCATCCACAAAAATACCATAGAAATAGATTTCAAAGAAGCTCTCTTTTTCAATTCCTGTGAACACTTGAACGCCTCCTTTAAGAGCAGCGACAACTCTAAGGTGACCTTCCACCTTCTCTACCACCCCCCTGATAATACCCAACCTTTTGCGGATCACCTAGCTGACCTAATAACTCACTGCTACCTCTCTGACCCCAACTTTATCATCTTGGGCGATCTCAACCTTCGCTGGAATGATGAGAACAATGCACTCATCCAAACCCTAAATGACTTTCTTCACAGCAACAACCTTTCCCAACACTGCAAAGGCCAAACCCACAGCAAAGGCGCTACACTAGATGCGATTATAGCGCATAAAGATTCCCTCAAGGTCGACGATATCCTTCCTGTCGACTGGTCAGATCATCATATCATCCTCTTCCATCTCAACTATATCCCCCAACTCACTCCTCATCCCCCAAAATCCTTTAGTTGGAAAAGAAATGTCAGCCAAATCCCCCTACCCCCCCTTCGACCATCCTCTCCACGACGGACTTAACCACCCATTACAACTCGACTATAACTACCATACTTGATCAGCTTGCCCCTCTAAAACTGAAAAGACTGCGAAACATCCCATCTAGAGCTTGGTTCAACAATGACCTCAACTCAGAGAGAAGACAACTCAGAGCCACTGAAAGACTTTGGAGATCTGACCCCTCCTCTACCCACTTGGATCAGCTCAGAAGTGCACGGAGAAGTTACAAAAAACACATATATAATGAAAAAAGATCCTTCTTCCAGAATACCCTTGACAGGGCCATAAACCGCCCGAAAGAGCTCTTTAACATCATTAAACAACAAACGACCAAACCTGCTCCCAACCCCTTACCCACTACTACGGCAACCTGCGTTAACTTTGCCAATTTCTTCAACGATAAAATCACTGAGATTGAACTTTCCTTAGCAAGGGACTCCCCCCCCAACATTGTGCCCCCCCTCCCTTCCACTATCAATCTTATCCCTGCTCTATACCTCTCCGACAACCCGTCCCCCTTAACTGAAATCACTCTCCCCATCCGGACGCAGCTGCCGGCCCCCGCTAGCTTGAGTTCTTTCCAACCCCTCCTGGTATCGGACATCTCCAAACTCATATCCTCCTCCAAAACCTCCTCCCACCTAGCTGACCCCCTCCCTTCCTCCTTGGCAAAAAAACTCCACCAGTTCCTCTCCCCTACTTGGACAATGATCATCAATAGCTCCCTCCAGACGGGCGTATTCCCAGACTGCCTAAAACTAGGCCAAATCACGCCAATTTTAAAGAAACCAGGAGCAGACCCGAACAACCTCCACAACTACAGACCTGTCTCCAACCTTCCCTTCCTGGCCAAAGTTCTTGAAAAATGTGCTCTCCAACAATTAACCCAACATATCGATTCCAACAGCCTCCTAAACCCTCTACAATCTGGCTTCCGGAAAGGCTGCAGCACTGAATCAGCCATCCTTAACATTGTGGATGACCTCCTCATCTCTCTTGACTCTGACAGACCCTGCCTACTCATTCTCCTTGATCTTACAGCAGCCTTTGACACTGTCGACCACAAACTCCTTCTCGACTCCCTCCAAAAGAGAGTAGGCATTGAAGGTACTGTCCTCCGCTGGTTTTCCTCCTTCTTACAAAACCGAACGCAACAAGTAAAACTTCTCAACTCGACCTCACCCACCTCCCTTATCACCAGAGGGGTCCCCCAGGGTTCTGTCCTCTCTCCAACTCTCTTCAACATCTACATGGACCCTCTTACCACTATCCTCTCTCGAGCCAATATCCCCTTCCACCTCTATGCTGATGACACGCAACTCTATATTGAACTATCCACCTTAGACGACATCCACCGTCTGAACAATACCCTTAAAGAAGCCCTATGTTGGCTTTCACATAACCATCTCATTCTCAATCACGACAAGACGGAAATACTCCTCCTCTCGAAATCTAACCAGCTTCCTCAACTGCAAGAACGGCTAAAATCTATTGACGCCCTCAAATGCACTCTCTCCCCGTCTACCATGGTCAAATCCCTGGGAATCTCTCTGGACTCCAACCTGACCATGCAGGACCCCATCAAGTCAAATGCTAATAATGTCTTCCTCAGCCTTAAACTTCTTCACAAAATCAAATCCTTCATTCCCCAAGATGACCTTAAACAGGCCACTCAAGCACTGGCACTCTCAAGACTAGACTATGGGATCTCTATCCTCACTGGCACGGCCAAATCCCGACTCGCCCCTATGAGGTCCACTCTTCATGCAGCTGCTAGACTAGTGACGGGAACTAAAAAATGTGACCACATCTCCCCAGCCTTGAGGAGTCTGAAATGGCTCTCGATTGAGGCCCGTTGCCTGTTCCGCACTGCCTGCCTAACACACAAAGCCCTTCACACTGGGAAACCTGAATACCTCGCTAACAAGTTAGTGAAAGCTGGCCAAACTAGATCTCTGAGAAGCACAAACTCTCTCCTACTCCTCCTACCGAAACCTAACAAGCAAAAAACTTGGTCTTGCTCCTTCTCAAACAACGCTCCGAGAATATGGAACTCCTTACCCATTCACATCAGATCTAACCCTTCCCACATGACCTTCAAGAAACTACTGAAAGAATTCCTCCAAAACCAACCCTCACATCAATAAGGGTTTCTCACTCACCACCCCTCCTTCCTCAAATTGCTACCCTTCTATTCATGAGAACCCCTATGTATCCTCATTCTACAAAGTGACTCTTGACTCGTGTGTTTCTTATGTTTATTTTCTGTTCTGTTGTAAAGCGATCTGTTACCCTCTTGGTCTTGCTAGCGCTATAGAAAACTCTTAAAATAAATAAATGTGAGGCCCCAAATTTGCTACTTTTAACTTATGCGTGGTAGGGAAAAGTACATTTCCACAGCAGGTCTCTATTTGAGAAACAGGAATCACATATGCGACTGCTGCTCTCGTCCCACAACAGCCTTGATCACTCAGTATCTAGTAACTCCCATTTGAGAGTAACTGAAATATTGGGCAAATCACAGAGAGGGGAATGCCCTTCAAGTACCAAGCTAAATTAGCTGTTGACGCATTACAAGCGCTGTGCAATGCCACCTGTTTACAGATCTTTGAATGGTCTACAAAAGTTTCACATTTGCTTCCACTAAGAAAAACTTCCTTTTCATCACTCACACATTTGAAATCAAAGAGCGTCTCCCACACCTCATGGATGTAGCTATCTCCTGAATTTTCAGACCTGCCAATAGGAAAGTGTTTCTAACATGAGGTGAATTGAAACATGGATATCAGCAGAGATATCACAACCACACTGATGATGGTATTTCAGCTACTGGAAAGCAACTTTTTTAGCCTTTCTGTATTAAGCATGATGTAACTAACTTCCTTTTTCACAGTTATCTGTTGTTTATGTGTAAGGCTGAATGTATCGAATAACTCCTTAGGGTTAAGGTGCTTCTAAGGCATGCAACCTGCCTTCAGAACTTGTAAAGTCCAACTCAACTGCATAATGGACCTAAGCTGACTTTGCCCATGTTGTAAAAATGACATGTCATTTTGAATAGTGTCAATAGCAGAGGACACAATGTTGTTTAATGTATATATACAAATGGACAGTGTGTTCATACCATTGTCAATAACTACTAATGCCTTCTCTAAAATGTCCTTATCTATTTACCTTAAATGAGCAGCAGCTTCCATTACAAAGGTTCCAATTACTGTTATATTGTTATATGTTGCATATAGAAATCTATTGGAGCATGGTTTTTTAGGACCTAGCACGAAATCTTCAGAAAGGACACAAAGGCGTTCTTTTCCAGCTGTAAACGTGGAGGATTTCAACCATTGTGACATTATTTACCCACACTATATGTGTTGACGATACCTGATGCTGTGTGATGATGTAACAAGGGTCTGGTCTGTTCACTCTAAAACTCCATGTGGAGTTGATAAAGCATGCATGACAACCATTTGTGTTCACTAGCCCGAATAACCTCCCATAGGGCCTCAAAGTGATGAATTAAAGATGCCGTTCTGAACCATACCTTTGAGCTGTTCCTCTGTAAAGTTCACAATGTTTTGCCAGTTGTCGAGTTTAGTTGCAGAGGGAATACTGGGCACATTAACTTCTTTTGCTTTGGCTAACCCAAGGCAAGTTGTTTTCTGAACAGTATTCTTCAGAATAATCATTTGTAACAGAATAAAACATGCTCTAAATAAATTTCCATGCCTTGTATCTGCCAATCTTTAGTTTCCCAAAAAGTGTTTGTCTATTGACTTTTTCTACTACTCATAGCCTTGTATGGCCAGCTGGGAACAAAATGTATAAAAATAAAGTGATTTAGTGTTAGTTACCAATACTTTCCTTGCTTTTGATGTTGATAATTTGAAATAATATGATTCAGCATTTGTGACATTAAGCCCAGAAAAATAAGTGAATTTCTTTACATATGTTTTGAACACACATTGCATAGGCTTATTTGAAATTAAGAGAGGTGTCAGCGGTGAGCATTTGATGGTGGAGCCCTTAATATGTTGACAGATATCACAGCTAAGAACATACTGCTTGGCCTGTTTGTAATGGCCGTGCCACCAGTAGTGTTTTTGTCAAAGAAAAGATTTGTAGCCACCACACCTGCATGGGCAGAAGCAGTACCCTCGTGAGCTGCTTTCATCAGTTCTAGCCTATGATCTTGGACAAGTATCACATGTTTACCCACACCTGGTATTGTTACAAAGTCAGACTTTTGGGCACTTAAAATAGTAGGAATATTTGATAGGATATGCTTTTGGTGAAGGCTTGCTATCAGCCAAGGCATTCACAGGAGCCAAGATGTCATCATCCATGAGTTATTGTAGCAATAGATGCCATAGCAACTGCAGATCTGGCAGCTGCATCAGCCAACGATTTTTCTATAATGTGTATTCTAATACGTTACTGATCCAGTGTATGTATTACATGAGCCTTTGGCAGTTTGTCCTTAAGACTTGCCACTTTCCCCCACAAAAATATATGTTTTATGTTGTTTCCGTTTGTACATCCGAACCCATTAAGGCGCCAGTAGTGTAGGTTTTCATTGAAGGACTGGACACAATAATACGAATCACTCACAATAAGTGTAGGGATTTCAGGAGCCATATGTTCCAGCACCAAAAGAAATGCTTTAAGCTCAGCTAGTTGTGCTGTGCAATCTCATAGGGACTGAATGCAGGGTTTAAAAGGGGGAAGTTACCATCCCTCATAACTCCACAGATGGCTTTACAAGCTGCACAAGCTGCACAGTATTGGTTTGTGATACCTACAGCTGGTTCAGCTGAACCATCAGTATAAGTGATGATTATGTAATGGTCACAAGCCATGGCATTAGTGGGCATAGGGTATTCCAGTTCATATTGGAGAAATTCTTAGTAATTTAGGATTAAAAACATAATCAACATCAGTGGCAGTCAAAGAGATAGCCCATTGTATCCAGCGTGGATGTAACGCTTTTACATTTGGAATGCTGGCTTTGGTAACAGCCTCAAGGGCTGGGATCGGGTAACAACAATAATGCATTTACCCTAGGTTGGTGGTCTCTCCTTGATGACAGCCATCTGAACAGCTGTCAGTTTTATTCTGTTGGTGCAAAACGCATTTCTGCTATTGAATATAAATGTGATTTGTACGCAATAGGTATTTTGTCACCTTCATTAAATGTGACACATATGAATCCAGTGGTACCCATATTACCAAATTTGTTATATTTTCACGTGTATACAAGTGTTTTGCTTCAAGCTTGTCAGTCTGTAATGATCCAAGAATTTGTGAATGTTGTGGTGTCCAATGTTTGCTTGGGAAATCTGGATGAATTAAATCATTAAGCGGTTTTATGTATAGTCTGGAGTGTGTGTTCTGCCAAAATGAAAGGATCCTAACAAGGACTGCAGTTTTTACATTTTTGTTTGGTGGTTGTAATTGCGCATACTTCTCTAAGAACTGTGGTGCTAGACATTTCCTCTAATTTGAAAGCTCATATCCTAGAAATAGAACAATGAGGAAAGCAATTCTAGTGTTTTTAAAATGTATTTGTAGTCTTGATCAGCAAATCCCAGCACAATGTGATCTGCATTGGGCAAATGATGGTTGAGGACTTCATATGTCAGATGAATGTTGTCTTCATAGGACAAAGCCTCTGTATCAATATCATGTAATAATATTGATGTCACACGAGCTGAAAATAGTCTGGGAAATCAGCGAAAGCGACACTGAGAGCCTAATGTGGAAAATGTGCTTAAATCCCGGCTTTCAGGCACTAGATTTATGCAGAAAAACTCATTGAAAATATCTAGCATTGTTTTGTATATTTTACGCATAGTGTGGTTCATAAGGGCTGTGCAATGGGATTTTTGGATGGCAAATGTGTGTGCGTGATTTTTTAAATGTCTGTAATGTAAGACTATTCGATGAGAATGGATTGGCTTCGCTACGGGACACAAAGGATTATTCATAGCTGATACACAGGGTTTAATTACTCCTGGTACTCGAGTTGTGCGAGAAGTTCCCTCACTTGGGCCCTGATTTATACTTTTTAGTGCAAAACTGCACCAACTCAGTTTTCCACCAAAAAGTTTAGCACCGGCTTGCACCATTTCTGTGCACCAGCCGAGCACCATATTTATGGAATGGTGCAAACTGGTGAAAGGGTAGGCTAGCGGCAAAAAAAATTACTAGTCGGGTTGGGCTGGCACTATGGAAGAAGGGGTTTTTGCTAAAAAAAATTACGTTAGGCAGGTTAGAGCAAAAAAAATAACTCTAACCTGCCTAGAGTCATTTTCTGACGCAAAACCATCCATACCACATGACTCCTGTATTTGAAGAGACAGGAGTCATGCCCATCACCCCAATGGCCAGCACAAGAGACCAGGGTCGCCTGGGCATGGCCAATGCACCCAGTGCCATGCAAGCGGGCCCATTTCAGGGCCCCCAATGGCACTTTAAAAAATAAAATAAAATACTTGCCTGTACTTACCTGGGATGGGGTTCCCCCATCCTCCGCTATCCCTCTGGTGTGGGGGTCCCTGGGCCTGGGGAGGACACCTGTGGACATATTGCATGGTGTTCCACCATGGAAATAGTCCCACAGGTCCCCTAACGCCTGCCACAACCCAGGCGTTAAAAAATGGTGTAAAGCAGGCTTTGCACCATTTTTTGACCCCGTCTCGCTTCCGTGCACCATTTTTGCACTGGAGTATAAATATGGTGTGAAGGCCATAGAGTAATTTTTTGCACAGGAACGCCTACCTTGCATCTCATTAAGGCAAGATAGGTTTCCACTTCCAAAAAATGATTTGAACTCCATAAATTTGGCACTAGATGGGTCTGGCACCAAAGTATAAATATAGAGTTAGTTTTGCACCGAATTAGAGTAAAACAAAAATGACACTAATTCGGTGCAAACAGAGTATAAATATGCCCCTTGGGCTTTAGGTCATGTTTTATTGGGTATAGAGGTTGTATTTGTGGATTGGACCATATAGGTATAAGGTATTAGCGAGAGTCCCTATCCCCACGTGTTTGTAGTACAGAGCTGGAGCCTCTGCCAGAGCCCAACCTGCAGCATAGGCTTATTTTACTGGAGCTGACAAAAGATGGCAAAACAACACCTTCCCCTTGCAGGAGCGTTCTGACAAACTCTGGTGGCCAATCGTTTTCTGCCAAGAGAATGTCATAGCTTAGCATTAATCTTTCCCAGAAAATTACATAACTGTGCATTTAATGTACCTCTCAATTTGAATTTTTAATTTATAAACCCTATCTTGTGGGGCAATGCACCTGTCTGCGGTTTTGACTTCAAGACAGTTGTTAGTTGCTGTCACCTCAAGAAGCTCTTGAAGATTCTGGTGAATTAACATGACATTTGCTGCACTGTCTAGCAGTGTCACTGCCCATGTCCTGTTCTTCAGTAATGTTCTCAACATGTGTGACATAGCCGAAAATGCTGCAACCTTCTTTTCAAATTGAGGTTTGTGCTGTGGACATTTCTCCTCCTTTATTATTGTGACATCAGATAAGCGTTGTGAATCCTTTTACAGGTTCACATACAAGTTTCTGTGTTCTGAATGCCCACCTCTCTCGGTCTGTTTGTTGAATGAGTCCTAAAAGGTAGGAGAAGGGGGTGTATCACTATACTAGTACCTGTCAGGGGTTTCAAATTCTCACAATTTCTAAGATTCTAATGTTTCTCCGAGAGCTCCGACTGTGAAGATACTCCTCATTGTTTTATGTTATCTTTATTAGATTTTTGTTTGTTTCAGTTTTTTTAGAACCCTCCTGTGCTTGTTTGGTATTATCTTTCTTGGAATTACCTTTAAGCTGTGGCTTATTAGGTCTGGCCCCAAACTATCCCAACCTATACTAGTATAAGTCCCTCAAATAGTCTTTGTTCGCTCACTCCTGATCAATTTGAGGAACACCTTTGAGCCACTGGTGTATTGCCGATGCTGCTGTTTCCCCTTTAATATTACTTAAAATATTTGAGGAAACTGTGGGAAAATTGCTCATTAATTTCACACCCAAATCCAGGGCAGGGACAGTCCTTGTTCATTTTGTATTTGTTTTAACACTTCTGAAAGATTCAAAATTGTTGGTGTACCATGCGTTGTTGTATAAATTGCAGCAAATACTTTGCCTAGTCAGCTACACTGGGAACTAAAACAAGGGCAAGCATATTGTGAGAATTCTGTATTTGTCTTGGGGTCGCGTATGGGGAAAAATTGAATTACTTCACATTTCGTGAGAGCCTTACCCATAATTGCATTAATAGTTATGAGGTTTATCCCTGGTGTGGCCAATTGTTAGGCAGCTGGAGGAGTCCTGGCTGGGGTGGTGTTTAGAGTTCACATTATGAATTGTATTAAGCGTCTATATATTCTAACAAAATTATTAGATAGTGGGCGCAGATCTGCTGCCTGTAAATTTTGTATATTTGGAAATTGTGTTTAGGCAGCTAGAACTGGCCATGAGGCCCCATTATTACTGTGAGGTCCCAGTCTAACATTATCAATAACATGTGGGAGGGCACCTTGAAACCAATTTTGGTGTTCTTGATATGTTAATGGTATTTCTAGATTTTGATACGCTTTGTATTGTGCAGGTGCATTTGCTACAGTGTGTGAAAAGTGTTTGTATTTACATTAGCAAGAGGCAATTTGACCCATGAGTAGAAAGTTTCTGATCTGTACGCATTGTGTGCCTCTACTATGAATGCAACATCTCCACCCCAAGTAGCAAGCCATTAGCAAGAAAATACTGTGTGACAGCTTGTCTACAACTTTCTGAAATTACTACTGATTGTGCCACCTCTATAATAGAGCATTCAGAAATAGATACATCAAGGGCCAGATGTACGAAAGGATTTTACCCATTCTGTGTCTATGGAAAAAGCTTTCGCACATATGGCCCCAAATGGGGTATCCTTTTAAGGTTCAAGCTTGAACAAGCTACAGACTAAAAATAGGTACTACCTATTCAGCTGAGGAGGACCTTTCCCTAATACCATGGACTTCTCCATATAAAAGGTGATTAGGGTACCTTTGGCATATGAGAGAGAGTTACTCAGGAGATCTGTTAAATAAGTACCTGAACTAGTGTTGTTAGCGCAATGTCATGCGGCTCCTAATATGGTGAGAAGATTGCGTGTTTAGAGCTGCAGCACCATCGAGTGTGGGAATCTGAGGGCCTGATTGAGATCTTGGCTCGTGAGTTTCTCTGTCACAAGGGTGGCGGATATCTCATCCACCGAAACATAAATCCCATAGGATATAATGGGATTTATATTTCATTGGATGGAATATCTGTCAATGTTGTGATGGAGTAACTCTTCTGTCAAGATCTCAGTCAAGACCTAAGTCACCCCTGCACTACTTTGAAAGCTGTTGGCCTAACTCCTGGCTAGGCCACAGTTCCTCACCTAACTCTGGAAAGGAAGAAGTTGTTTGTGGCAACCTAAACCTGCCACTGACTCCTCCTAGAAATCGTGGAAACAATTCATACCCCTTTCACTCAGTTACTCAGCGAGTCACACATGCCAATGCAAGACACAAGATGCAAACTGGATTTCTAAGCTTTTATTGAAGTAGTTTCACCCTAGTTTTAAAAGCATGGATTGCGATAATGAGGCAGATGAAACATAGTGGGGCAATCATCATTACAACCAGTGTAAAGAGGATAAACAACCCCACCATTTTGTATGATTCTAGAAAGCCTAGAGATTCCTGCCTAAACCCTCTGTCTAGATCTGAGAGCATAATGGTTGTAATCCTTCTGCTTGTACCAATCTAAGAGAGTAACCCGACCCCATACCTGAATGGATGGCAACGGTCTGCATGTTGTCTGGATGGCAATCCTCTTAGGAAGCTGAAGAGTCAGCACCAGGATCAACAAAGCTGTCTGTTGTATTGTATGCCTCTCAGGGTGGTCATGACTGGAATGCCCTCTACCCTCCTTAGGCCTGTGTTGTTTATATATTAACCCATGCAGAGTTTGTGGACAAGGCCTGACATACTGGTGAGTCCTTGTGGATAGGACTGCTCCTGGGCTGGCAATATGAGTTAGCGTATCATGTACCGTACATGACAGTCTTGAACAGGGCACAGGCTGTACATTGTACAATGGCTGCTAAAATGAGCAACATGAACTCTGCCTTCTTAGAAAGAGGGAACTGGTTAAGCTATAGAAACAAAAAGCTAATAGCAAGCTTTGCTAAAAATTATGAACACAAATAAAAATGTATCAATGTGTTCAAGGCACAGGCTACAGGCCTACTGCTAAAGAAAGGGTGTTAAACCTAAGGGCTACAGAGGTCCCACAACAGAATCACTCAAAGTGAACTGATGAGTATTCTGCACTGATCCTATTTTAACAGGAACATCTGATGTAACGTGGTTAACAATTTGTGTATTGTTAATCCCTACAACTAGGTTTGGAATTTGCACAGGACAAACTGAAGACAATGACAAGCAGTGCTCTTCTTCAATATATCAATATTTGTATTTACCCCAACATTAATCACAACTCCTGTACCTCAACTTTCATCGGCGCCATCTCAGTTTCCACACCTTGCATCAGATGTGGTCCATTCATCCCAGTATTGCTAGTTGAGACCAAACCCAAATCAGAACCTTTCACTTGATTCTTGTCATTTCTCTGAAAATTGCTTCATCTGCACCACCATCAGCTTCTCTTTGACCTTTTCCTGCTCTGCGCTAAACCAATTGCTACTGTACTAGACATACTTCAGGGTCTCATTGATACCCTTAGCCTGCCAGCACATCATACTCTACTGAATATGAAAGCTAAAATTAGGACATACACCTATAACAAAAACAGGTGCGAACCACTCACACCACTTTTATTGGAATTCTCAGCTATACTGTGTTTCTTAAAAATCTGCATGAGCCTGTTAAAATATGCATGCACTGACTCTTTCTGCCCTTGTATCAATCCCAAAATCTTTTCCCAAGCAATTTTCACTTTCTGAATTTCCTTGCACCATTTCTTGGGTCCCCCTCATAATTTTGGAAAATGTGTTGTGAAAGCATGGTGATCACCATTCCTCTAAGGCACATGCACATAATTCCCTCCATGTACTTCTCTCAAGGGATATTCTGAAGCTGACTTTAACTTGGCATCGCTAGCAGACCTGTGTGTTTTCTTCCCTGTCCCTGGAACCTTCCTTTTCATAGTAACCTTCTTCTTCCACCTTTTGTCTATATTTCTTCAAATGGCTTCAGTACTTTATCTTTCCACATAGATTCTTGATATGGGGTCATAAAGTTAATAATCCCAACTCCTTCATTTCATCATTGGTCAAATCAGTTTTGTAATATCTCTGTACATTTCACATTTTACTAATGTTCACCTCAGACTTTTCAGCCAGTTCCCTAAGCCTGTCATGCTTCTTTTGCACACCTCACTGTTTCTCTGATCATGTACCTCATTTCATTCACACTGTATGGAAGCACTCTGAGTGTATCAATTAGAACTCTGTTCTGGTCTGTGGATCCCATCAGTGTATTGAGGAGGTATCAATCAATCAATCAATCAATCAGGAATTTGTAAAGCACACTACTCACCCATGAGTGTCTCAAGGCGTTGAGGGGTGGGGGGGAAGTATAGAACTCACAAACTAATTTAGAAAGTTTTTCTCATCTGAATCTCTTTCTGGGATCTGCTTCTCTCTGTCACCCTCATCACCCTTCTTTTTGTCTGTCATTTCATTGACTATTTCAGGAAAACCTCTTACTCTCTCAATCATATCCTCCCTCCAGCATTTGTCCTGATGATCCCACTTGCCTTCAGGCTGCTGTCCAAATGAACCCTTTGCATGCTTTTTTTATTTTCTTTCTCTCCTTCTCTGTAGCCATCTGATTACACCTATTCAATGTAGGTCTAGGTAATGGTTTCCTATCATTCATGGTCTGCCTCTAGAAAATTGAGTTTCCTAATGTTAAAGGTACCTTCTGAAGAAAACTGCAAGTCCTTGTCACAAGAGGGTTATTCCTGCAGTTGCAAATCCAGGTTTACATGTAGAACTCAATGTTCTCCATCATTCCATACGCAGACAGACCCTCTGCAGGTATTTTCTGCCCCTCCATAGCAGGTGCACCTAGAGCTTTGGGCTTTTACAACACAGCACTAATTATTCCCACCCAATATAATTCAAAAACCTCACAAAACAAGCTAAAATTCAACCAATCACAGTGCGGCTTTGACAGCAATCAATCAATGACAGTATGACTGTCTGGTGACATCTCACTAATCCCAGTGCAACTCCTCTGCTGACTAATCAATTGCAACATGACTTCTCTGTAAATGAAAAAACAATTGCACAGCCTTTCTCAATGAACACACACTAAATAAACCAAAATAAATCTTGTCTGCTCAACCTAAAGAGAAGAAAATCAGCATTTAGAACAAAACAAATCTTGCAAACAACAGAAAGAAAACTAATACCTTCACTGCACTTGTCAATATCAATTCACACTAAAGCAGACTCTTGTCCACTGCAATCCATCTCTGGCTAGTGTATCTACTCATGTGCATCGAGGAGCAAAAGATGACAACATAGATTAGACATGGATACCCCCGAAAAAAATGTGTTAGTTTAGAAAAGTCCCTATCTGTGTGTGTGTGGGGGGGGGGGCTCATGAAATTGTATACATATTATGCCCTGTAATAATATTTTGTGTGGCTAGCATTGGATCAGTACAAGTAAACAAAGAACTGCCAATGTGCAATTTCAGGAACCTATGATAAATATATGGGGTATTGTTGGAATTCATAGAATTGAAGCCAATTACCATATGAAGGACCAAGCTCTCAGGTGGAATATTACTGAGTTGCATGAAAACAGTATGACAATGATTGAGTAGACTATGGTAAGCAATTTGAAATTTGTTGCATTCTAGAAACCTAAGCTACTGAAGCACTGCTTGTGAAGAGTGTAGTACTTTTGATATTAAGGCCGAATATGCCTTGTGATGAGACCCTATGGGGCTCTTAGTATATATGTCAAAGGAAATATTTATGAGGGGTTTATGCAAGAAATGTGAGGATGCTCATGGGTCATTTACTCACCATCAATACAGGTAGGAGGGTTAAGTAACTTGACAAGGAAACTATAATACCCGATATAATGATTCTCCAGTATTGGATGTTTCATAGATTCACATGCTTGAATTATTCCCCGTCGTTGAAGTGTCATCCCATTTCAACCCTCACTTCAGAAGCTCCAGTCTCTCAGATTTTCCAGAGCAGTTCACGTGAAGGGAGTCTCCCTGAGCTCTACCTTTCAGCTTTTGAAAAGCAAAATATCTGATATTTTAAAGAAAGGACTCTTTAGATCCTGGCAGTCTTGTGGGAAAAAGAGATTACATGTGGATGAACCACATAAAGACTGCCTTTTTTTGCCTTTATCCGCAGCACAACGTCAAAGTAAGTTGCACTTTTCTATCAAAAACAATGGAAGACAGAGAGGTGAGGCTTTTGTGGCTCCACAAGGTCAAGTCCCAAAAAGATACATCTTCAGGTGAGGAGAGTAACACCTCTCCTAAGTCTCGCAAGAAGGAAAGCCCCAAAAGACCTCCCTTCATGAGTCTCTAAACGATATTCAAAAGAAGGATAAAGTGCCACAATTCTCCTCAAAAACGGCTTCCTCTGAACCTACCACATCAACTACTAAGTCTTCAGACCATCCACAAATCCCCTCAGAACCATCAACAATGAGACTAAAGATCTAGGTAAAGGCACTGCCAACAAGATGTTCCCCCGTCGGTGACAGCGTAGTCGACAACACCTACGATGACAGTTACCACTGTCTCGTCAATGAGACCATTGACAACTACGATGACGACTTCAGCCATCGATTTTCCAATCCTGTCAATGAAGATTTATTTGTCAGCGGAGACTATGACACTGACATCACTATTGACAATGTCACCGGCAACAACATCACCATCGGCAAAACCATCACCATCGGCAACACCATTGATCAGACCATTGTCGATGTTACGACTCTGTCGTCCCATTTCTAGGGGGCGCTGTAAGGGGACTCTCGGTAGCCTGGGAATCACCTTGAACACTTATGTTTGTTTCTCTTTTCTCCATGGTACACTTGTGTAGTACTACATTTGCTTCCTGGGACGGCAATCCCATAATGCACAGCCTGGCAGTCAGGAAAGCCCGGATTCTGTTTCCCATTGTTTTCTATGGGAGAAGTCCAGTTGCTCCTTTTCACTGGATCCTCTCCTCCAGGACTTGCAAGTGTTTGAAACTACACACACCTGAGACCTCTCCTGTGCAGCCCAGCTTGGAACTGCTTATAAGCAGCCATATCCTCAAGATCCCCATCGTGCATTGGACTTCGATTCCTTTGTGTTACAGACCCTTTGTCGGATGGTGTTCCAGTTTTGTTCCTGTGCTGTTCTAGCTTGATCCTGTTTCCTGTTTCTCTGCCCTGCTCCTGATTGTTCCAGCCAGAGTTTGCTCCCTATCTCTTAGCATTGTACCTGTTTGTTTCTTCCAGTCTCTGCTCCCTGTTTCTCTGCCCTGCTCCTGTCTTGTTTCAGCCTGAACCTTCTCTCTGTTTCCCAGTCCTGTTTAATGCTCATTTCCTACTCCCTGTATTCCAGCCCTGCCCTTGCATGTTCCAGCCAGAGCCTGCTCTCAGTTTCCCAGTCCTGTCTCTGTTTGTCCCAGCCAGACGTTTGCACCCTGTTTTCAAGTCCTAGTCCGGCCTTTGCTTCAGCCTGAGCCTGTTCCTAGTTCTTGCCTCTGCCTCTTAGTTTGTTCCCTTCTGTTTCTGTTTCTTCTTGGTTATTTGTGTCTGGTAAGTGTTCTATCAGTCTTCACCAGTGTATAAGTGTCCTCCTTTGTTCTGGGTTGGCTCCTGGTTTCCAGGAAGCAATTCCAGCCCCCATCCTTGTCCAGTGTTATACGTTGTCTTTCGTGCCTAACAGTGACAGTGTGCTATTGCTGTTTTCTCAGGAATCGCCACTGTGTTTCCAGCTGGACCCACAAGAGCGTGTCCTGTGTATGAAAGTACTATCCTTGTTTGTGCTCTAGGGTCCAGAGACAGAATCACTTATGCTGCCTCCTCTCTATGGGGCTGGCAGGGTGACTATCTGTAAGAGCAAACTGCACAGAGGCATTGAGATTCCCTGTCACTGTGGGAGGTTCTGCGTCTTACTCTGTGTACAACCCCAGCGTGTTTGTCCACTAGTAATCCATTTCCTATTTGTTCACACAAGGGTTGCTCTGCTTTTACTTTCCTGTTTCCTGTGTCTGTCCATAGCTGTCCTTTCCGTGTATGCCTTTAGCTGCTCTTCTGCCCCAGTACACTAACTCTTTAGGATATTCGGTGACCTCAAGGGGTGTCCCAACCAGAGTCCTGATCAGACCCGCCCGAAACCGTGACAGAATGCACAAACCAAAAATTTCAAGCTCCCCTGGCAGTAAAGGCACACATAAACCTAAAATGATTTTCTTATCATGTTAAGACACCCCTTTCTAAGCCTATACATTCTCTGAAGACCTCTAAAAAAGGTCTTAGTTTAAAGGATAGACTTGTTAAAGAAAATCAAAGATTGAAACTTCAGTACTACATTGCATGGCTTGCTGATCCATCAATGTTCAACTATTATAATATCTGTGATTATGACCTCCGATCCCTGTCTGTAGAAGAATTACAAAGCAATAATGAGTTTTTGGAGGTTCTATTACCTCAAACAGGGGAGAATGTTCCTAACAGTGAAAGTGATTTTGCTACTTCTGCACAAGACATTTACTCTCAAGAAAAACTGGTTAATTCCTTGCCTCATGCTAGTGCATCCCAAATTCACTTCCAGGACTCTGTCAAAACAAAGAACCGTGACACTGTTCAAGAAGCCACACTAGGGATTCCCTTGTTTTCTGTTGAGTGCTTCAGCCCATCTTGGCCAGTTTCTCAGAATTGAAAGTGCAGTGCTGACTCTTATAAAGACCTACCAGTCCCTCAGAGCTTTCAAGTCAGCAGGATCGAACCTGTATCAAATGGATCAGTAAAGACTGTGGGATTCCTTAGTTCCTCTCAAAAGGCTCGTGCTCTTCCCAAACTGGATGATAATATACCAGTCTCAATTCCTAAAAGCTCTGCTAAACCCTTTTCTATTCTGAGTGGGTTTGATAACAATATGAACATACACACACTAAAAGAGCAGTTTTGGCAGATTAAAAGGCAGATATTGGACTTCTATGATGAATATGTTGTAACCTACACAAGAAATCGTGTACGTGGGCTCTTTTCATCAATGCATATTTCACTGTTGCCAGAACCTGACATTCTGTTTATCTGTGAGGTAGAAGAAGTAACAGAGCAGCTGATGGAAACTACTGCAAGGCAATTTGAAAACCTGAAAAAAGAAAATGATCACCAGCTTTGGCTTAAAGAACAGTATGCTACTTTGTGTGCCTCTCCAAAGACTTCTATAGAGCAGATTGTCCCTTCTATTAATGACAGTCAAAAGACAGCTCCAGTTATAAATATATCAGCCTATTCTTCAGACTCTCTCTCAGCCTGTAGTCCTCTAGTGAAAATTCCTGTACAGTTGACTGAATCTCTGACATCTCTGAGAGATTTGACACCTCTGGATTCAAAGGATGGATCAGAGTCTTCAGAAGGAAGTGTCTCAGCCCCTCTATCAGAAAAAATGAAGCCAAAGGAAGAAGAGAGTTCTGATGCAGACTCCAATAGCTGCACCTTAAGAAACCAAGATATGACTTTGCTGGAGATTAATGGCAAGTTGTGCAACAGTGTTGAAGAATCTGAATCTAGTAATGACAGTGGTTCCTGCCTTGCCGTGAACAAACCTACAGATAGTGCTGTTCAAATGGCGCACACTCCAGAATTTTCAGATTGTGGGGATACTCCTGCCCTTTCAAACAATATCATAGAATTTTCAGATAATGAAGAGACAGTTCCTGTTTCAAGTGAACTAATGGATTTTTCTGACCGTGAAGAAATACCGGCAATTACTAAGAATGTAATGGACTTCTCAGAAAGTTTAAAAATCTCTTCTGTGTCAAAGCAAACTGTGGAGATTTCAGACAAGGAAGGAAGCCAGCAATCTGAAACTAAACAGCCTATCATAAGAAATGAGAGCCTTCTCCTAGAACTGGACACAGTTGCAGCCTCAACCACTGATCCTGACTTACTGTCCCTTGTCACTGTGTATCCTGTTTCCAGCTCAACGGTTACTGAAGAACAGATCTTTGATCTACCGGTATCTGATCTTGATGTAAAACCAGCCACACCAATGTCACCTGCTGTGTCCCTGAAATTAAAGACTCCTGAAAACCAGCAATCTGAAACCGAAGCTCAAGTACTGAAAGATGTAATATTTCCCACTAAAACTAAAGACTTGAATTTGAATCTTGTATTCGAAGATCTGATGATAAGTACTGTTCTTAGTGTTTTATTGCAAGAAACCATCGTCAATTCAAAGGCTAGAGGTGAAAATGTAGGTAACAGTGTAAAGGTGATTTCTGAAGAGACTCCAGTTCTATTTCTTTCCAAAGAACAACCTTTCAATGTTAACAGAGTTGAAGATCAACTACCTGTAGTAGAAACGCCTTGCAAAGAAACCATTTCTGATACCACGAACACACCACAGAGCACTTGCAATGAAGAAATCCGAGTCTTGTCTGAAGATCACCCTAAAGAATTAGCTTGTGGAACTTCTACATTTTCAGATGTTAATCCAGTTTCTAAAGACTTGAAAACTATTGATGTTCCTGAATTTGATACTCCGAAGTCATCCAAGACGATAGAAAATTCTGACTTTTTCATGTTTACTTTGAGAACACCAGTTACCCATGTCTCCCAAGTCTCAATGCTTTGCAAGCCTCAGACCACAATCAATGTAAATACTGCTGCAGAAACAGACAAATCCTGCTTGTCAGAAGGTGTTACAGACCTGACAGTTACTAATACACCAATCAGCTCCTCCAAAGAAGAAAGTATTGAACAGGAAACTAATGTCATAAAGAATACCGCCCATAATGCCATTCCAGATCTCCTTGCTCCTGAATCCACTTCACCAGAAACCCACTCCATGCACTCCTCCCATATCAATCGAACAATAGAGAGGAAAGACATTGGAGCCTATATGGGTATTAATACATGCTTTGCTCATTGGAAGATTCACCTATGGCAGGACTGTAAACTTATCCACCAAGGTTGGTGATGGATTTTCTTGCTGTGGCTTTTTCTCTTCAAATATTTTCAGCCAAAGGATCGCCTTCTCTTCTTGAGCAGACTGGTGGGAGGGGGTATACTGTTACGACTCTGTCATCCCATTTCTAGGGGGCGCTGTAAGGGGACTCTCGGTAGCCTGAGAATCACCTTGAACACTTATCTAGAGTCCCTTGCTGACTCCTGTTTGTTTCTCTTTATTCCATGGTACACTTGTGTAATACTACATTTGCTTCCTGGGACGGCAAATCCCATAATGCACAGCCTGGTAGTCAGAAAAGCCCGGATTCTGTTTCCCATTGTTTTCTATGGGAGAAGTTCAGTTGCTCCTTTTCACTGGATCCTCTCCTCCAGGACTTGCAAGTGTTTGAAACTACACACACCTGAGACCTCTCCTGTGCAGCCCAGCTTGGAACTGCTTATAAGCAGCCATTTCCTCAAGATCCCCATCGTGCATTGGACTTCGATTCCTTTGTGTTACAGACCCTTTGTCGGATGGTGTTCCAGTTTTGTTCCTGTTCTGTTCCAGCTTGATCCTGTTTCCTGTTTCTCTGCCCTGCTCCTGATTGTTCCAGCCAGAGTTTGCTCCCTATCTCTTAGCATTGTACCTGTTTGTTTCTTCCAGTCTCTGCTCCCTGTTTCTCTGCCCTGCTCCTGTCTTGTTTCAGCCTGAACCTTCTCTCTGTTTCCCAGTCCTGTTTAATGCTCATTTCCTACTCCCTGTATTCCAGCCCTGCCCTTGCCTGTTCCAGCCAGAGCCTGCTCTCAGTTTCCCAGTCCTGTCTCTGTTTGTCCCAGCCAGACGTTTGCACCCTGTTTTCAAGTCCTAGTCCGGCCTTTGCTTCAGCCTGAGCCTGTTCCTAGTTCTTGCCTCTGCCTCTTAGTTTGTTCCCTTCTGTTTCTGTTTCTTCTTGGTTATTTGTGTCTGGTAAGTGTTCTATCAGTCTTCACCAGTGTATAAGTGTCCTCCTCTGTTCTGTGGTTGGCTCCTGGTTTCCAGGAGGCAATTCCAGCCCCCATCCTTGTCCAGTGTTATACGTTGTCTTTCGTGCCTAACAGTGACAGTGTGCTATTGCTGTTTTCTCAGGAATCGCCACTGTGTTTCCAGCTGGACCCACAAGAGCGTGTCCTGTGTATGTAAGTACTATCCTTGTTTGTGCTCTAGGGTCCAGAGACAGAATCACTTCTGCTGCCTCCTTTCTATGGGGCTGGCAGGGTGACTATCTGTAAGAGCAAACTGCACAGAGGCATTGAGATTCCCTGTCACTGTGGGAGGTTCTGTGTCTTACTCTGTGTACAACCCCAGCATGTTTGTCCACTAGTAATCCGTTTCCTATTTGTTCACACAAGGGTTGCTCTGCTTTTACTTTCCTGTTTCCTGTGTCTGTCCATAGCTGTCCTTTCCGTGTATGCCTTTAGCTGCTCTTCTGCCCCAGTACACTACCTCTTTAGGATATTCGGTGACCTCAAGGGGTGTCCCAACCAGAGTCCTGATCAGACCCGCCCGAAACCGTGACAGTCGATAGCACCATCACCAATGACACCACCGTCAATGAGAACATCATTGTCAGTAACACCACCATCGATGATGATTGTGCCATTGACGCATACCCATATTCCCTCATTGACAAAGTAGCTGACGATGATAAAAGTTGCAAAGACCTTCATAAGGCCTCGAGACACCTCCCCCAGCAAAGTTTCACCATATCCTCCTAGCCCCTTACTTAATCTGGAGGATTTGGAGGATGAAGGTCTATTTGGCCCCTCACACCTCCCATCTACATCACAGGTGAAATATCAAAATGATGAGAATTAGCAAGTAGAAGATTTTTATTATGGACAATACTCCAATCTACAAGCCAAGCACCGATATCCATACTACCATGAACACTCGGGACGTCCACCTACCGAACCAGAAGTGCAAGTACCTCTCTCATTGGTACAAGATTTGCAAGCTATGCTGCAGGGCTACCATAGAAAGTTTGTGGAACCTTCAGAGGAATAACTTCCACCTCCAGCAAGGCCTATTCTCCCACCAATGACACCAAGAATGACGCCTGCTTCTACTATCACTGCACCACCAAGGGATGATCCATCTTCATCAGAAGATGATAGGAAAGAGAGTGAGATTCAGGACACCCATCCACCCTACAATGAGTGGGATGACTATTTAATTAGAACAAGTTAATACCTTCGAATATCTTGGTATCAAACTGTCGGATAGAGTGTTCTAGAAAGCACATATCAATTCTATGTCCTTGAAGTTCAGACAACTGGTTGGTGTCTTATTGAGGGAGCACCATCTATCCCCTAGTAGACCTATGGTTGCTGCCCTTCAGATTTATGATGCGAAGTCAGTTAGCACAGCACTCTATGGGGGGAATTATGAGGATTTGAAAACCTTAAGGACCTAGTCCTCATTGAACATATGTCCCTGAGGAAACTTGTGTCTCTGCCCCCTAGAACTCCACTTCTCCCTATGCATTTGGATATGGTCCAAAAACCACTACCTGCTACAGCCAACCTTAGAACATTGCCATTTTAAAGGAGAATTATGGCGACACTCGAATTGTCCTCCTATGCCAACACTTTCAGTGAAGTTTGTTTGCTAGACAGCTCTAAAAAGATCACTTGGATAAATTCAGTGAAATCATCCCTGTTTGCTATTGGGTTGGGAGAGTCATGAAATTGTCTCCCCTCTGGGCCTTTACCTTCCAAAGAAAGGGTGAAGTCTTGTTACTGGGAATGGGTATCATAGTCTTAGTTTCTCCCTTCCACTGTAGGAAGGTTAACTAGTGAGTTTTTGGACTTTAAAGATACTATGTTGTTGGAGCCTTACCTTGATTGTATTACTGATCCAAGTGATAGAAAGCTCTATATGCATTTTCAATTTGGCTGCCTTCCTCTTAACTCATTAATGTTTAGATGGCAGAGCAGGGCTTCCTCTAATTTGCAGTGCCCCAGCTGTAGTATAGAGTCTATTGCTCATGTTTTCTTTGCATGTCGTTTATGCTTCTCCTCGCACGAAATGGCTAGCCCCAACTTGCAAACGTCTAGGGACTCATGATCATGCCATAATCATAAGGATATTCAAATCTGACTCTAGTCTACCTATTGCTATTGCAGTCACCAAGTTTCTTGGAGGTGTGTGGCATCTCAGAAGGAAGCTAGTTAAGGGCTCTTAGCCATCTAACCCTTTCCAGTGATTGTACTTGCACTTTTTTGTTTTTATGATGACCGATGCTTATGAACTGTATGCGGAATTGCACTGTTGCACTTGTTGTGTTTTGTTATAATATTGTTTTATGAAGTTCATTATTTATTTCTGTGTTGCTAGACTTTGATGGCACTAGATGCTGAAATATAGTATTTATAACGTACTATGACTATTTAATCACCACCGGCACCACATCCCTCAAATTTGATGGAAAGAGCTACAGCAAGGTTTGATTTGCATGTTTCAGTGAAGCAATCAGATTGCTTCTCTACGACTTCAAAGAACAGGCACGTAAGTCTAGTTGGGTTATCCCAATAATTGATCACATATGGGCAGAAGGTATCACGCATGATGTGTACTCCAGCAACGGTAGCAGCAGTGACTCCATGCATCAACAAAAAGACAAGACCCCAGATGATTCTCCTGCTTGCCTTACAGGACATCCGAAAGGCAGATTCGGTAGTCTCACAAGTAGGGTAGTGATGCTAGAAGAATCCTTCTCTGCCGATCTCTGCTTCACCTGATAGAGAGGGCAGTCGCCTATATAACATCGGGAAGCACTTATTCACTATGTCTGCTATTACAATTCGTGCAGCTAATTCTTTTTTTTTTTTTTACAATATCTTTTATTAATTTTCAAAATAAGGGTTAACATTCCCATTTGCAAAGTCTTAAATACTCCCCAACTGTTCCCTACCTCCCTTCTTACATCCAGCAATCATTACATTTCTTGTTTATTTCCTAATACATAATTGAGTACCGTATAGTGAGTCTGTGTTTCTTCAGGTCATTAACTTCATGTCATGTATTTTAAGAGGCTTCATCAGAGCTTAATTCTGAAACGTGTTGTGAGTGATCTGATTCTGGTTCTTCAGTATATTTAAGTTCGTCTATTATTGTGTCCCACTGGCTTGCGGTATCTCTGGGCCTCCTTCCTTGGGCTGCCTCTCTATGTAATATACGTCCTTCTGTTTCCGCCCACTTTAACACTGCACTTAACCATCCTTGTATTTGAGGGCCAGTCGATGCTTTCCAGTGACTCGTTATTTCTCTTTTAGCTAGCAATAATGCTAGGTCAATGAATTTATTAGTTGTTTTTTTGTCAGCTGGGCGTGGAAAGTCCCCCAACAGTGCTGACATTGGGGAAGGTTGCAGTCTGCGTTCCGTTATCGTTTCCAAGGTTTTAAATCCTTCTATCCAGAATGGGACTACCTGCTGGCAATTCCAAAGCATATGCTCTAGTCCTGCTTCTGGTTCCTTGCATCTGGGGCAGTTACTTCCGCTGGAGGAGAACATTTTGGCAAGTCTACGGGGAGTGAGATAGGCTCTATGGTAAATGTACATGTTTATTAGTTTAAACCGAGCATTTCTTGATTCTGGATATATATGTGCGGTAATTCTATCCCATTGTTGTGGTTCTATCGTGGTCTCTAGTTCAGTTTGCCATTTTAGTCTAAGGTTATCTAGTTGGGTAAGAGTGTCTTTTTGTAATGTTATGTATAGTGTGGATACCAAGCCTCTATCACCTCCTCTGGTACAAATAACTCTGCAGCCCTCATGTGTGGGTGGTTCTTGTGTTCCCTGTTTCCAGGTTCTTAGAATGATTCTAGTTATTGCCGAGTATATTATGAATGTTCCTGGAGGAATATCAAATTGCGTACGTAATTCGGCGAAGGTCCTAAGTTGCCCATTGTGGTATAAGTCTCCCAGTGTGGTGATATTGTGTCTGATTAGTTTATTTAAACCAGTTAAAGCTTGGTTTCCTAACAGACTTACCAGGCTCGTTATTGGAATGTCAGGTGCGTATGGAGTGTGCAGATGTGAGCGTCCGATCACTCTTTCCCAGGAGAATTTGACTGCTTGCCAGTCTGGGGGCAGTGATATATTTTTTCCCTCCTGGGGATATTAGCACTTCCAGCAGAGTATGAGATAATGATCTAGTATTGTTCTGTGATTCCAAAATTTACGCATCTTCGCTTAGGAATCTTGCCAGCCATTGTAGTTGGCCTGCCCAATAGTAGGTTTCCATATCAGGGGCTGCAAGTCCTTCCTCTAAGGTAAGTCTCTTAAGCGTATTCAGAGCCAGCCTGTGTCTGCCCGGTCCCCATATAAAGTTAGACATGATAGAGTTTAAGTAATTAAATACGGTTTTGGGTATGATTAGGGGAATGGTGGAGAAGAAATATAGAAATCTTGGGAGTACTATCATTTTTAATATTGCTACTCTTCCCGTAACTGCCAGGGGTAGTGTCTTCCAGAACTGTATATCAGTTTTAAGTTTTCTGATTGCCGTGTATATGTTCCCATCTAATAGGTCTGAAGGTTTGTGGTATATATTGACGCTGAGATATCGGAATGTGGTGGGAGTCCAGGGGAGACCCATGGTATCAGCCATCATTTGAACTCTTTCTACCAACAGGAAGATTGAGGATTTCTTCCAGTTTCTCTTAAGACCTGATGCTTCGCCGAAGCTCTCTAACATGGCCATCGCCCCGGGGAGTTCCTTGTTTGTCTCCAAGGAAAATTAGCATATCGTCCGCATATAATGCAATATGGTGTCTCTATGCTCCTACCAGAAGTCCCCCATAGTGTACCCCTGATCTGGCCATTCTGGCCAGTGGTTCCACTGCTATGGCGAATAGTAATGGGGACAGTGGGCAGCCCTGTCTGGTGCCTCTACCGATTATATAGGAGTCTGAGATTATTTTGCCCGTACGTACCCGTGCTGTAGGTTTCGTGTAAAGCAGTTGCGTCCATTTCACAAATTCAGGCCCGAGGCGCAGTTTCAGCCTTACTTTTTCCAGATAGTCCCATCGTAGACTATCGAATGCTTTCTCTATGGCAACGGAAATTATTGCGGCCTGTTGTAGGGATTGCGAACTCGATTGGATAATTGATATTAGTCTCTATATATTCTGCGCAGTGTTGCGCTGTGGAATGAATCCAGCTTGATATTTATGGATTAGTTGTGACATAAGGGGCAGTAGCTGGGAAGCTAATATTTTACTAAGTATTTTATAGTCTAGGTTTTTAAAAAAAATATATATTTATTGTAATCTCAACCAACAAACAACGCAATAAGAATACAAACAATTGCAATTGCCATCGTGCCCCAAAGTGGGAGGTGATACAAATTCCTTTGTTTGCTGCATTACCATTCCCCTGTGATGTTTGCGCCCCGGCACGCGGGCAGCTGCGAGGGAGCCCGCGCGCCTGCGGGGAGCGGGAATGGGGGGGGCGGTGTATCATTGGGGCACAAATAGAGCAAATCATGCATTAAACGAGACATCAAAAGAAAATCAAATAGAAGTAAGAGGAGAGAGAGAGAGAATATAGAGAAAAAAAAAAATATATATATATATATATAATATAGATAAATAGCCAAGAGAGTGTGAGAAGAGAGGTAGGGGGCCGATCCGGGCGCGCGCGGGGGAGGCGGGGGGCGGAGCAGGGGGACGCCCAGGGGGAGGGAGGGGCACAGGGGCGAGGCGAACCACCCCGCACCCAGCACGAGCGGAACCAACCCCCGGCACAGGTGTGAATCGGGATGACGTTGAGAAGACAGTCCACAGGGAGAAGGGAGCCGATGGGGGGCGGGTCTGCGGCGGGAAAGAGGGCCCCGGGGAGCGGGCTCGGGCGAGCCAAGCAATGCGACACAGTGCGGCGCTGCATGGGTTAGCTGTGCTCCAGCAACCCCCACTAGTTTGTGCGAAGTACGTGTGCGCCCTCTAGTGGCCAAATCTCAGGTGTTTATGTAGGTTTATGATTTGTCTTGTTTATCAATTTATCTGAGGGTGGGTGTGTGCTACGTGCAGCTTTATAAGCGCCTAGCATGGCCCGATGGACGCTATGTTCAGGGGGGTCGCTTGTCATCTTTCTTTTCTATGGCCAACACGAAGGAGTCCCAGGTGGCCAAGCCCTTGACCGGGATCCCCCTCTCAGAGAGGAGCCGCAACGCTTGCGCCTCAGCCCTGATCCAGCGCAGCACCTCAGCTCCCCATTGGTCTACACTCGGGGCGCCGAAAGCCTTCCAGTACATGGCTATAAGGCATCTAAACAACACCAGTGCCAGGGCTATGCATCTGTTGGTTTGTTTCTGTTTTTTGAGGTTCACGCTTATTCCCAGTAAACATAATTCAGGGGTGGGGGTCAATGAGAGGTCTGTCCATTCGGCTAGTGTATTTATTACTTCGTTCCAAGCATGGCGGATTGGGGGGCAGTCCCATGTCATGTGAAAAAAAGTGGCCTCTATAGTGCCGCACGTGGGGCACGACTGGAGCGAGTGGGGGAACATTCGCGCCATACGATGAGGAGATAGGTATGATTGGTGTAAATAATTGAACTGGGTGTAACGGAAGCGAGGGTTACGTGATACTGCGTGAATCATGTCCATGGCCTGGGTCCATGCGTTTTGCGTGAGTGGTTCCGATAACTCGTTATCCCATCTGCATTTAGCGCGTTCCTGACTATGTTCGATTTGGGCGGTTGAGATTCTGTATATTCTTGATACTTTTATTGGGGTGTTTATGTTATCTAGCAGGTCGTGGAGTATGGGGGACACCGTGGGTTCAGTGTTCCCGCATTTCCAGCGAGACCGTATCACTTGAATTACTGCTCCGTACGCTAGGAAACTGCAACGTCCCAGGTTATATTTGACGGCAAGTGAGTCATATGTTAGGGACTGTCCTGCATTAAATAAGTCGCCGACTACATGTATGCCTTTAGCGACATGTATGAAGGCCAACCTTGGTTGCTTTTTTAGCAAGTTCCGGGATGGCCAACAGTGGGATCTTAGGGGAATACTGCATGTTTTTGTCTCCTGCTAGTGCATATCGACCCCAGACCCCGCGCGCTGTGTTCAGCAGAGTGTTCTGTGAATTTTTAGGGCAATCGCGAATCATAAGGTAATGTAGTACCTCGGTATTACTGAGGTCCGAAAGAATTGTCTGTGTTTCAGTGCAGGTGGGGTTTCCGAGCCAGTTACATATCCAGTGCAGCTGAGCAGCTGCATAATATAATTCGAATCTGGGAGCACCTAGTCCACCTAATGTAAGTGGTTGTTGAATTTTGGTTAACGCGACTCGTCGCCGTCCACTGCCCCAAATTAGGTCTGTCAGTAAACTGTTCAAGGGTGTGAAAAAGGAAGCGGGTAGTACCAATGGAAGGGCCAGGAAGAAGTACAAGAGACGTGGCAGTATTATAATCTTTGCTATGGCTACTCTGCCTATGGGCGAGAGTGGGAGGGAGCACCAGAAGGGCAGAGAGCCCCTGATGGATCTGATCGCTTGTCCGAGGTTTCCGTCTCTGAGATCCCGGACATCGTGGTACACATTTATTCCTAGGTATTTAAAAGTGGTGTGGGACCATTTCAGACCATCCGGGTGAGATGGCAATCGAAGTGCTTCCGGGATCGGGCGCATAGGGAATATGCATGATTTAGACCAGTTCACCTTAAGCCCAGCCACCGAACCGAATTGCTGCAGTAATCTCAGCAGGTCGGGCAGGGACTCTGTGTGATTACGAAGAAAAATTAGAGCATCGTCTGCATACAGGGACACTATCCAGTAGGTGAGACCGTCGCGAACACCCCATACCGGGGCCAGGGTCCGGAGTCGAGCGGCCAGGGGTTCGATAGCTAAGGCGAATAATAAGGGTGACAGTGGGCAACCCTGCCTGGTGCCTCTTTCTATGTTGAATGGGTCAGAACTTATGTCGCCTGTCTTGACCCTGGCCGTTGGGCTAGCATAGAGTACCCCTATCCAGTCAATATATGTGCGTCCGAAGCCCATGCGGCCAAGTGTTCCTATCAGGAATGGCCACCCTAGCGTGTCGAACGCTTTTTCTATGTCGAGTGAAACGGCCACCTGGAGATAGTCACCCTCTGGGGAGCTTGCTATTAGTCATAACAAATTCTCTATATTACCGAAGGTGCTGCGGCCAGGTATAAAGCCGGCCTGGTACTTTACCTAGTAACTTGCAGTCTGTATTCAACAGCGACAATGGTCTGTACGAGCGTACATCTAGTGGGTCACGGCCTTTCTCAGGCAAAACTGCTAACTGTGCCTCGCGGCAGGTATCGGGTAATTGGCCACGGTTTAGGGCCTCGGTTAGCATTGTTAGGTATGGGATTGAGATTTGGGCCGAGAATGTGCGGTAATATTCAACGGGAATACCGTCACTGCCAGGTGCTTTGCCGTATGACAGTTGTTACAAGGCCCGTTGAATTTCAGCTAAATCTATCGGTCTATCTAGTTCTGCCACTTGTTAACTGGTCAGGCGGTTTAAATTAATGCCGCTGAAAAACTCGTGTAGTTGTTCAGCGGGGGGAGGAGCCTTGTATAGTGTGCAGTAATATTCTCTAAAGGCCCTGTTTATTTCTGTTTGAGTGTTTACTATTAATCCTGTGTCGAGACGGATGGCACCTATGGGGGAGTTCCGGTGCTCGTTACGTAGTAGCCATGCTAGGAGTTTACCTGATTTGTCCCCTTCTGCGTGTGTACGGGCCAGGTAATGTTGATAATCGAATCGCCTGAGCTGTCTATCTTCTTCATCCCATTGCGACCGTGCATTGGAGAGCTCCGCATGTGTGGCTAAGTCCTGCGCGTATTTGCACTCCAGGGTGTGGACCTCTACCTCCAATTTGCGGAGCTCCCGTGTCAATGTTTGTCGTACTCCCACTGTCGTCGATATGCATATCCCCCTAATGACTACCTTGTGTGCATCCCATTCGTTCGCCCTGGAGCTCGATGTCCCAGCGTTTTGGGTAAAGTAAGAGGAGATGTGCATAGCTATTTCCCCTCTGAACGGGTGATCCCGTAGTAACTGGGGCTGAAGGCGCCAGGTTGGGATGCTGGCACGCGGTCTGCCCCATCTAATGTTAACCATGAGAGGACAGTGGTCCGAAATTACCCTGGCAATGTATTTCGCGCCCATGGTTCGATGAGTAAGGTCTTGCGAAGTGAGTATTAGGTCAATCCGGGTGTGTAGTAAATGTACCGGGGAGTGATAAGAGTATTCCCTGTCATGAGGGTGTAAATGTCTCCATATATCTACAAGGTGGCGATCTGATATCCATGCTTGCAGCATCTGTGAATTTTTCGTTACCGGAGCGGCCACCACCGGCGGGTGTGATCTGTCTAAGTCTATTTCTGGTACGCAGTTCATGTCCCCGCCCCATATGCTGGGTACAGTTAGGTCATTTGATAATCGTGGGATTGTTTTTTGCATGAAGTCGCCCTGTCTGACATTCAGGACGTATAGTCCATTGATCGCTAGTGTTTCCCCGTCGAGCAGGCCAACTAATTGTATGAACCTGCCCTCGTTGTCTGTTGTGTTGCGATGTACTATGTAGGGAACCCCTGGAGCCATCCAAATCAATACCTCTCTGGCAAAGGAAGAAGCACCCGAGCTATAAACCCGTCCCGCCCATCTCTTCTCCAGGCGCGACGCGTCCTCTAGTGTGATGTGTGTTTCTTGTAGAATGGCTATGTGAATATGGTGGCGTTTTAGAAAAGCGTGTATCCTGTTGCGTTTGGTTATTCCCGCCATGCCTTTCAAGTTCCAGGTTATGATATTGTATATGTGTTCTTTATGTGTCGTGTTAGGGGATATAATTGAGCTCCCAACCATTCGGACCAAGAAATCGCGCTCCAGTTGCAAATGCTACCCCCACCCGAGCGCCCCGGCCCCCACGGCGAAACCGCAATGACCCCGGGAAAGGGGGAAAGGCCCCAGGTTAAAGAAGAGATGATAGGAAAAAATGCTAACAAAAAAGGATATTCAGGGAAGGGCCCGGTTTCAAACAGGGTGGCACAACCGGTGCCTAAGATGAAGTCTGGGTTGATCAGTTCCATACGGGTACCGTTTAGGTGTGGAGGGGCGTGGGTTGATTGAAGCGCGGCGCCCTTTTGGCCCGCTTCCAGGATGATTCCTTCCCAACGTGGTCCTGCGGCTAAGCGTGAAACACAGCAGCAGAAGCCCGGGGTCCCCCGAGCCGGCAGCTGAGCAGTCCGTGTTGCGAGGCATATGGAGTCGGAGGCAAGCATCCATTGAAGGGGGGACCCCGGACCCCGGTGCAGCGGGTTCCGAGAGTGTGTAAGGGGCGCCCGCCCCAAATGCTCAAAGTTCGTCTGCTAGTCGTGGGGTGAGCTCGGGGCCTATCAGAAGGGGGGAGGCAGGTAGGCTAGTCACGCTTCCTGGCGAGCAGAGACGTCGTCTGGGTCTGCTTCACTCCTGGTATCTGTTAGTGAGCTGGTGAATGTGCTAGCCAGGGTTTGTGCCTGGTCCGCTGCCATTTGTGATTTGGTTAGGCGTGTCGTGGTCTTTGTTTTTTTCTTCTTTCTGGAGCTGGAGGTGGTCCATTCCTCGTTTGGTGCATCTGCCTTGGCTGAGTCGACAAGACCTTTAGTATGTATCCATGTCCATGCGTCCTCGTGTGTAGGGAAGAATAACGTTTTTTTGTCGCTGATTATATGTAGGCGGGCTGGAAACATGAGTGAATAGGTGATGCTATGTTCACATAACAATTGTTTGATCTTGAGATATGATGCTCTTTTACGTTGCACCTCCATCGTGTAGTCTGGGTAGGCTGTTACTTTGTTGTTTTCCAGGGTAATTGGGTCCGAGGTTCTGAAGTGTTGGAGGACCAAGTCTCTGTCTCTGTAATTTAGGAACCGCGCTATCAAGGGGCGAGGTGGTGTTCCAGGGCGCGGGGGTCTGCCAGGGATTCTGTGGGCTCTCTCTATCACTAGTGCTTTAGTAGTGTCTTGTGTTTTCATTATGTCCTTCAGCCAGTTCTCTAGGAATTCCTCAGCGCCAAGTGATTCTATGCGTTCAGGGATGCCAAGGAATCTGATGTTGTTACGTCTTGAGCGACCCTCTGCTTCCTCGGCTCGGCGTTGCAGTTGTGTTAGTTCCGACTCCATTTGTAGTATTTTGGTCTTCATGCTAGCTACTTCAGGCTCAACAGTTCTCAACGTGGATTCAGCGTTCTGTACCCTGTCCGAGAGTTTGCGGTGGTCAGCGCAGAGCAATGTGATTTCGAGGGCCGCTGCGTCGATTTTGCCCTCTAGCGAGGTTTTGGTGTCCATTATTGCTTGCATGATTTTATCAAATTGAGAAGAGTGTGTACGCAATGTTTCGCTCAGTTGGAGGAGTGTTGTTGCTTGTGATTCAGGGTGACTTGCGGGTGAGGAGCAGGCGCCATCCGTGTGTAACCCCGGTTTGGGGTGTTTCGGTTTACCAGACTGCACACCAAGCTTGATTTGGGTGAGGCTGACTGAGGTCACCGTGGGGTTGGCCACAGGACTCGAGTAGCGTGCGGAAGGCAGTATAGAGGTGGCTAGGGGGCAAAGAGCACTGTGGGGATTATCTTCACTGGGAGGTTGTCGAGGATCAGTTTAATGTGTAGACAAGCAAATTACTTGGTGGGTGGACAGGAGAAAGTCCAGCTCAGCTGTCGGGCGCAGCTACGCTAGATGAGCGAATTATATTGTATTCATCTCCCTGGGATTTGTTGGCTAGTGCTCGATCTGTGCGTGCCAGCCCAGCATGCCCTGCCCACCTTGATGCTTTTGGACTTGGGTCTGTATGCAGTTATCTGCGTTTCATTTCGATTCAGGGTGCTTCTCCTGTGTTCAGCTGGTGCACGCGCCGGTTCCCTGCTGTGGGCGTTCGTATATCTTAATTGATTTAATGCAATGTCTAAAGTCTTTAATTGCCTCTTTGGGGCCCCTTTATTTCCTCTTTGTTTTTTTTTGTTTTTTTCCTCCAGTCTTGATTTTCACCTCCCTTTGTTTTTTTTTTGTTTTTTTCACCTCTATTTTTTTTCTTCTTTTTTTCCCCTTCTTCTTCACTTGGCCCTTTCTGTTATTGTCTCTTACTTGTTTTTCTTCCTACTTTTTTTTTATTTATTTTTTATTTTTCCCCTTTACTGTTCTTCCTCGTTTCTTTACCGCCTACCTTTGCTTCTTCCCCAGGCTGTTTTATTATGTCTGCCTCCACGGCAGTTAACGCTGCCTCGGTGCCCTCCGAGGGGAAGTCCCGTCCGGTATGAACTGCTCAAGGCCCCGGGCACGGCCTGGGCCCCAGCGCAAGAAGCAACCGATCGGCAGAGGCCGAGGTACCGGCACACGCAGGAGAGCGTGCCGCGTCCTTGGATGAACTGCCCCGGCAGGAAATTAGGAGGGGGCAGCTCCGATTCGTCGGCACTTGCTCCCGAACTGGAGCCGGGGGCTCAAGGCCGAGACATGGCCGAGCTGCGGGAAAGCACCCGCAGAACTCCCCAAGCGGAGGCGGCAGCCCCGGCGGCCGCCGCGAGGAGGTGCGGGCGCCCCACAGCCACGCACAGGAGGATTTCTAAAGGGGTTGCCTCGAGTGGGGCTCGGAAGCCAGGCGGCCCCCGGCCCAGGCAGCAGGATCAGACGGGCGGAGGCTCCAGCCGTGCCGCCGCTCCAGTGCTCATGACGGATCCACCGAGGATCGGGTTCCGGGCACGAAGATTGCTGGATGGTGCCTCTGCTCAGAGGGGGGTCTTCCTGCAGTGCTACAGGCAACAGGCACCACGGTGAGGGACAGGATATTTGTCGTTTGGCAGTCCGTGAGCGGAGCTCCTTATTCAGGCGTCCGCTCCGGTAGCCATCTTAGCCACGCCCCCCGTTGTCTAGGTTTAGCATGGAAAGAGGGCGGTATGAACGTACGTCTCTCATTGGTTTATTGGGTTTTAGTAGAGGGATCATAATCGCTGCATTGGTGGTTAGAGGGAGGGTTTTCTTTTCTTTGGCTTCTTTATATAGGTTACATAACTGTTGGGCAAGTTGTTAGAGGAATACACTATAGAACTCCACAGGGAGACCATCTGCCCCGGGTACTTTCCCTCTGGCCATGTTTTGTATTGCAGTTCTAATCTCGGGTATTGAAATAGGTTCAGCAAAGGTTAGTGACTCTCTCTCCTCTAGTTGTGGGAGGTCGAGATCATCTAGAGATTTCACCTGAGAGGAGGTTAGCAGTTCTGGGGGAGGGGCGTATAGTTGAGCATAATAGTTTGCAAATCTTTGGTTAATTGCTTTTTGTTCAAATAAATGGTTTCCATCTATATCTTCTATTTCCACTATCATTGATTGCTGTCTCCAGGGTGCCGCCATCCAAACTAGGAGTGAGCTCGCTTTGTCCCCTTCTGTGTGTTGTCTATCTAGATATTTCTTATAGTCAAATTTACATATTGTTTCTGTGGCCTCCGCTACTTTCACTTTAATAGATGTGATGTCAGAGGCAATTTCTGGGTGTTCGGGTCTCTGGCGCTCTAGTTCTCTAAGGGTTCTCTCAAATTTTGGGATATCTTGTTCCAGTGATCTCCTCACCCCAACATTGTCTGCTATACATTTCCCTCGGATTACGGTCCTAAAAGCCTCCCATTCTATCGCCCTGCTAGTTGCTGTTCCCGTATTGATGATAAAGAAATCTTTGATGGATTCCGATATGGAGCTTTTCAAAGCTACATCTTCCAGCATTTCCGCCTTCAGTCTCCACGTCGGAAAACAGGTTCGCTCCCTCTCCCAGGACAGAGAAATCATGAATAGGTTATGATCAGAGAGAGTTACTCTGCCGAGCACACTCCACTTTGTAACTCAGGGGAGGCTAGGAATGTGTTTAGTCTAACATGTAGGTCATGAATTGTAGAATGGAACGAGTAATCTCTGGTAGTGGAGTGGACATGTCTCCAGCAGTCACTAAATCCCCACTGGTGTTGCCACTCCGAAAACTGTTTAGCTGTTTTAATGGTTGGTGATCCCTGTAGGGGGGTGGTGTGATCTATCAAGCTAAGGGTCCGCAATGCAATTAAAATCTCCTCCTATTAGGGTGGCTTGGGTAAAGTTAGGACCTAATTCCCTTGAGATCCTAGCTAGGAAGGAACCTTGTTCCTGGTTTGGGGCGTACACTCCTCCTATTGTAATATCTCTCCCTGCTAGTCTTCCAGTGATCAGGACATAACAGCCCTCTTTATTGAGTATCTCTTGGGTTTTTTGGAAGGGGACCCCAGGGCATATCCAACTTAGAACTCCCCTGGCAAATGCTGAACAGGATGTTGCGAAAACCTGGCCTCGCCATCGTTTCGTCAGGGCGTTGATCTCTTGTTCCAGTAAGTGGGTTTCTTGTAATATTGCTATATGGGCGCCTCTCCTTTTAAGTTGGTTATACATTTTATAACTTTTGTTCATATTGTTCAGGCCTCTAACATTCCAAGTAAGAATTTTGTATTTCAGGTGGGAATCCATATTACATGGCCAAAGTGATGTGTGTTGTGACCTCCTTTCTGACCCTTTACCAGAGTCTTCTTTCTTTTTGCTTCCATATGGTACAATGTGATTAGCATATTGGTGCTGGATGTAGTTCCCCTATTGTTCGAACGTAAATTTCCCCAATTCCCCCCTCCCTACCCCAGGACTGGTATTTAGAACTATCCCCGTCCAAACTTTTGAATCTAAGATTGGTAACTATTGGGTGAGGCAGTGTACCAGGGACTTCAAACCTATCTCTAGGTTGGACCTCCGGGCCAAGTAAATTCTATTATATCTCAAACATTTCAAACATAGTTCTTGTCACATTTAGGTCAATGACTCTAAGTATTAAGTTCCCTCGCAGAGAATGTTACAGTCTGTTGAAGCTAGGAGTCATTAGGCAATGTTAGTATTTAAATTGGAATTCCCAACTGCTTCTTACGGTTCCTGTATTTTGTTCATTTCTCTGGAGGCATCTGGGTGACCTATATGTTTGTGTTTTCCCTCGAGTTCTTGTTATTTTGAGAATAAAGGATCAAAAAAGTTCTTCTGAGGACTTTGGTGTTACTTTTGGCATGCTGACTGAAGTGCCCTGGGAGGAAATGGAGGTGTGGCCCGAGTTAGAGTCTTGGTCAGATAGTGATTCTATTGATCTCGTGGTGGCCAGGTTTCCTCCACTTATTATAGCTACGTTAGATACCGCTTCTAGTCTTTCTTTAGATGGTAGCTGGTCTATTGGTGTTCTTCTTGGGTTGCAGCTGATTGCATAATTCTGTTGTTTTTTGGCCGTCGTCTGTCTTTTTTTTTGTGGAGTGGGAGTGGGCGTGGGCTGTTCCATCGTTTCCAGCCAGTCCCACACTAGTTGGGGTGAAGTGAAGAAATTAGTTCTATCTCCGGTTGCCACTCTTAATTTGGCTTGGAAGAGCATAGCATATTGGATTCCCATGGTTCGGAGTTGTTTCTTGGCATCTCTGAAGGATGCTCTTTGCTTCTGAGTTTCTTTAGTGAAGTCTGGAAACAGCATTATTCGTTGATTATCAAGCATGATGTCCCCCTTGATTCTTGCCTGAGAAAGGATGTAGTCTCTATCTTTAAAGAGCAATAGTTTGGCCACCACTGGTCTTGGACCTGCTCCTGGAGGGGGGAGTCTGGTTGGCACTCTATGCACCCTTTCGATTGAGAAAAATGGAGACAGCCCTTCTGGTGGGATTATTTGTTTTATCCAGTCTTCAAGGAACACTTCCATGCCTTGTGATCCATGTTGTGATTTTTCAGGAAGACCTACTATGCGAATGTTACTCCTTCGGGCGCGGTTTTCGGCATCCTCAGCTCTAGTTTCAAGCTGCCTCACTCTAGTTGTTAGATTGTTCAGGTTGGTGTTGTAGGATTTTTGATCCGGAATCATTGGTTCCAGTGTTCTCTCGTTTGCACTTACCCTACCTGACAGTTTTCTATGATCATCTCTTAAGAGTGAGAGGTCCGAAGTCAGGGAGCCGATTTTTTGTTCTAGTGCTTCTCGGGAGTCATTTATCGCTGTTAGTATCGTGTCCAGCGTGGTTTCTGTGGAAGGAGAGTCAATGTTTGTTGTTCCTGCTTGTGTTTGAGATGCGGGTTGAGCCAGCGCAGTTTCCTCTCGTTCAGGACCTTCTCTTTTCTTGGGTTTACCCATTTTGTAGTGTTCCGAGAGCCTGCTTGTTTTGATTAGGGAGCCTGTGTATCCGAGAGTTAGGTTCCCCTTTGATGTTGCTATAGATCGTTATTGCAAGGACTGAAGGTCGGAGATGGTCCGTAGACATTCTGCGTTTCTGGCTAGGGCGCTCTATCTGTTAGCGTTGGAACAGTCCGCGACTTCTATTTAATTGTACCCTATTTCTCTGGGTACTGGGTATTACTCTGCTGTACGGTATTCCTGCCTCTCTCAATGGGATAGGGTCTTCAGAGTTCCATTACCCTTGGAATCGTCCGATTCAGGGAGGGCCGTTGTGTTTCAGTCTCTCTGTTCCTCCTCAGCTGCTCTCTTTGTACCCTATTTATGACTCTCTCAATTCCCAAGATCTTATTTCCCTGGGTGCTGGAAGTTCAGCTGCAAAAAGGTATTCCTACTTCTCCCTCTGGGGCAGGGTCTACCGTGCTCCTCCGTCTCTCTTAGCGCCAGAATCAAGGATGGCCGCTGTGCTTCGGTCTCTCTGTTCCTCTCCAGACTCACTCGGGTCCAGTCGATCTCTACGCTCCCCAATTGCTCCTCGTCTCCCATTCGATGCCTCAATAGGATCGATTTGTCAATTTCTGCTCGAGGAGTACTCGATGTTAGTGTTGGAGAGTTTCGTTACTATTATTCAGTTGTATGCTAGGTGTTGGGTATTAAGTTGCTGTCAGGTATTCCTGTTTCTCCCTCTGGGGCAGGTTCTTCAGTGTTCCACCTCTCCTCGTGTCGCTAGAATCAGTGTAGGCCGTCTCATTTCGGTTTCACCACTCCCTTCTCGACTCTTACAGACCCAGTTGCACTCTGTTTGCGTTTCCCTTCTTCCCCGAGCCCTCGGCGGGTTCTTTTGCCAATTTTTGAATTATACTCTCTCTCCTCTAAAAGGTTGGAGGAAAGGGTGCAAAGGGGCTTGCACCTACCGGGGGTTTCAGGGGATGCCCAGCGCCGTTTTGATCGTCGTGGGAACTTTTCTTTTTCAACGTGGCCTTACAGCCGCCATCTTGGATTTGCCGATCAGGATTTTCTTTTCTGGTTTTCTCCGTTTTTTAGTGCTTATTTGGGTATGCTATTCTCCCTGTATGTGCTCTGGATGTTCCGGTCAGCGGAACTCTGTTTCTGTAGTTGGTTTAAGGCGATTTGCTGTCAGGGTAATATCAGGCTTGTGAACGCTATTCTGAGCTCCATGCTCCCTCAGTAAGAACGTTTTACTAATTACAGCTTGGGAGGCACTCGTTGTTAGTGTTGGAGAGTTACTGTAAGTTATTCCTGTTTCTCCCTCTGGGGCAGGGTCTTCAGTGCTCCACCTCCCCTCGTGTCGCCAGAATCAATGTAGGCCATCCCATTATGGCTTCATCGCTCTCTTCTAGGCCCTTACAGACCCAGCCGCACCCAGTTTGCTTTACTCTTCTTCCCCGAACCCTCGGCAGAGTCTTTTGACATAGTTGGATTTTACCCCTTCTCCTTTTAAGGGTTGGAGGAGAGGGTGTTTAGGGGCTTGCACCTACCGAGGTTTTCCGGGGTATCCAGCGCCGCTCTGATCGTCGTGGGAACTTTTCTTTTTTCAGTGTGGACTCGTGGTCGCCATCTTGGATTTGCCGATCGGGATTTTCTTTTCTGGTTTTCTCTGTTTTTTAGTGCTTATTTAGATGTGCCATTCTCCCAGTATGTGCTCTGGATGTTCCGATTATCAGAACTCTGTTTCTGTAGTTGATTTAAGGCTATTTGATGTCAGGATAATATCAGGCCCAGTGGACGCTGTTCGGAGCTCTGCGCTACGTGTGTAGCTCCATTGGTCACCGCCCACGCCCTCCTTCGTGCAGCTAATTCATTAGTCATTATAGGCCATTACGATAGGCAGATGTAGTCAGACATCAGCACCCTGATGGATCTGGTGCCTGAAGACAGGAAGTCGGAAGCCTGGAAAATATTGCAAGCTGAACGCACATCTTCTGAAATAATCAATTGTGCAATGGATATCGCTTCCACTGGCTTCCGACAGCTAGCCGGAGCGGCGGTTTTTACAGAGGCAAGGCTGGCTAAAATCTACATAGTTCAGCCCAGAAGTGCAATTGAAAATACTCAACATGGCATATGATCGAGAAACACTTTTTGGGAAACACATAGATGACACCCTACTTGCACTATTTGGCAAACACATAGATAACGCCCTACTTACCATCAAAAGTGATACAGACACCGCAAAATCGTTGGCCACTGTACACTTTTTTTAATTTCCTTTCTGAGAAGGATTCAGTAGAGGTTTTCCTACCTACAGATGAGATTACCAGCATTTCCACCGATACCAGCCCTTTCAATCACAGTACAGGCCTCCCTACCAATAACAGTACCATCCGTCACTTTGAGGGGCCTACTGAAAGCAGACAGCACGATGTAAGCAGCCCACTCAAGCCAGGGATGTCACCCATAAACAGTGCCAACTACTATCACCTTATGTCAACCTGTGGGTGTGAACATCTCAAGCCATCTTCACCAATGGCAGAAAATAACTGCTGACAAGTAGGTACTAGATGTTGTCACCTATGGTCATACCCTGGAATTTATACAAAAAACACCAAACATGCCACCAAAAGGTGCGCAACCCCTTCATCTTCACTTGCTGTGGAAAGTGGTTCTCATCATGCTCGCCAAGGGAGCAAGCAAATACTTTTCAACCAGAAAGGGCCAGGTTTCTACTCTTGTTTTTTCCTCATCAAAAAGAAAACAGGAGAGTGGAGACCCATTCTGGACCTCAAAAACCTCAACAAAAGAAGCAGTTGTTCTGCATGGTCACTGTAAGAGACATCCTGCATCGCTTAAACCATGAGGATTATATTATATGATGACTCTTGATCTGCAGAATGCAAATTTCCACATTCTCATACTGTCAAAGCCCAGCTCACCTGAGTTCTTGTTCAGTTCTGATGGAGGTTGAAGACAATCCGACCCCACCCTGAAACTGCTTGTTCCAGCACACTAGTTTTTAACACAGTGCACTAAGAACAGAAGCTCAAGGGTAGGGGGGAAGTGGATAAAATAAAAAAGAGAGACAACACCGTTCTTGTGTTTCCACTGTTGAAGTGCTGCACAAATCTGCGGCCCTTTCTGACTTCTGTAGAAACTGGTGCCTAATGAAACATAAACAAAGAACAGATAAGTGCAACCTATTCCTAAATGGGTTCCTGACTATCCCTTTATTTATTAGAAATTCTCTTCTAAAAGTACCTCTTGGATCCTGGTCTCGAGTTTCCAGGTTTGGAATGTGTTACTGCTCTGGGATGTGCTTTCTATTACTGTAAAGCTTCTAAAACATTAAACAAATACCAATATCAAACATTCATCTTAATATAACTAAAGCCTAAATTCCCAATAGCAGACTCACTTTTCCCATATCTCCAGAATCTTTTGGAAAACAAATACTGTACTTTTACATCAAAATACAGCATGTAATTTGTGCAAGTCCTTGATTTACTGTTTGCCTTGCTGTTAATGGTTTCCACTGTTCGATTCTTAAAAGTTCCATAAAAAAAAAACAATGTTTGTTTCACAAAGCTCCGCAAGGTATTCTTGCAACAAAGAGCCTGAATCACAATGTTCGTGGAAGGTATCTTGCTTCAAACCGTCCACACACGAATCCAGAAATTGTTGTCAAAGTTCCTTCAGGTAATAAAAAGTTTTGCACTTACTTGTTGCTGGCAAGAGATACTGATCAGTCTAACCTTGTCTTCTTTCTCTTTTGCAGGTTGTTTGTAGGAGAGAGGCTGAGGCAAGGAGGAACCGGAAACCAGAAGAAGGAAGAGCCAGCAGCTGCGCCCATTGAAGCCAATGAAAGTCTGTAGAGAGCAGGAGTGCCAGCGCCGAGGGATCTGTTCTCAGGTAAGCGGGAGGTAGACGAGCACAAGCACTGGGTGAGGCTCGGGGGCTGCCTTTTATAGACAGGGCTGGGTGTGGTTCGAAGAGCTGGGTGTGGTTTGAAGGGCTGGGTGTGGTCCTCACAAGCTGCACATGTTCTTGAAAGGTGAGCAGAGCTGGGTGTGGTTTGAAGGGCTGGGTGTGGTCCTCACATGCTGCACATGTTCTTGAAAGGTGTGCAGAGTTTCAGTTATTATGCAAATGAGTTGAATTAACACATGGCCTAGGGAGGAGTGTTTTAAAGAAGCCTTGGTAAAAGCAAGGCCCAATGTGTAAACAAAACAGCACATTAAACAACATACACAGAAGCCTAAGGGGGGGGGGGGAAGGTGAGATAACAAGAAAGGGTTTGAATAGTAAGTTTAAAAGGGAGCTATTACAGAACCCACTAGTGCAGTGAGAGGGGACATGCTCTTTGCTGTGCACAAACCCTAACAGTTGCCCCCCTCAAAGGCCCTCCTACAGGACGGGGTTTTCCAGGTTTTTTTAAATAAAACCGTCTAATCAGCTGTGGGGCATGTACATATGATGCTGGTTCCCATGAATTCTCAGATTCATCATATCCTTTCCATTCTACTAAATAAAACAGACGTCCACTAATTCTTTTTGAGTCTTTTATGCTTTTCACTTCATATTCTAGATTTCCCTTAATTGGTATGGGTGGAGGTGGTGGTTCAGGTCGGGTTTTTGGGTTGTACGGCTTAAGCAAGGACACATGGAATGTAGTATGTACTGGATATTCTTTTGGTAAATCTAATTTTACTGTTACCGGGTTTACTATGGCAGTTATACTAAAGGGTCCAATGAAACGTGGTTGCAGCTTTCGGGATCCCTCTATGTTTAGGTTCTTTGTGGAGAGCCATACCTTGTCACCAATTTTATACATTGGGGCCTCAGATCTGTGTTTGTCTGCTTGTCTTTTCATGCTTTCCTTGTACTTTAATAAATGTTTCCTGGCTTTGTCTTGTATGTCACCTAACCTCGTTAGTCTATCCGTTACTGTAGGCAACAGGGACTCTTCTAACAAAATGGGTATAGCTCTTGGATGATACCCCTGCAAGAAATAGAATGGTGAGCAAAGTAGAGCTGAATGCTCAGTATTATTATAAACAAACTCCGCTACAGGGAGAGCTTCCAACCATTCACTAGAATAATCAGCCAATAAACAACGTAGCGTTTGAAGTAAGGTTTGGTTCAGTCGTTCAGTCTGTCCATATGTCTCTGGGTGGAAAGCAGTGGATAATGCCACATCTATTTTCAGTTTTTCACATAATTTTTTCCAAAATCTAGAGTTGAACTGGCTCCCTCGATCTGACACCACTTTGCTTGGCAAACCATGTAAACGCACAATTTCCCTTATAAAAATATCGGCAAATTCTGCCGCCGTGGGTAATTTCCGTAATGGTACAAAATGTGCCATTTTAGATAAAAAATCCACTATAACCAACACTGTTGTGAAGGATTTTACAGGTGGTAAGCCTACAATAAAGTCTACGCTCACAGTGTGCCAAGGTTGCTTGGGTGTTGGCATTGGTATTAACAAGCCGTCAGGGGCCTTATGAGAAGATTTATGTCTTGCACAAATTGGACAGGTAGTGACAAATTGCTTAATGTCCTTTCTTATAGTGTCCCACCAAAAGTGTTTTTGCACATTTTCCAGGGTTTTTACCCAACCAGGATGACCTGCCAACGGTGAGGCGTGATGCCAAATTATCACCTGTGTTTGTAATTCAGAGGTGGGCACTAACAGCATGTTGTCGTGATACAATAAACCTCGTTGTATTGTGTTATGGGAATCCTTTAACCAATCCTGAGGTGCTATTTGCATGTGTGCATTATATAGATCTGTGATGAAATCCTTCTGTTGTACTGGTGCCAAAAACTTTTGGGGAGGAATAATGGGTTCTCCTATTTTATCTTGTTTCATGTCTGAGGTATGTCCGTATCTAGATAACACATCAGATTGAATTTGTTGTGCACCTGGTCTATAGGTTATAACAAAGTCAAATGTGCTAAAAAAATTTAACCAGCGCATCTGACGTGGTGTTAGTGCTTTAAGTGATCCAAAAAACTGTAGGTTCTTATGGTCAGAAAAGATTGTAACTGGGTACTTGGCTCCCATTAAATGATGCCTCCATTCTGAAAAGGCTACTTTGATAGCTAGTAGTTCCCTTTCAGCCACAGTGTAATTTTGTTCAGCTGGTAATAACTTTTTGGAATAGAAGGCTATAGGATGTAACTGGCCATCTACTATATCTCGTTGAGAGAGAACTCCTCCTAAAGCTACTTGTGAAGCATCCGCTTCAACAAAAAAGGGCAAGTCAGGATCAGGATGTTTCAGAATTGGGGCTGAAGTGAACTTTTGTTTTAGGAGTTGAAAGGCGTGTGCCGCCTCATCAGTCCAAAGAAATCGTTGCCCTTTCCGCAACAAGGTAGTTATTGGGGCCGCAATGTCTGCAAAATGTGCAATAAACCTCCTATAAAAATTGGCGAAACCCAGAAATTTCTGAATATCTTTTACAGAGGATGGTTCTGGCCAATCAGCAATAGCACTGATTTTCTTTACATCCATAGTTATTCCTTGAGGTGACAGGCAGTATCCTAAAAAGTCCACCTTGCTGACATTAAAAGTACACTTTTCTAACTTAGCAAAAAGATGATTTTCTTTTAACTTTGATAATACTGCACGAACATGTTGGGTATGTTCTTCTGAGTTCTTAGAGTAAATGAGGATGTCGTCTATGTATACTATGACACAAACGTCCAGGAATTCGTGTAGGACCTCATTTATAAAGAACTGAAAGGCCGCAGGGGCATTACATAACCCAAAGGGCATTACTGTGTACTCAAATAAACCAAACTTTGTCTTGAAAGCTGTCTTCCACTCATCCCCCTCTTTTACTCGGACCAGGTGGTAAGCTCCCCGCAGATCTAGTTTAGTGTATACAGTAGAATGTCTTAATTGATCCAACAACACAGGTATTAGAGGAAGAGGATATTTATTCTTTATTGTAGCCTTATTTAGTCCTCTATAATCGATACACGCGCGCAGGGATTTATCCGGCTTCGGGATAAAAAAGAGTGGAGATGATACCGGAGATGTGGACTGACGGATGAACCCAGACTGTAGTAGGTCATCTAGGTAGGTTCTTAAGTATTTGGTTTGTTCGTCAGTCAAAGCATATACTCTGTTATTAGGTAAAGGGGCCCCTGGGATAAGATCTATACGGCAGTCATAAGACCGATGTGGGGGCAGCACACTAGCCTTTACTGGATCAAAGACGTCTTTAAAGTCAGAATATTCAGGAGGGAGACTTGGTTCATCTTGTGTAACACTAGCACAGTGTAATACTGTGCTCTGTTCTGTACCTGCTTCTTGATAGCAATTGGTTCTACAGAAAGAGGAATCCAAAGTAACAGTTCTATTCACCCAGTCAATTTTTGGGTTATGAGTTGTTAACCAGGGTACCCCGAGAATCAAACCAAAATTAGGAGTATCTATCAGATCAAAGCTAATCACCTCTGTGTGCCCGTTCTGACAGACCATAACAAGTGGACTTGTTTGTTTTGTGATTAATCCAGAGGTCAATTCTGACCCATCCACTGCACATACTGCTTCTGGACAAGGCTTTAGGCACATAGGAAGTCCTAAGTTTTCAGCTAACTTATTATCCACAAAATTTCCTGTCGCGCCTGAGTCCAGTAGGACAGGGAGAGAATGCCTCACTTGGGTAGTAACAATTAAAACGACCTGAATTATGAAATGTCTAGGTATGTGCGGTACCATGAAGGCTGCAGCATTAGAGGTTTGATTAAAATGTTTTCTCGAACAAGTAACCTCTCCCCTTGTCGAGCTTAATCGTTTCCCGATTCAGTTGAGGAGGTGGAGGAAACAGCACCCTTTTGTGGAGTTTTAGGCTTTACTGGACATTCTCTGGCAAAGTGACCTGCCCTGCCACAATATAAACATAATTGAAGTTTTCTCCTTCTTTCTTTTTCCTCTGATGTGAGTGGACCTCTGAGTGTCCCTATTTGCATAGGCTCAGGTTCAGGGAGTTTATTATCTATGTCTTTCTTCTCGTGTTTAATAAAAGTTAACCGTGATTCCAGTTTGTATTTATCTCCCTTTCTTTCTCCTAGTCTATGTTCTAATTTCACAACTAAATCTACAAAGTCCGAATAGTCTTCTGGCAAATCAACGATATGAGCCAGCGCGTCTTTTAACTCGTCTCTCAAACCTTTATAAAAAAGGGAGACACGCTTTCCTTCTGGCCACTGTGTCTCGGTGAGTAAACGATTAAAACTAGTGAGATAGGTCAATAAATCCTTGTTACCTTGTTTAAGATTTAAAAGCTCATTATCACTTGCCTGCATGAAAGTGTGTTTTGCAAAAAGGCTGGTCATGGTACGTTTAAATTGATTCCAATTATGGAGGATGGGATCATCTCTATCCACGAAAGGAATTGACCAATTGGCTGCTGTGCCACCCAAATAAGACAAGACGAATGCCACTTTCGTAGCATCAGTAGGGAACTGTTGTGGCTTACAAACGAAGTGTAATTGACATTGATGGATAAAAACATGGAATTTGTTACTATCTCCATGAAAACGTTCAGGTGCTGCTAAGGGCACAGCATTAGGAACATTAACAGTAACCTCAACTGGGGGAGGCAAAGTTGTATGTTTTGATGGCGCCCCTGTCTCTGAGGTGGTTTTAAACAAAGGCGTAAAAGCTGTGTTCCACTGAGATCCCCTAAATTTATACCTGCTTAAATCCTGTTTTAAAGAGGTATTCTCCATCTTTAATCTCTCTATTTCCTCTTGCATATGTTGTAAGATGCCAGACACTGATTCATTATGAGCCAAGTCCTCATTTAGGGCCTGCGCCATATCCGTGACGTCAATGCCCTCTATTTCTTCCCCGGTATTCATCGTCCACCAGAACTGAAATTTTTTAAGGCTTGTGCTTCTGTCAAAGCCCAGCTCACCTGAGTTCTTGTTCAGTTCTGATGGAGGTTGAAGACAATCCGACCCCACCCTGAAACTGCTTGTTCCAGCACACTAGTTTTTAACACAGTGCACTAAGAACAGAAGCTCAAGGGTAGGGGGGAAGTGGATAAAATAAAAAAGAGAGACAACACCGTTCTTGCGTTTCCACTGTTGAAGTGCTGCACAAATCTGCGGCCCTTTCTGACTTCTGTAGAAACTGGTGCCTAATGAAACATAAACAAAGAACAGATAAGTGCAACCTATTCCTAAATGGGTTCCTGACTATCCCTTTATTTATTAGAAATTCTCTTCTAAAAGTACCTCTTGGATCCTGGTCTCGAGTTTCCAGGTTTGGAATGTGTTACTGCTCTGGGATGTGCTTTCTATTACTGTAAAGCTTCTAAAACATTAAACAAATACCGTTATCAGAATTACCAATATCAAACATTCATCTTAATATAACTAAAGCCTAAATTCCCAATAGCAGACTCACTTTTCCCATATCTCCAGAATCTTTTGGAAAACAAATACTGTACTTTTACATCAAAATACAGCATGTAATTTGTGCAAGTCCTTGATTTACTGTTTGCCTTGCTGTTAATGGTTTCCACTGTTCGATTCTTAAAAGTTCCATAAAAAAAAAACAATGTTTGTTTCACAAAGCTCCGCAAGGTATTCTTGCAACAAAGAGCCTGAATCACAATGTTCGTGGAAGGTATCTTGCTTCAAACCGTCCACACACGAATCCAGAAATTGTTGTCAAAGTTCCTTCAGGTAATAAAAAGTTTTGCACTTACTTGTTGCTGGCAAGAGATACTGATCAGTCTAACCTTGTCTTCTTTCTCTTTTGCAGGTTGTTTGTAGGAGAGAGGCTGAGGCAAGGAGGAACCGGAAACCAGAAGAAGGAAGAGCCAGCAGCTGCGCCCATTGAAGCCAATGAAAGTCTGTAGAGAGCAGGAGTGCCAGCGCCGAGGGATCTGTTCTCAGGTAAGCGGGAGGTAGACGAGCACAAGCACTGGGTGAGGCTCGGGGGCTGCCTTTTATAGACAGGGCTGGGTGTGGTTCGAAGAGCTGGGTGTGGTTTGAAGGGCTGGGTGTGGTCCTCACATGCTGCACATGTTCTTGAAAGGTGAGCAGAGCTGGGTGTGGTTTGAAGGGCTGGGTGTGGTCCTCACATGCTGCACATGTTCTTGAAAGGTGTGCAGAGTTTCAGTTATTATGCAAATGAGTTGAATTAACACATGGCCTAGGGAGGAGTGTTTTAAAGAAGCCTTGGTAAAAGCAAGGCCCAATGTGTAAACAAAACAGCACATTAAACAACATACACAGAAGCCTAAGGGGGGGGGGGGAAGGTGAGATAACAAGAAAGGGTTTGAATAGTAAGTTTAAAAGGGAGCTATTACAGAACCCACTAGTGCAGTGAGAGGGGACATGCTCTTTGCTGTGCACAAACCCTAACACATACACCCCAAATGTTGCAAATACCTTTGCTTCACCATAGTTGGCACCCATTACCAGTTCAAAGTCCTTCCATTCAGCCTCCGATCAGCTCCAGCATTTTCACCAAATGCCTGGCCCCAGTTGTAGCTATTCTCAGGAAGTATGGTTACCAGGTATTCCCCTACCTGGAGGACTGGCTGCTAAAAGCACAAACATCTCTGCAAACATCCAAGGTGAAACAGGATTGTTTTGCACTGTTTCACAATTTGGGGCTTACACTAAACCTTCAAAAGTCCTCTGCTGTTTCACAACAAAACATAATGTTTCTAGGTTCCACGCTAGATACCAGGCAGGGCAAATCATTTCTTTACCTACAAAGACAGCAAAGATTGACTCAGTAGTTGATAGGGATGATGTAATCTGCAATAAATCTTTTTCCCTTAGCACTCCTGAAGATGAGACCTTTGCAAGAGGAACTACAACTCCAACGGTTCCAGACAAAAGGTTAATTTGACGATCTCATGAAAATACCTTCAAGGATGGTTCAAGCTTTGCGTGGTGGTTTCACACTCCTTACATCTCCCAGGGCCTAACGTTTTTGTTGTTAATACCAAGCTTCACTATAACAGCAGATGCCTCTCTAGAAGGTTGAGGCACTCATCTCCAAGGCCTACAAATCCAAGGGAAATGGTTTACCTCCTAAAGGTCCATGCATATAAACTGCTTGGAACTCAAGGTCATCTTTCTCAATCTCCAGGCCTTCTTACCTCGCATACAAGGATCTTCAGTGCTGTATGTACGGACAATGTAACCAGGATGCAATACATAAACAAAAAAGGAAGTACAAGATCACTGGCTCTTTCCCACAAAAGCCAAGACTTATGACATTGGTTAACAACACACAGCATCACTCTGAAGATCCTTTAGAGAGCTGCCACGAATGGGAGCTGAACCAAGAAGAACAAAACAAAATAATTGAATTATGGGGCAAACCAGAGCTAGACCTCTTCGCCACAAGCCAGAACAACAAATGCCGCTTCTACGCCAGTTGGCACCCACTCCCAGGATCACTGTTCTCCCCATCCCATGATACAGAGAGTTCTCAGCAAGATGAAGGTGGAGAGGTGAAGCTTGATCCTGATAGCTTCCAGGTGGCCCAGGCAATACTGGTTCATGGAACTCCTCCTGCTACCTGAGTCCAAGCCGGTTTATCTTTAGACCAAACACACCCTGCTGAGGAAGAACCAGGCCACGATCTACAACTGATCCCATTATATGCATAAGTCCTGAATTTCATGAATTCCAGAATGTGAATATTCCCCAAGAATGCAAAGCTATCCTTGCAAGGGCAGGATCAACTAACAAATCCTACAGATTGAAATAGAACATATTCTGCTTATGGTGTCAACAATCCAATCTGCACCCGATGGAAGCATCACCAGAGCAAATCTTGCCTTATCTTCTTTCTCTGGGTTGTTCAGGTTTGGTGTACGCATCTGTGAAAGTACACCATGCAGCAATATTCAGATATAGACGTCTTCACAAGCTCCGTCGCTTTGGTCCACAAGGATAGTCAAACAATTCATGAAAGGCTCTTTCAAGTTTTCCCTCCAGTGGAGCTCCTCACCTGGAATGGCATTGTAATGTCATTCCGTCTCAACTAATCAAACCACCATTTGAACCAATACACAAGGCAGATCTAAAAGTCCTTACCTTGAAAGGGACTACACTGTTGGCGTTGACATCTGCTAGAAGCATGAATGAGATTCTGGCATTCACAACCCAAGAGCCTTTTCCCTGGCTCACAGATGGAGGGGTCATTCTAAGGACTTATCCAAAATGTATTCCCATTGTGCCTTTCACAGGTTCACCTTAATGAACCTATCATTTTACAAACTTTTTTCCTAAATCCGACCACCCGGGCAGAGCAATCTCTGCATACACTGGACATAAAAAGATGTCTTAAGTTCTACTTGCATCATACCAAAGAGTTTTGTAAAATCGAGCAACTCTTAGTTGCATATGGACAGTCTTGAAAAGGCGCATCTGTTACTAAAGCATCCATTGCAAGGTGGATCTATGCAACTATTCAGTTTTTCCACTCCAGAGCGGGTAAACCGCTTTCATCCAAGGCAAAGGCACACTCCACAAGTTCATTCCCCACATCGGTCTCCTTGTTCGCAGGTGTTCCTCTGGAAAAGATCTATCATGCTGCAACATGAAAGAGCATTCACACTTTCACTCAGCACTATCGCCTGGATGCCGCACACCTCACTGATGCAGCAGTTGGACAGGCTATGTAACAGCACCTATTTCAATGAGGTGAGCCTTTTTGTCTTCAATGTAATTAACTCAATGTCTCATATTTGATTACACATTATGGCCCTCATTATGAATTTAGCGGTCTCAGGACTGCCATGTTGGCAGCGGTGGTTCTACCGCCGACGGCCCAGCAGTGAAGACCTCCAAATTATGACCATTGCGGTGTTCCCAACGGAACACAGCCAAATTACCGCCAGTACTGCCAGTGCGATCAGGCTGCCGCGGACTAAGGTAGGCACCTTCAGACCAGCTGGGAGCATGTTTCCGTCGGACATATTACGAGGCTGCACACCACCTGGGTTTTAGCCGCGATCGCACCACCACCAAAACCCTGGCGGAAACTAACTCTATAAAAGGAAACACTCACCTTCAGGAACACAGACCTGCCCAGTGCCACCATGGAGCCGGAATTCAAAGTCCTCCAATTGCTCCTGCTCGCTCAACGACTTCGGAACCAGAGACAGCGACAAAGACAACTACCGTAAGGGCACACACCTAGCACACACTTGAGGGAAAGGCAATAGTACTTACGGGCACACAACACACACATCCAGGACGGCTTGCGATTGACACACACACACGTATCCACACACCCATACAAACACACACACACTCCTACATACACACATGCACACACATACTACAGACACACCCAAACTTCACACACCACGGCCA